>NC_073303.1:140843416-141198916 GCF_027595985.1 Sorex araneus | reverse complement strand
AAATATTATATGGACACATATGATAAAATGCCTATAACAGGCAAATTTATCAGTAGACAGATAAAAGTGGTGGTTTTCATGAAAGAGAAGCAGGAATAAAGTGGAGAATGGAGGTAGGGATGATGACTGTTATTGAATTTTGGGGATTTTTATGAATGATGAAAATTTTCTAAAATTAGTAATGATACATTTCTGTGTAACTATGCTTAAAGCTCTAACTTGTGCCTTTTAAAAGTATAAATTTTATATTATGTGAATAATATCTTAATGTAACTGTTATGCAAAACATGCATTGTAAAAATACTAATGATATGAGATAATACAAAGAAAGAAAAGGACTATTTTTAAAAGGTAAGGAAAGGGCTGAATTTGCAACTGAATGCCACTAATTCACATATTTCATTCATAATTTAAGATGTACAAGAGAAATTCTGGTGTGAATATTTAATAAATTTTTAGAGAAGTGAAAGTAGACTGTGCAAATTTGGAGTGTTATTTCAGGTTTTCCATCTGTTTCAAATATTCGCCTGTGCCTTTTAAATTTTTTATGGAAGTTTATTATTAACAGCCTCTCATTTCTGAAATTAAAATCTTGTTGGAAAATATTGGATTATATTCCAACACTGAACAAAATTTAAAAAAATATGTTAGCTATTAATTTATATATTTTACATGTTATTAATATCTTTTTCTAGTTGTTTAGTAAAATATCTCAATCATATTTCTTTATAATAACCTAACTAGTAAACATTGTGGTCTGTGCTTTTTCATTGCTTTAAGAGGTCTATATCTTCTAGTATATTCATTTTAAATAACTCTGCTCTTTTCCATCTTAGCATGGGTCATCCATTTCCCATATGCTTGAAACATCTAAAATTTAAATTGAAGGAAGTAAAAAAAAATGAAAGAGAAAAATAATTCTATATGTGGCTATTTCATCTTATCTTTTAAATCATTGTTAACTTGAATTTCTAAGGAATAAGTAGCTCTGGATGAAGAAATGCAATAGTTCAAAGGGGAGATGCCTGTTCAGTTTAATGCCAGAATATAAGTCAGAGAAGAAAGAAATCAAGTGGAGTGGAGACAAGACAGGTGAGAAGCAATGGGTGGCAAAAGCCAAGGGGGTTTAGGTACATGGGTGATACTAAGGAATGATTGAGCTAAATATCCAAACCAAAGAATGATCAACACTGAAATCATGAGGCCCAGCGAAGAAGAGCTCTCCTACCGCCCCATGCCTGGGGTCTGGGGCTTTGAAGCTCCCAGCCCACCTAGCCTCGCTGCTCTCAGTCACCTCTTCGCGCGGCCCTGAGCCCCGCCTCTTCCCCAGGTTGTTGGGGGTGTGTCCTCACCTTAGGGGGTGTAGTCTAAAAGGGGGTGCAGCAGTTATTTCTCCCATTCCATACATCACACTTTGATTAAAATAGGTATAACCTATTTCTATGAAGAATACCCGGGTCATCTTAGTCACTATATGCTAATAGTCAACAGACCTAGCCTATCCTAATTTCACAAAAACTGTCAGTGAACGCATCAAGCTGCACAAAAAGTCCTTTGTAAAGAGACCACAGTCCCACGTCTTCAACTGAGGCCCCTCACAAGCTAAGGAAGTGCGCTTGACAGTAAAGCCCATAACAACATGAAGAAACAGCGAAAATCCCCACCACCAGGAGAGATGGAAGAGAGGAACTCAGAAACCTCAACAGGGACTTCCCAGAAATACAACCTCCTCTCAGTTAAAGGATTCAGAGAGAAAATTGTTAAGGTGGTTGATGAACTCAAAGCAAGTATGGAATGGACAGCCAATAAATTAAGGGAGGATATGGATGCAGCTTTGGAACAGTCGACCAAGATAATCCAGGAAGAAATGAGAGCAGAAATTTCACAGCTACGAACAGAAGTGACACGGTTAAAAGAATCGGTAGATGAAATAAGGAGCCCTCAATAGTAGAATGACTACAGCCGAAGACAGAATCAGTGAGCTTGAAGATGAGCTGCAGAAAGCATATGGGCAACAACAAAATATGGCAAAAGACCTCAAAATGGCTCTAGAGCGAATTAGACCTCCAGAGAAACAACATAAGAATCATTGGAGTACCAGAAGCACAGGGAACCAATCCCAGTGGAAAAAAAAAAACACAATTAAAGACATCATTGCTAAGAAATGTCCAGAGCTAGAGAATGCGGGCATCCAGATCCAAGGAGTCCGAAGGGTACCAGCTAAAAGGGACCCAAATAAAAAATTCCCAAGGCATATCATAGTCAGAATAATGGATGCCATGGATAGAGACATAATACCGCAAGCAGCAAGATCAAAGAAGGAAATCACATGCAAATGAGGACCTCTTAGATTCACAGCAGACCTATCAGAGGAAACCTTCAAAGCCCAAAGACAATGGTGGGATATAGTGAAAAAACTTAATAAAATGAACGCCTCACAAAGGATACTTTACCCAGCTAAACTCAGTTAAACTTGAAGGAACCATACACTATTTCACGGAGAAACAACAGCTCAGGAACTTCATAGACTGAAGACCAAATTTAAAGGAAGGACTAAATGGGCTACTAAAATACAAGGAAAAACACTACAAAAACAACAAACCCTACAGAAAGATGGCACAAAATCCCATGTCAATAATTTCTCTAAATGTTAACGGTCTAAATGCACCAATGAAGAGGGACAGAGTGGCAAAATGGATTCGGAAACTAAACCCAACTTTCTGCTGCCTACAAGAAACACATCTGAATAGTCAGAACAAACACAGACTCAAAGTCATAGGATGGAAAACAATCCAGCAAGCAAACAACTCCCTCAAAAAAGCTGGGTTGGCCATACTAGTATCCAACAACATAGATTGCAGGCTGAAATATAAAAAACTAAGGCACAACGAGGGGCGTGTGCACTCCCAGGCTCTCCGGGAGGCTCTGTCTCACCGCCCACATTCGGTGCTCTGGAACCGCTGTGTGTGCTGTCCGTCAGGGGCAGGCAATGGAAGGAAGAAAGCCAAACTGGTTGCTCGATCAGTTTATTTCATTCTCTCTCTCTGCTTCTCTCCCGACTCTCGATCTCTCTCGGGATCTCTGGACCTGGCCCCCAACCCACTCTTACAGCCCAGTTAAATCCCCCCAGCATGAGGGAGGTGGGGCGTACACATAGGTGTGGTCACAATCAATAGGGTAAGGTTCCTTTCCCTCAGGGGATGCTTCTCCTAGGATTGACTCTCTTTCAGCAGGAGGATCCACCCAAGGGCGGAGTCCCATGAGTGTGTTTCTCCTCTCCTCAGCCAGCAAACATATAAGAATTCATAATATTAATCATTTTGTATGGACACAATAAGAAATGCATTAAAGCTTATAGAATTACTCTCCTGGGGCCATCTTGATCTCAGACTACAGTGCTCAGGCCAGATCAGTCTTTCCTATCCCTAGCAGGGTCCGAGTCTCATCATTACTTTTGGATCATGACAGCATTTGTCTATGATCAAGCTCTTAACTTTTGGTTAAGAATTAGGTACTTTGGCCAGGCCCATCTTGATGCCAGGGTAGCACATAACTCACCAGTTGCCCTGGATCCATCCTGTCCCTCGTCAGGACCCTGCTTTTGGGGTGCTAGGAACTGAGGGCAACTGAGGCTTAAGTGGAGAAAGCAGATGTCCGGGAATGAATAATATTTGAAGCCAATTGAGTTCCAAGTACAAAAGCATAACATTGTCTTCTCGTGTCCATACAAAAAGGACATTGCTTTAAAGTAAATTATTCAAAAGGCATAAGGGGAGGAGAAAGGCAATATTAACTTCAAATATAAGTTCAGTAACCTAGGAAGGTTTGACCTTACAAATTAGCAGAGTCAGATTAGGGGGAGACAGATTAACTGTTTTGGGGAAGAGATCATAGAGAAGTGATTACAGCTAAACAAAGGGATGGGAGTGACTCCGGAACACCTTGATGGGTGTGACTGGGGTAAGCCTAAATTCCAGGAAAAAACGGAATGAGCTCCTTGAGGCAAGGGGGGGGGGGAAAGGACAAAGTAATGTCATCCTACACTGAAAAAGATCAGAAGAGACAGCCAGGCCATTTTCTATTCATCAAGGGATATGTACAACAGGAAGAAATCACACTCTTAAACATACACACACCTAATGAACGACCAGGAAATACTTAAAAGAACTCCTAACAGAATTTAAGGGGGACATAAACAGCACCACGATAGTAGTTGGAGACTTCAAAACTGCCTTATCACCTCTGGATAGGTCGACAAGAACAACACTCAGCAAGGAAACAATGGCTATGAAGGAAGAAATGGAGAAGACAGGGCTAATAGACCTATACAGGGCTACACACCCCAAAAAGAAAGATTACACATTCTTTTCCAGCACACATGGAACGTTCTCCAAAACAGACCACGTTCTGGGCCACAAATTATACCGTAATAGAATTGGGAAGATAGAAATTGTATCAACTGTCTTTTCAGACCATGATGCACTGAAGATGGAAGTTAATCACACACAGATGCGAAGGGCCAAATCAAACGCCTGGAAATTAAACAACTCACTGTTGAACAATGAGTGGGTCACGAAGGAACTCAAGGAAGAAATCAAAAAATACCTCGAAAAAAAAGCGAATGAAGACATAAGCTACCAGAACATATGGGACGCAGCTAAAGCTGTGTTAAGGGGAAAATTTATAGCTCTGCTAGCTTTCCTCAGGAAGGAAGAAAGGACCTATATAGATAGCTTGACTTTGCAGCTCGAGATCTTAGAAGAGGACCAGCGAAAGGAACCCAAACCAGATCAAAGGAAAGAAATAATAAAACTTAGAGCAGAAATTAATGATATGGAAACCCGAAAAACAATCCGAAAGATCAATGAAACCAAGAGCTGGTTCTTTGAGAAAATAAATAAGACTGATAAACCATTAGCAAGACTCACAAAGAAAAAGAGAGAGAACCTTCATAAACCGAATCAGAAATGAAAAGGGGGGCATCACAGCAGAAACCACGAAGATTCAAAATATCATCAGAGATTACTTTGAAAGTCTGTATACCACAAAACAAGATAACCTAAAAGAAATGGATGAATTCCTTGATTCCTACAATCTCTCAAGACTGAACCAAGAAGACTTGAAATCCCTGAATAGGGCCTTTCCTCTAAGATCAGGGACAAGACAAGGATGCCTACTCTCACCACTTCTCTTTAATATAGTACTGGAAGTACTAGCAATAGCCATTAAAGAAGAAAAAGATATTAAGGACATTAAGATAGGAAAGGAAGAAGTCAAATTCTCACTATTCGCAGACGATAAGATACTATATCTAGAGAAGCCTAAACGCTCTACTAAGAAACTCTTAGAAACAATTGACATGTACAGTAAAGTCGCAGGCTATAAAATTAATACCCAAAAAAACCATGGCCTTCCTATATGCAAACAATGAAATAGAGGAAAGGGACAAGAAAAAAGCAATCCCTTTCACAATCGTGTCCCAGAAAATCAAATACCTCGGAATCAGCTTAACTAAAGAAGTAAAGGACCTCTACAAAGAAAATTATAAAACGCTACTCCATGAAATAAAAGAGGACATGAGGAAATGGAAACATATTCCCTGCTCATGGATAGGGAGTATCAACATTGTCAAAATGGCAATACTCCCCAAAGCACTATACAGATTTAATGTGATCCCTATAAGGATACCATGACATTCTTCAAAGAAATGGATCAAGCAATCCTGAAATTCATATGCAACAATAAACGCCCAAGGATAGGTAAAACAATTCTTAGGATAAAGATGATGGAAGGCACCACCCTCCCCAACCTTAAACTTTACTACAAAGTGGTAACAATTAAAACCATGGAACAGACCAATGGAACAGAGTGGATTATCCCTACACACAACCCCAAATGTATGATCACTTGATATTTGATAAGGGGGCAAGAAATGTGAAGTGGAGCAAGGAAAGCCTCTTCAACAAATGGTGCTGGCATATCTGGACAACCGCATGCAAAAGAATGGAATTAGACTTCTACCTGACACCATGCACAAATTTCAGATCAGAATGGGTTAAAGACCTCAATATCAGACCACAATCCATAAGGTACATTGAAGACAAGTTCGGCAAAACCCTTCACGATATTGAAGCTACAGGTATCTTCAAAGATGACATGTAACTAAGCAATCAAGTAGAAACAGAGATAAACAAATGGGGCTGTATTAAACTAAGAAGCTTCTGCACCACAAAAGACACAGTGACCAGAATACAAAGGCAATCTACAGAATGGGAAAGGATATCCACCCAATACCCATCTAATATCAAGGCTATATAAAGCACTGGTTGAACCCTACAAGAAGAAAACATCCAACCCCATCAGAAAATGGGCCAAAGAAATGAACAGAAACTTTTCCAAGGAATGGCTAAAAGGTACATGAAAAAATGCCCTGCGTCACTAATCATCTGGGAGATACAGATCAAAATAACCATGAGATACCACCTCACACCACAGAGAATGGCACACATCCAAAAGAACAAAATCAACCGCTGTTGGAGAGGATGTGGGGAGAAAGGGACCCTTCTACACTGCTGGTGGGAATGCTGACTCGTCCAGCCCCTTTGGAAAACAATATGGACTCTTCTCAAAAAATTAGAAATTGAGCTTCCATTTGATCCACAATGCCACTTCTGGGAACATATCCTGGAGAAACAAAAAAGTATAGTCTAAATGACATCTGCACTTATATGTTCATCGCTGCACTGTTTACAATAGCCACAACCTGGAAAAAACCCGAGTGCCCAAGAACAGATGACTGGGTAAAGAAACCCTGGTACATCTATACAATGGAATACTATGCAGCGGTTAGAAAGGATGAAGTCATGAACTTTGCATATAAGTGAATCAACATGGAAAGTATCATACTAAGTGAAATGAGCCAGAAAGAGAAAGACAGACATAGATTGATTGCACTCATCTGTGGAATATAAAATAACAGAGTACGAGACTAATACCCAAGAATAGTTGTATATAATACCAGGAGGTTGACTCCATAGCTAGAAAGTTGGACTCACACGCTGGGGGAAAGTCACACCAAATGGAGAAGGGAACACCAAGTAAGATATGATTGGAGATCCCGCGTGGTAAGGGAAATGAGTGCTGAAAGTGGACTAGTGACCGAACATTATAGCCACTCAATACCCTTATTGCAAATCGCAACACCCAAAAGGAGAGAGAGAGAGAACAAATTGGAATGCCCTGCCACAGAGGCAGGGTGGGGTGGGGGGAATTGGGTTGGGATGGGGGGAGGGATACTTTGTTCATTGGTGGTGGAGAATGGACACTGGTGTAGGAGTGGGCTTCAAGCATTGCATGAGGGCAAAACAAGCCTGGAAATGTATGCATCTATAACTGTACCCTTACTGTGACTCACTAATTAAAAAATTAAAATAATTAAAAATAATTTAAAAAAACACTGAAATCATGAGACCCAAACTTTAACAACCACATATAAAAGGTGCCTATCAAGATGTCAAGATGGCAGGCTGTGGGGGTTGGTGGAGTGTGGCGGGGGGTGAGGAGTGGAGGGTTGGATAAAGGAGGGAACCTGAAGACACTGGTGGAGGGAAGTAGACACAGATGGCAGAATTGGTGCTGGAAATTTATGTGTCTAAAATCCAATTATAGGAACAGAAGGGATTGTACAGCAGGTAGGTGCTTACCTTGTATGTGGCTGATCTGGGTTTGATCCCCCACATTCCATGTGGTCCTCCAAGATCTATCAGGAGCGATCCCTGTGTGCAGAGCAACGAGTAACTCTGAGCACTACTGAGTGTGGTCCATAAACTAAACTAAAATAAAATAAAATGCAACTATGCATATCTTTGTGAATCACAGCAGTGCTTTAATAAAATAAATTTTTTAAAAATAGTTCTGCGTTAATATAACCTAGTAAAAAGCTACAACGATGACAAGTACTTTTATATACACAAAATAAAACAGAATAAAGAAAAGTATTTCACCTCAAGTAAAATATATTCTGTATACATTTTAATTTGTGGGAGCAGGGAGAGGGAAGCCATAATCCTACCAAATGACTAGTTTAATTGTTATCCAACCATGGCAGTTAAGAAATTAGGTGGCAAATAGCGGTAATTACAGTTGAGTCTCTAACTTTGAGTGTAGTCATTCATAATGCTCTCCATCTGACAGAAGTAAGTTCTTGCTGAGATAACAACAGAGAGAAGGCAAGACAAGTGGAAAATGATTAAATAACAGATATGCAAGAGCAATCAAATAAATTGGCACCTGCTCTATTCTCTTAGACAAAACTGTTTTGTTGAGTTTTTGTTTGTAGATTTCACCATTTTTAAAAATCGTAACAGTAACATACCATTAATCCTTCCCCCCAAAAAAATACTTTAAATGGTAGGGATGTGATGCTATTTGATAGGTAAAACATAAACTAGGGGAAATGTCAGAGCAGTCTTCAAACTTTCTAAACTCCTATGAACAATTGGTTCCTAATTAGCTGTTTTTAAGTATTATATATGTAATACTATGTAGATAGCATAGCATGTAGGGCATTTGCCTTGCATGCGGCTGACCCGGGTTCGATTCCTCCATCCCTCTCGAAGAGCCTGACAAGCTACTGAGAGTATCCTGCCCGCATGGAAACCCTGACAAGGTTTCCATGGCATATTCGATATGCCAAAAACAGTAGCAACAAGTCTCACAATGTAGATGTTACTGGTGCTCGAGATGTTACTCGAGCAAATCGATGAAAAACAAGATAACAGTGCTACAGTGCTACTATGTAGAAAGTATCACTTTTTTTTTTCTTTCATGTGCCTTTTGGCCATTTGTACTTCTTCCCCCCCGCCCCCACTGGAGTCTTCTATAGCTCTGTTTTCACTTTGGGAGCACGGTGACAAACACACAAAGTGCCAAAGTGTTCCAGCACTTCAACCACACTAAATTGTTGGACTTTTGGTAACTCAGTTGAATGTTGGTATTACAAGCTTCTCTATAGCTAAATTTTTTTAACTTTACTTTCTCTTTACTTTGGTTATATTCAATATTTCAACAAAAAACTCACTATTATTATTAGGAGTTCCCCACTAGAGACAGACCTGCTGTGGAGAGATATGAGGCTGCAATTGCGGCCACGTGGTTTTGGATTTCTGTATTTTAGCAACTAAGTCCAGGGAAATTTCTTCCAGAAATTAGATCATTGCGAGTTTGTATCTCTCATTAGTAGTCCTTATAATATGGCGGTTGCCATGCCCTTCTCCCCCAGCAAGGAAAAGGAGAGAGAGAAAAACCTTTCCCCTCCAGGGCAGGCATGGGGCCATGGCTTAGTTCTCAGTCTGGAGACATTCTGCAAAGAGCTGCCGGTACCAAAAGAATTATAATTGCCAGCAGCTGCTGCATTCTGAGATTGGTTTCTGTGCCTCTGGAATAATGGACGCTCAGGGGTGGCAGAGCCATTCCTGAGCATATATTTTGTATATCAGGAAAGGTCGCACAGCCGAGTAAGCGGCCACGCGGTTTGGAGGTGTTCCAGTCCCGCATACCAGAGCCGTGTTAGTACCTGCTCAGTGTCACCAGGGCTCCATCAGGAGAAGGTGAAGGCATGCCAGCTGTACCTTCTCCGTCTGGCCCCCGGTGTTGTTGGCCTGGTCTGGGGTCTGGAACAATCTCCAGCCAGCGGTGCCCGCCAGAGAAGCCTATGGATTTCTTTTTTGAGGAAACTTCTGTTCATTTCTTCTCCCCATTTTTTGATGGGGTTGGATGACCTCTCAGTGTCTGTGCTGCAAGCCATAATAACCAAAAGTAGAGAGAGAGTATGGGGAATATTATCTGCCATGGAGGCAGGGGGAGGATTGTAAAGGGGGGTATACCAGGGATATTGGTGGTGGGGAATGTGCACTGATGAGTGATAGGTGTTTGATCATCGTGTGATTGTAACCCAAACATGAAAGCTTGTAACTATCTCACGGTAATTCAATATTTTTTATTTTAAAAAAGAAAGTATCACATTAACATAGTATGAATAGACAGGTTGTTTGTACTCAAAAATTTTATATTCATTTAATGTGGTAAGATACACAGTGTAGACGAAACACTGTCTGCTCACCTATTCAGAGGGAGAGGGACAGACATAAAGTGATCAAAGTCATTAGCAGAATATTAAAAAAATTCTAAAGACTCTACAAAAAAGCTCTTAGAGACAATAGGTTAATCAAAATTGATATTACAAAATCAATACCCAAAAGTTCATGGCTTTCCTATATGCAAATATGCAAATAATTAAAAAGAAGAAAGAGATGTTGAAAAAAAGTCCTGTTCATAACTGCCTAAGAAAATCAAGTAACTCGGAATCAGTTTAACTAAAGAAGTGAAGGATCTATACAAAGAAAACTACAAAACAATTTTGTAAGAAAATATAAAACGACAAAACTACAAAAAACTACAAAACACATTTCAGAAATAAGAAAGGACACTAGGAAATAGAGACACAATCTCTGCTCTTGGATTTGGAGGGCTCACATGGTCAAAATGGTAATATTCCCCAAAGCCCTATACAGATTCAGTGCAGTCCCTATAAGAATACCCATGATATTTGCCAAAGAAATAGACCAAAACTCCTGAAATTCATATGGCACGATAAACCCCCATGAATAGCTAAACCAGTCCTTGGGAAAACGGAGATGGGAGGCATCACCTTCCCCAACTTCAAACTGTACTGCAAAGTGGTAATAATTTAAACAGTATGATATTGGAATTAAGACAGACCCACAGATTAAGGAACAGAGTTGAACATCCTGATACAGACCTTCAGAAATATGATCTCTTATTCTTTTATAAAGGAGCAAGAAACACGTAGTGAGCAAGGAAAAGTGGTGCTAGGAAAACCAGGAAACTACATGGAAAAAAATGAACTCAGACCACACACAAAAATCAAATCAAAATGGATTAAGAACTTTAATATCAGGCCTGAATCCATACGGTACATGGAGGAAAATGTCAGCAGAACTCTCCTATGATATTTAAGCTAAAGGTGTCTTCAAAGATGAAACACAATTGACCAAGCAAATTGAAGCAAAGATAAACAAATGGGACTATGTTAAACTAAGAAGCTTCTGACCTCAAATTAAACAGTGGTCAAGGTACATAAACATCCCATGAAATTGGAAATATTATTTACCCAATACTCATCTGAGAAGGGATTAATATCAAAGATATAAGGCACTGGTAGGATTCTACAAGAAAAAACTTCCAACCCCATCAACAAATGGGACGAAGAAATAAAACTTCCCCAACAAAGTAATATAAATGACCAAAAGGCACATTTAAAAATGATCTTAATTGCTAATCATCAGAAAATGCAAATCAAAACAACAATGTGACATCATCATCTCACACCAGAGAATCTGGTACATGTCCAAATGAAAAAGAATAATCAGTGCTGGCATGGAGGGGAGAAAGGAAAACTCATTCATTGTTCAGAATGCCAACTGGTCCAGCCTTTTTGGAAAAAAAATATGGGCATTCCTTTAAAAACTAGTAATCGAGCTCCCAGCAATACTACTCCTGGGAGTATAGCCTAGTGTCCCCAAAACACAACACAGAAAAGTTATTTGCACTCCTATGTTCATTACAGCACTATTCACAACCAATCAGGAAACAACCCAAGTGCCCTAGATAGTTGAATGGATAAAGAAACTATGGTACATCTACAAAGTGCAATACCATGCAGCCACCAGGAAAAATGAAGTAATGAAACTTGCTTATAAATGGATGGATATGGGGAGTATAATGCCCAGTAAAATGAGTCTGAGTCAGAAAGAAAAGGATGGATGTAGAATAATTGGACTCATTTGTGGGATATAAAAGAAAAACAAGACAATACTCAAGGGCAGTAGATATAGCAGTAGTAATGGTCTACAATTGGAAGCTTGCCTCAATTGTGAGTGGGGGAGGGCAGTTAGGACAGAGAAGAGACCACGATGACAAAGATAGTTGGAAATGATCACTCTGGATAAGAACGCAAGCTGAAAGCAGGTAAAGGAACAAACATGATAATCATTCAGTCCCTGTATTGCAAATTATAATGCCCAAAAGGACACAGAGAGAGAGAAAGAGAGAGAGAGAAAGAGAGAGAGAGCCTACCATAGAAACAGGCTTGAGAGCAGGTGGAGTGGGAGAGAAACTGGGGACCTTGGTGGTGGAAAATGTACATAGTAAAGGGACAGATGCTGGAACATTGTATGACTGAAACCAAATCAAGAGCAAACTTTATAATTGTGATTCCATAAAAAATGTAAAACTATAAGACATGGCATAAGAATAATGCCCAAACACAATCGAAACAAGGGTTAGTTTCACAGTAGTAAGCTTGACACAAAGAGTGGTGGGGGTGTGAGGTGAAGGGGAGTGCAGTTAGGACAGAGAAGGGACAGTGGTAGTTGGAAATGGTCACTGTGGACCAGAACTGAATGTTGAAAGGAGGTAAAGTGATATACAAGATTCCTTTTCAGTAACCATGTTAAAATCCATAGTACCTGTAAAACAAAGCAAAAAAACGGGGGGGGGGAGAAAGGGAGAGTGAGAGACAGAGACAGAGACAAAGGCAGAGACAGAAGAAAAGTATCTGCTTTTTCATAGGTCTTTCACAGAGGCAGACTGAAGTAAAGGATGGGAAGAGTTGGATGGGAAACTTGGGACATTGGTGGAAGGAAATGTATTCTGGTGAGTGGATGGGTTTTGGAACTTTCAAATAAAAAAGATACATTATAGGGGCTGTAGCAACAGCACAGAGGGTAGTGTTTGCCTTGCACTCGGCCAACCCAGGTTAGATTCCCAGCATCCCATATGGTCCCCAAGCACTGCCAGGAGTAATTTCTGAGTGCAGAGCCAGGAGTCTTCCCTGTGCATCATCAGGTGTTACCCCCCAAAAAAATAAAATAAAAAAGATACATTATAAAATCCATATTAGTTGTGAAGTTCATATGAAGACCACAAAAATGCAAAGATGCATGTAGAAACATATTTACATTAAACATAGTTTTACATTACTATGAAAACTTTACAAGCAAAATAATGGGTGATACATAAAGAAAAATAAAATGACTCACCAGATAAATAATATAGATATTAAAGTAATAATCCCAAGTATTTGGGATATCATAAAAGCAGTATCTCACCACTGGGATTAAGATACACTAATGAATTGTTTAGAAAAATTAATTAGCTATTTGAAATAAGGCAAATTATATTCATACCTTGCCCAATACTCTATATTAAATTCTAACTGAATCAGGAATCTAGATGAAATAAATTAAGTCATACCCATAACGAAAGAAATAAACTCAAATTCCACATAGCACTTTTGTGCATAAAAATACTCTATTATTCAAAATCTAGAGGCAACAAAAAAGCATTAGTAATAAATTTAAATATTAAAATAGACTAATAGTTTTAATGTCAAAATATCATAAGCAAAGTCAAACAACTGTAGAACTGGAAGAAAATTTTTGCAACATATGTCACAAGTGGATGGTTTATATATAATTTTTTAAAAACGTGAAAGACTAGAAATGAAATATCTGATGGAAACTGGGAAAGTGATCGAAACTCAATTCATAAGTAACAGGTACTATGTGTCCTAAAACATGTAAAAATATATTCAGACCCATATGGGATGAGGAGGGAGTGATATTTTAACAAGTTTATCTTCCCCTAGATTTGGGTGCTCATCATATTTATTATTGTGATGTACAAAAAAGATAGATTTTACATCTATTTTATATCTATTTTTTGTAGTTTTCCTCACTGTTGGAGCTGATCTTTATTATGTAACAAATAATACATAATAAAAATTAAAAATACATAAAAATTTTAAAAAAGTATAGGAAGTTTTTTGTCTGCATAAAGATGCAGGTTTTTATGTAGATCTTTTTTATCTTATCTGTGCCCAAACCTTTGTAGGTATTTGGTATGCCCATTCCTAAGGCTTTCTTGAGGACTGTGGTATATAAGTCATCTGGTTTCTGTGATTTTTTTTTCCTATGATGTTGTCATCTACTTTCCAAGCTTCTAAAATTTATCACTTTTCCCTTACATACTTTATACTATTGTTATTTCTCAATCATTACTACAGTTCTGCCGGAAGAAATAATTCAGATAAAAATATAAATATTTTATTTTTATTTTTTTGAAATAATTTACAAATATAACAGCATATTGTTAAAGTATACAATAGTTATATATGTATATTTATGCTAATAGTTATATATATATTATGACTACCAATAATTATTTTTCTCATGTCTTTGGAGGAAGTGAGGACACTTCAACCAGAAGATGAAGGAAAGTACCACGAACTAAGGAAATTCCATTCATTTCTAAATTTTTAAATACAATGTTTGGTTCTGAAGCACTTAAAACCTGAAAGCAAGAAATCTCTACTGTGTAATTTTTATGCTTAAGTTGTCTCAGAATTAAAATGGATATATAATAATATTTACCCATTTATGTTTCTTTTATGGTCAGCTAACTTAACTATAAAATAAGCATTTCACAATACTACAACAAACCATAAATTTTAAGTTTTATTACAAGAAAGCTTAAAGAACAACAATTATATCTATCCTCAACCAATTCTTTATTAATAACCTAATGTCATAGGTTCATTGTCATTTGTGCTATTTTTTAACACACAAAACTAGCTTATATGGCTTCATTCTCTGCAGAATTTTCTTGTATCAATGGTGATGTTCTACAAAAAAGTATTTAGGGGCTGGAGTGTAAGCACAGCTAGTAGGGTGTTTGCCTTGCACACAGCCGGGCCGAGTTCAATTCCCAACATCCCATGTGGTCTCCTGAGCACCGCCAGCGGTAATTCCTGAGTGCAGAGCCAGGAGTGACCCCTGTGCATCACCGGGTGTGACTAAAAAAGCAAAAATAAATAAATAAATAGATAGATAAAAAATAGATAAATAAATAAATATATTTAAAGCCAGAGAGATGGTACAGAGAGTAAGTCTTGCATGTGACAAACCAGGTTTGATCACTAGCAGCAACTTTGGTCCCCTGAGACCCACCAGGAATATGACCTGAGCACAGAGCCAAGAGTAAGCCTGGAGCACCACTGAATATGCCCTCTGCCCCCATTACTTTAAATTGTAATATAAAAACAATATGACTGGAGTGATAGCACAGCAGGTAGGGCATTTGCCTTGCAGGTGGCCAACCTGGGTTTGATTACTCCATTCCTCTCAGAGAGCCCAGTAAGATACCTAGAGTATCTCGCCCAAATAGCAGAGCCTGGCGAACTACCCATGGCGTATTTGATGTGCCATAAACAGTAACAACAAGTCTCACAATGGAGATGTTACTGGTGCCCGCTCGAGCAAATTGATGAGCAACAGGATGACAGTGATGTAAAGGTATGAATTTGATATTCTGTTTGTTAATTTCTTTGTAGTCTATATATGGGGCTGGAGCGATAGCATGGTGGTTGGGCATTCACCTTTCACACAGCTGACCTGTGTTTGATTCCTCTGCCCCTCTTGGAGAGCATGGCAAGCTACAGAGAGTATCGAGCCCTCGTGCCAGAGCCTGGCAAGCTACCCGTGCATATTGGATATGCCAAAAACAGTAACAATAAATCTCTCAATGAGAGATGTTACTGGTGCCCGCTTGAACAAATCGATGAACAGCGGGATGACAGTGACAGTGAGTCTATACACAATGCATTTATTGACTATGCAATGCATTAAAATAATTATTTGCAATAGAAGTGCCTTCTAACTGTGTGCATAAAATAAGTATTATAGGTGTTAACTATTCTTTGTGTAAAATTAGGTAACTGTTCCTGGAGACAGTAGAATGGGTGATTCAAGGCCATATTAATTATTGGCATTTAATTAGAAAAATTAAGTCCTATTTCTAATGAAATCTCTCTGGAAACAAACACCACAGATGATTTTCCATGAAACAAATGAATCTTAGGATATAGGGACCCTGTCTTATTTGAAAAAGACCTGAGATGAGAATTCCAAAACTTTGTTCAAATGATCATGTTTGTATAAAATTTGGAAGAATAAGTTGGTTTAAAGACATCTCTTTACACTCTTGACTTGCACTCATCACACTTCCTCTTGTAGCAGATGGCATTGGAGTAACTATGGACATTTTTGGAATGCTGCAAAAGAGAATGAATGTCAATGGAGCATATATTTCATTTGGGTTTCATGGGATATATACCCTGTAAAAATAGGATCCAGAATAATTATATCACTCATAGCAAGAACTCACCCTATGTGATGAACAAATGTTGTAACACTAATGATATTGTTATAGAATGGACGTATTTTACATCTCTTACTATAGGAAGCACCAGTAAAATAGGAGATAAAGGTTTGGAATGTTTATAGTTAGGACAAAACCTATGAAACTTTCTCTCATTTATCAGTAATATAAATTTATAAGTGTGTCAATTCTTATGTGGTACAATCAAAAGTTATTATCTATCAGAAATATAACTAATAATACAATACATGCAATAATTTACACCTCAGATCTTTAAAATGAGAACTAAGCTTATCAGAATTCTTCTGTTTATAAAATATTCACCAGTAATACCACTGCAAAGACTTGAGACAGCAGAAGAGAATGTTGTCTCCTGTATGCATTCTGAGATACTGGGCTCTATCCTGGCATACAAGGCAGCTTGTCCCAGTGAAGTCAGATATGTCCACACAAATAAGGGGGAAAAACTGCTTATGGTCATAAAACAGCCTGGAAAAATAAATGATTTGGTGATGAAAATCCCACATATGTTGATCAGCAAGTCAATGCATGCAATTTACAAGTGATTTGGTTACACAAATTTTCAGCTTAGTACAGAGTACTCAAGTTTTAAATGTCTTTGATTTTTTTCTTTTTAGATCTTGCTTAATTTCGAGCTAATTTTACATTTTTATGCTTATTGATATAGTCAAACCATTATAAAGATGTCTGAGGCAGTTAAGCGGTTAATAAAGATATGTTATTGTGGTATGAATATTGTTACTGATTAACTTTTTGTAATTTACAAACTTGTGCTTTATAAATATATATCAATTTTCACTAATTACTCATAAATGTGTTTTTACAAAGATGTTTATAAAAAAAGAAAGACCTAATGGAACATACAGTGTTGGGTCATTGTGAGGTTGGCAAGATTCTGTATATATGCTATATATATGCATAGCCTTGGCATGATTCCTATCACATAAGGACTTCTTGGCTATTCCTACTTCTCAATGTTATTTAAGAGTAATTTTCAGAGTGTCTGACACATTACAAGTTCTAATAGCTATTGCCTTCTTTTTTTCCCCACCACTTTGAAAAATTCACCAACTGTGGAACAAAGTGACTCACTGAATTACGATCAGTCATCCTAACCAAAAAGCAGTCCTGGGCAGTATTTTCTTGTGTTTTTGAACTCAAAGAGGCCCAATAATGCAAAGCAAAGTCAGTAGAGATTAAAAAAAAACAACAAATAATGCTCTTAATATCAACATACTAAATAGTCTCAAAGTTCTCCAGGAGCCCATAGGAATACACACACACACACACACACACACACACACACACACACACACATACACAGACACACTTCACATTTGGAGATAATAATACCCAGAATGTGCTGGAGCGTTAGCAGGTAGGACATTTGCCTCTTGCCTTACATGCAGCCAACCCGGGTTGATTCCTCTGTCCCTCTCTGAGAGCCCGGCAAGCTATTGAGAGTATCTCGCCCGCACAGCAAAGCCTGGCAAGTTGCCCATGGTGTAATCAATATGCCAAAAACGGTAACAACAAGTCTCACAATGGAGACGTTACTGGTGCCTGTTTGAACAAATCCATGAGCAATGGAATGGCAATGACAGTGACAATACCCAGAATGTCCACGTGGGATGAAGGTGAGTAGAAACTTTGCATGTGGAGACCTGGGTTTAAGCCTGGCATTATGGTCCCAAGCGCTTCGGAAGTAGCCCCAACACAGAGCCTGAACATCATGGGGTGGGTGTGTCCTAAAGAGCAATGAGGATGAACAAGTTGCAATCAGTATTCTTACTCATCAATAAACTTATATCATTTAAAAAACATTCCACTTTTATTCTCTGTCTCTATTAGTTCCAATATTCTTTTTTAAAGCTTTGAAATACTATAATTATTTTTAGCTTTTATTTTCTAATGTTGCAATGTTATTTTACATTTTTAATTATGCTTTAATTTCTCTCACATATTTCAGTGTACTCTATACTGTAATATATTTTGTAGCATTTTTATTTTTTACTCTAACTCTAACTTATCTCTTTTCCTCCCTCTTAGATGTAGCTCGGCCCCTTGTTCCCACTCACACCATTCCTACTCCACTTTTTAACATCATCATCTGCACTCTCTAATAGAAACACCCTATAGGAAAAGCTAATTGCTTCGGGAATTGCTATTCCCCAAAGCCAATGGGAAACTCTGGAATCTCCTATTAGTCTCAAGACAAATCCTACCTCAATCAGAGATAATTATTAAACTAAGCAAGAGGATTTCAATAGTCTTCTCAAATTGATCCCAAAGATGCCACCTGCAAGGCTGCCGCCTCATTCAGCTTTAGCCACTTTCAATTTACTGAACAGCGTAAAGCACTCCCAAGGGACTAGGAGCAAACAAAATCCAAATTACAAACAAGCAAAGATATTTGAAGCAATTAAGGCATTAGTGGCTTAACTCCAGGGTGCCTAGAGTCTTGTTCAAGGCCAAGCACCCAATTGGAGTCGGTACTGCATTAAATCAGTTCAGTTCCATAAAGCAGCTAATATCTGATAAATCCAGGCTGTGTAGACAGTTCTATCTTTTAATTGATGAGAAAAAGATGATGGTTGGGGAGAATGCAGCTTATGGCCTGAATAATCTGATTGAGCCCTCTGTACAGCCAAATTCCACAAGGTAATGTCCAAATCTCCACTTCATTTGGCAAATTTGACCTCATTCACTTCCAAGCATCACACAATACTTTACTGTAAAATTATATTATATAACTCCTTGAAACAACATCAGATAATCTAAGCCAAGCAGCCCTTCAAATATATTATGCCACCAGCAGAACTAAACAGTTTCCATTTGTGCAATTTGGCAAATTTTAAAAAGAGCCAGTGAAGAAGAGGGGATTAAAAAGAGCAGATATTGAAAATGCAGACTAGAAAAGGAAACAAGAAAATGCCTGTGTAAGGGGTTGGAGTAATAAAGTAATGCTTGAAAGAAAAGGTAATTCCCTAGAGAGAATTCCTGTACCTCTGTGTATTTAATGCAGGGTGTTGTGGGAAGCATTTCAAAGGTGCTTAAATTTTGACTCAGTACCTGATTCCAGAAAACTCTGCTAAGCCTCTTCCTGGAGGGAGTTAGATACTGAGTCTCAATTCCGCCTTCAAAGCTTCTTCTTCCTCTACCCTCCCTTTGCTGTGTTATCATTAGCGGAGAACAGAGGCAGAGTTCTGGGGCTTGCACTTGTTTATCTGTAATAGCAGCTTATCTGTGACTACCAGTAAACCTTCAAGTTAAAACTAAAGGAATTCTACTTCTCTTTCCACTTCTCCCTTTTAAATGCTACTCCAAATCCTGAGACTCTTCTTTTTCCAAGTTTATGCCCTTCAATCAGGCAAGAAAGCAACCTATAGGTCCCACTGTGCTCCAGGAACCATGTAAATCCTCAGGCAAAAGAAGAGACAGGTATTCCTCTTGAGGCCAAGTAACTTACTCTCTTGTTGAGGACATAAGGCATATATGTTATATAAATGTATATATATATATGCATATATATATGACAGGGCTGAAAAATAACAGATACTGACTGGCACAGGTGGAATTATAGGACCAAGGATTAGATTCTGAGATTAAAAAAGAAAATTCCCATCCAGGACTTAGTGTTAGGGCCATTGCTGTTGATTTGGAAAATATATATGCTTGAATGGAAGATGTTGGGAATTACAAGTAACCAGAAAAAGCTATAGGAAGAGCAAATAGACTAAAAAATAACTATTAGAGGGAAGAAAGTTGCAAGGTTACAATGAAAAGGAAAATTTTGTTCAAGCTTAGGAAACCAATTAGGAAAGCAATGAACCCAAAATAAATTCATGTCAAATCCCACCAAGACTTATTACTTACCATTATTAAATTTTTCTCTGATATCCCACATTGCTCATGATCCACAGTTTAAGAATATAGTACTTGATCTCACTTGATTTTTTTTCTTATAGGCAGTAACAGAAATCTTTATTGATCAGGTAACAGGAATTAAATTAAAATGCTTTCTCCAGAGCCAGAAAGCTCTTGATTGTAGCCATAAAGTCATAAATCTAAACCCATTTTAGAGCCCATAGCCTTACTTCACTGAAAGCAGTGCTATTCCACTAAATCAAATTCTAGATTGTCTAACTTGATTTTCAACACAGTCCCCAGATGGAAATTCTATCACAATTCATGTTTTGGTACTACGTCCAGAATGCTCAGGGCCTGATCCTGGCTCTGTGATTAGGAATCACACCTGATGGTGCTCAGGGGAGCATATGTGAAACCAGGGATTGAACTGGGGCTGCCTACATACAAGGCACTGTCTGTGCCACAGTGGGAGTGGAAGGTTAGAATGCCAGGTGAGCCAGTTAATCCACTTGATCATTTAAGACCTCACCCTCTGTAAAGGTAAATGTTTCCATGTCTGGGGGTGTGAAATAGCAAATAAAAGGAGCTCTACTCTAATAAAAAAGCCCCAGTATGTTTTCTCTCTCTCTCTCTCTCTCTCTCTCTCTCTCTCTCTCTCTCTCTCCTCTCTCTCACACTGTTTCTCTCCTTCTCTCCCTCCCCATGCCCAGATGTAGCACTGTAGCACTGTCATCCCATTGTTCATCAATTTTCTCGAGCAGGCACCAGTAATGTCTCCACTGTGAGACTTGTTACTGTTTTTGGCCAGATAGTGTGTAGAGTCAGGTAGGGCACACATGCCTGAATGAGCACAGGACGAGGCAGAGCTGTGAGACCCAGGGAACTCACCCATGTGCATGTGGCATGACTGGAGTCTAAAGGAATCTGGGTGGCAAGAATCTGTTGGGAGACACTCCTAAAAGGACCCATTGACAAGATTTCAAACTAGGGGAGCATAGAGAACTGGAGAGGGACAAGGCCAGGTCATAATACAAAGGAGGTCAGCAGATGGTCATGGATAAGACTTAGGCCATTATAGTCTGCACCAAGCATCAAGGGACAGGATGAGTGATGTCGTCCATGGTTAAAAGAAGAGGCCTGAACATTGGTGAGGGACTCAGATCCACCTGTTTTAACTGTATAATAAACTTTTCTTAAGCTTCTGAGCTTTTTATGTTATCATTCATATATTCTCAAGAACACACTAACTAAGAATAAGTCCAGTTTTATGCTAGCACCTGTATCTCTGTACATCTCTCTGGCCTCCAAATTTAAAGTTTAAACCAATCAATCTGAATTTAGTGTCTATACTAGTAGGTCAATTTGCAAAATAAGAATCCATGGATAAAATAAACAAGATAAATTGGCCAGAGATAAGAGTTTAAATTGTGCAAATGAATAAATTTAAGAAATAAAAATAAGGAAATAAGAAATGAGATAAGAAATAAGAGTAAGTAGGACGATAAACAAGTAGAGAAAATAAGCATATAACTTGAGACCAGAGAAGAAAATAGTTCTTAATACATCTAATAATTAAATATGAGGGGCTGGAGTGATAGCACATAGGGTAAGGCATTGGCCTTGCATGCAGACAACCTGGGTTCGATTCCTGCATCCCTTTTGGAGAGCCCGCCAAGGTACCAAGAGTATCTTACCCACAAGGCTACCCATGGTGTATTCGATATACCAAAAACAGTAACAAGTCTCACAATGGAGACGTTACTGGTGCCCACTTGAGCAAATAACATTTATATTGAGACATGCATAATATATTTCTAGATAAATGTTACAAATATGGATAAAGATGTTTACCAGAACCATTAAAAGCTCCAAAGCATGAGCTAATTCTACCTAGTCTGCAGAAATTTGATTGTGGAATTATCACTGTCTTACTTGCTCTTTTTAGACCATCCTCTAAATTATAACATGACTGATGTTACTGGACTCACCCTTCTCTGAGGTACACTGGTGGAATGTAGGGTGAATTCAATGTCACAGCTAAAACTGATGATAGCCAATATAGCCAAAGGTCCTTCCACTGCCGTGGCCCAATTCTGTCAGCCTACAACAGCAAAAGTGTTGAGAACATGCCATTTGCATGAGGGTCCCTGGCATTAGAGAAGCCTAAAAACGCTACAGATGGCCCCAGCACATCTGTTTCTGGAACACTGTGCCATCAACCAGCTATAGACCATAGAGAAAAACACTTGATTTTTAAGCTTTCAGTTTGAGGGTTGAAATGAATCAAATATTGTAGCAGCCCTTTGGAGTAAAGTATTCCAAAGAACTCTCTGGTTTACAAGATCATGAATAAAATTCCTTCAGATTTTTTTGTTTATGTCCCCTCACCCACCTGTGTGCACTCTCTCTCTCTCTCTGTCATTCTCTCTCTGTCTCTCACTGTCTCTGTCTCTGTGTCTCTTTCTCTGCCCCTTCACTCTCTTGAGAATTTGTGTGGTCACTCTCTCTTTTCTTTCACTCTTCCAACTGAATTTCATGGAAGCCAAGACTAAACTCAGAAAGGAGCTCAGTTTTTGCTAAGACAGCTGTAAATAAAAGGTAAAGCTTCAGAATTCTGAAACCCTAAAAGGGTGACTTTATAACTTTAAGGTACAGAAATAGGAAAACAATTATAGTTCACTACAAACAACTATGAACCTCTTGTGGTATCCTTTTCTCTTTACCTGTGATTATATGAAAAAAGTATTTATGCTGAATCCCTAGGGAGTCCCAAACATTAGAGTATCTGAACTCCCTGGCAATGTGGGTGCTGATAATATGTTAGAGTATCTAATAAAAACAAAACAGAGCATATTAAGACTTCTGTTTTAGGTATAAGAAAAGCTTAGGTTTGGGGCTGAAGTTATAGCACGTGGCCAAACCGGGTTCGATTCCCAGCATCCCATATGGTCCCCCAAGCACTGCCAGGAATAATTCCTGAGTGCATGAGCCAGGAATTACCCCTGTGCATCTATGGGTGTGACCCAAAAAGAAAAAAAAGAGAAAAACTTAGGTTTTATCACTATCATAACAATAAATGAAAAATCTGACTATACTGAAAACAGCAATTCTTTGATCCTAAAAAGGAAAGAAGACACAGGTTAAACTTCTGTTCCAAGATTGGAGATCAGCCTTCAAACAGAGAGTCATGGATTGCCAGAGAAGTGCCACTGAGAACCTAATCTGATAAAAACTCCAGGTACATGGGTCTTTAGGGCTGAAAACTCCAGGCTTCTATGAGTTGGAGTGGTTGATCTCCCCACATCTTCCCATTCTTCTGGAAGACCCACCAGCCCTGCCCAGTTCAATATTTTAACCTTCCAGTTAAATAATCTTGATTTTCTGGAGCTACATATCCAAAATCTACAACACTTACATCCCAGAGGTAGCATACCAGATTTCATGGAATGTAATGAGGAGCCAGTCAATGTCGACTCAGAAATAACACAGAAAGCTTATCTTGCAACAATAGCTCAGACAAGGACTTTATGTTTCCTGGTGAGATAAAAAAATTTTCACATTTTTTCTACATAAATAATTTTTGATCATTTTGTTGGCCTTTTAATGGTAACAAGCAATAGAAATTAAAGTTTTGTAGGCCTTCAGCGGGGGCAGGCTTGGTGGATGAGTGGGAAACTGGACATGGTGGTTGAGGGAAAGTGACAGTCGTGGTGGGAATGGTGTTGGAGTATTGAATGCCTGTACAAATCATCATGAACTTTGTAAACTGTAGTGAATACATAGGTGGGGGGGGGAAATTCTTTCATTGAAATTAACATACAGTGGAGGTTTAGTTAGGCAATAATGAGAATTTAAAACTCTAATAGACTTAGTCAAAGGGAGACTCAGATAGCAGATGTGTGTGTTGGAGGTGTGGTAAGATGGTATGCCATAATATTGTAAAATTTCCTTCTTGGAGCCACACTGGATTCCTAAAGTAAAGATAAGAAAAATCCATTCTTGCTTCTTGCTGAGCAAATGAAAAGGGAACTACATTGCTAACGTATTAAAGTACAGTCCATTGAAAGTCATTTACTCAGGAGAAACTTGTTAAATAGAGCCTAAATCACCTGGGAAGGTTAATGCCAGCCTTTACTGGACATCTTCTCTTAGATAGTAGAGGAGGAAAAAAATAGAAAAACATACTTTTTTTTCTGAAAAATCCACAGACAAGAGGCAAAAATTCAATGAAAGACTAAAACCCTAATTAAAGGACTATAGATGCTTCTCTACACAGTACTCCACAATAATGCTAAGGACCTATTTATAACAGTTCCTTTTACCTATTTATAACTATCAAGATAAATTTAAAGAGAACACTAAAAGCAACCACAACTTGAAGTGATAGAATAAGAATAGAATACAATGAATTCTAAAAACTCACAAAAAGCAAAAAGGTCCAATTAAAACATGTTCCAAAAATCTATAAAAAGACAACTCACCAAAGAACACATGGAGATAGCAGATAAGCATATTAAAGAAAGTCCCACATCATATGTCATTAGGAAAATTAAAATGGAATAATAATTAAATATTTCTATACTCATAATAGTCAAAATCTATACCACTGGATTATGAAAAAATTTGAACTCTCAATGATTGTTGGTGAAGTGCAAAATGTCATGCTCATTTAGGAAAACCTAAGATAATTAATTACATATACTCTTTCTTTTTTTAATTTTTGCTTCTTGGCTCACACCCAGCAATGCACAGGGGTCACTCCTGGCTCTGCACTCAGGAATTACCCTTGGTGATGCTCAGGCAACCATGTGGGATGCTGGGAATTGAGCCCAGGTTGGCCATGTGCAAAGCAAACGCCCTACCTCTTGTGCTATCACTTCAGCACCAGTGAATTAAATATACTCTTTCTATATGATCTAGTATTTTTTTTCCTTTTTGGGTCACACCCAGCGATGCACAGGGGTTACTCCTGGATCTGCACTCAGGAATTACCATTGGTGGTGCTCAGGGGACCATATGGGATGCTGGGATTCGAACCTGAGTTGGCCGCGTGCAAGGCAAACACTCTACCTGCTGTTCTATCGCTCCAGCACCTGATGTAGTAATTTTAATATTCTTTGCTATTTACCTGAAAGAGTTAAATAATTGAGTCCACACAGAAACCTGCACACAAACGTTCAGTAACGTTAATCATAACTAACACAACTTGAAGACAACTATGATATCTTTTAGTAAGAAACTGGACAAGTAAACATTGGTACATAGACATAAAATATGCTAAAAACAAGTGATCAATCATGATAAACCATGGAAGAAATTTTAATGCATATTGTTATATGAAATATATGCACTTGAAAAGGCTTGAGCCATTATTTTATAAATAATTTCGGTTCACTCAAGAAAACCTTGAATCACTTTTAAGACTTACTTTCAAGTATTTCTTGAAAGAAAATCTTAGAAAGAAGACATACTTATAAAATAAATATGTGTGGACGCCTCAGGGATGCCTTCCTCCCCCATCTCCCTGTACTTCCGGAAGCCCTGGCAGTCACACCCATGAACCACCTATGGTGCCAGAGAAGCTCATTCACCCGGCATGAGCCAGAGACTCATAAGTAAATTTAAAATCAATAAGTGGCAGAAATTCTCCTACTCCCCACGCAAGGGTAAGTCCTCCTGGGCAGCTCAGAGGGAGTTGGTTGAACCCACACCCACCCAGAGACCCAGCGGCCAAAACCTTCAGAACTCTACAATCGCCCCCATGCTCCCAGCTACACATCATTTCTTGGATGACTCTCATTCAGAAATTAATCTCTAGGCAAACAGGTATGTGGGTTTTGTGACTGATATTCCAGGTTTTCAAGATAGGGATTGGACTACCTTCCCCTATCCACCTGCATTTCTGCTAGTCATGCACTGACAGTCATGCACAGGCCCCAGAGTCTCCACCCAGTTTAAAATTTTGCTACGACTGTATCACTCCATTTAAATTTTTAGACTATCTAGAGCACACATCCAGATCTACAGCTGCACCACATCTCAAACTCTACAAAACTGATAAACCAGGTGTAGCAAAACAGATTGGATGGGATGTAATGGCGAAGTCAACCAATCTTGATTAACCAAATATAAATACAGAAGACAACCTACAACAATATCTAGTACTCTCTAATACAAGGCCATAATAGGTCCATGATGTGGTGACATACAACAATCTTTAAGACTTTTCTTCTAGGAAACATTTTTTGGTCATTTTTGGAGCAAATTATTTTATAACAAACAATATAAAATATATTACTGATGGCTTGCTATGCAGGCAGTCTTAAGAGGTTCTTGGGAAAATTGAATGTAATAGTGGTGGGAAGATGCAATGGTGGTGGGATTGGTGTTGAAATATTAAATTTCTGAAACTAAACAGATGACTTAATGAAGTTATAAAATAAAATAAAGTCTGTAGTCTCCAGATTCATATTATTCAATAATATTCAATAATTATTCAATCATTAAATAATTATTCATAATATCAATCATTTTTATATTACCATTATAAATTTAGACAGAATAGTCAGAAGGAGAATTATATAGACATTTATACAAAAGGAGTGATTACATGTGTACACATAAGAGTTAAGTTTCAGGGGCCGGAGCGATAGCACAGCGGGTAGGGCGTTTGCCTTGCACGTGGCCAACCCAGGTTCGATCCCCGGCATCCCATATGGTCCCCCAAGCACTGCCAGGAGTAATTCTTGAGTGCAAAGCCAGGAGTAACCCCTGAGCATCGCTGGGTGTGACCCAAAAAGAAAAAAAAAGAGTTAAGTTTCAAAGGTCATTTAAAAAAAAACACAATGAGGCTAAAAGATATCTTTAAACTCATGTCAAGCCCTGATTTGCATTTTTATCCAAATTGTTTGTAACCTTATATAGAATATTTGCAATTAGATGAAGTATTTCATTCTTTAAAAAAAATCAGATGGCCACTTCGTACTTTTAGAATTAGGCCCATAAAGAAGTAATCTAGCAAATCTGGATGTCCTAGAAGTGAACCTCTGTTAGTAACATAGGCAGTCCTACAATTTAGCTTCCATAAAATCATCATGTTATTTAATGGGAACACAGATTATAGAGTTCAGGAACTGTCAAGATGAAACGAGGCATGTATAAAAGTCTACATGCCCCTTAGCTATAGAAATATACTCATAAAAAAACAAAAGGTCAGTCATTATTACTAGTAGACTTGAAATAAAAAGAAATATATTTTTAGATGTAATTCAAGAAGTAGTCTTGACCTTAACTAGATCATGTGGACAACACACATTTATTTTACCCAAATTATATTGTTTTTTATGTGTGTGGATTTTTTGTTGTTCTTTGAGGGCCATACCCAGCAATTCTCAGGGAACGGTCCTAGGTCTGGGCTCAGGATCACTACTACTGGGGCTGGGGGTACTATATGGGTTGTCAATAATTAAATTTGAGTTGGATATATATATAGGGAAAAAACCCAACCCCACTGTACTATGTCTCTGACCTCAAATTATTTTTGTTTTGTGCTCATCCTTGAACACTTAAACAATTTCACTGTATCACTGTCATCCTGTTATTCATCCATATACTCAAGTGGGTGCCAGTAATGTCTCCATTCATCCCAGCTCAGAGATTTTAGTAGCCTCTTCTTACTCGTTTTTCCCAATGACTGAAGGTTTCTTTCAGGGTCAGGGGAATGAGACCTGTTATTATTACTGTTTTTGGCATATAAGATACACCACAGGGAGCTTGCCAGACTCTGCTGTGCTGGCGGGATACTCTCAGTAGCTTGCTGGGCTATCCGAGAGGCATATATATTTATTTCCCTCTATGATGATATGTCACATGGATGCTCCAAGGTTCAGGAATATGTTGACTCATGTGTGAGGCTCGGCCCAAGCATGTGGAAAGCGGCCTGGAGTGTGGCAGCTGTTGGGTAGTGGAGGTCGGCTGCTGGGGCTGGGTCCCTTGGGGCAGAGAGGGCTCTGTCCCCCTCTGGGGCACCCCTGGCATGGAGTCCTGTGGCATTGTTATGGGGGCCTCATTTTATGCTCCCTTCCAGGAGAAGCAGCTGTGAATTCTGGAGGGTAGTCGATGAGGAGATTGTCTGGAGCTGGTAGGAGGTGACTTATGGATATGAGACTGGGGGAAGCAGGCAGAGGATCTCTGCTTCCAGGTCCCATTGAATACAGAGTTCAGTTGAACCCAGAGTTTTATTACCCAGATAATAAGTTCTGTATTACCTGGGTTCCATGAAACTTCAATTAAACAATTTGTATTCTTCAAAATGTGTTTATGATGGATAAATAATGTTAATGCTCAGAGACCCAGTTATTCAAATAGTACCTTTTCATTCATAGGCTCAATCTTATAATATTGCATATGATAGGTAACTTTGGACAATTAAATTTATGATCTACTGCTAACACCATCATAGAGGATAGCCATTATCTACTGAACTAAAGGAATACAAGACATGGTCAATTCATATCATGAAATGGTTTTCTAGAATGATGATAGTTCTAAAGGCACTTAAAGAAAGCAAGATGATAGTGTTGGTGGTGATTATCATGATCATGATGGTGATAGTAAGCCTTTTCTGGGGGATTCTGTGTGTTACTATTCCTAGTTAATTTTATTACTGCACTCATAATCCTGGGGTCAATATTTCCTTCCTCTCTTCAAATTCTGTGTGATTTAACCATCTTATTTCAAATTTTGAGCATTCTGAACAGCATACAGCTTCAATAACATCTCAAGATAAAACATGTTTTTATTTGAGCTCAATTTCAGATAAAACATCATCACATCAGATCCTTAACTCCAAATCTATGGCATTTGTAGATTTCACACTATTAGTGTTAATTCAAATCAATTTGACTTTCTTTCCTTCTTATATATTAAGTGTTCAAGTTGGCACCTATGATATATTCCTTTTGATCAGTTTGTCATGGCTGGGCCTTCTGATCAATAAACAAATATTCTGCCAGTGGTGCAAAGCAGATCTCCATCCCTGTCAGCCATCCTCTTTTTGCTCAATATCATCATATTTTTTTCTACCAGTTTCTCTAAAAATGTATTATGTTTGTTCTGCACTTTTCAACAGTATCTTTCCAGTGGGTTTTACATGTTTCTAAAAGTCTGTATGATACTCAAATATGTCTATGTGTGTTAAATATGCGTATGCATTTATTTTGTCCTGAATGACCATATCATACCACTCAGGACATCAATTCATATGAAATAATTATTTCTAAATTTCCAATTTTTTGTGATATACAATATATTTTTAGAAATTATAATTATTGAAACTTTAAACTGTAATGCAAACTTGAGAATATAAGATTAGAGGTTGGAGTAGATGGAACAAGGTGACACAGAGGCACATGTGCAAGGTCTTGAGAACTTTGATGGTAGTAAGGCAGATAACTGTCTATACCAATACCACAAATGTCAACAACATTGTTGAAATTACCTTAACTATAATAAAAATTTTAAACTATCATTTTTGGTCCAAAGAGATAATACAGAGCTAAAGGTTCATGCCTTGCATACAACCAACACCAGATCTATCCTTGATACCATATGGTCTTCTAAGCCTCACTGGAATCAACCATGAAGGCTCCTGAGTACTGACAATGTTACCCAACACCACAGGGCCAAAGTAGCACCAAAATCTTAAACCTTCACATTGAATCAAAGGCCTACATGACCAAAACATTATTGAGAGGCCCTCCAGGTCTTCTGAGAACTCCTTGGAAGCCCACGTCCCCCACACAAATTATTATAATTACTTACTTTAACCATGTGTCATATGACTTAATATGGAATCAATTATAAAAGTCAAGCTTAATCTGAGTGTAACTCCTCCGATGTGAGTGAAAGACTCTAAGTATTCTCTATCCTTCTGAAAACAGAAGAAAAAAACATTAAACCATATAATTACTAGCAGACAAAAGTTTCCAAAGAGAAACAGAGAGCTCTAAAAACCAGCCAGCAGGTACAGGAAAAGCCACTGGGTCACAAGTGACAACAGACATTTCTCAGAATGCATTAGTACAAAGGGAAAAGAAAGCATTAGAAATCAATCAACAAGAACACAGTTATATATGCAAGCAGTGGTAGTAGAAAATGTTCCCAGGTAATATTTTCTAAAGTCCTTGATATGAGGAAGTTGTCATTTCCATACAAAACATTAATGGAACAGAAGAATAAGTTTAGCATGAGGGCATGAGAAGAGATTCAGAATATCAAAATATGAAAGACTCCTTCAGCATCAGGAACATGTATCTAATTTACATGAAATTAACAAGGAGGAATTGGGCATTAACAGTAGAATTTCACTTTATATTGATTTGAGATTAAAGTTGTTATTGGTCAGTTATCTAAAAATGTCACTAAAATATCATTTATTAAAATGAGAATATTTGTACTTTATATGCTTTATTTTCATTTAAAACAGGCAAATGCACATATAATTGTAATATTTTACATAAGTCCAGAACTGATTTTATTCTGGGTCACTACACTTTCATAAACCATAACACAGGCTTTGTCCAATTTTTTCCATTACAGTGCCTTTAAAAATGAAACAAGGACCTAATTAAACGTACTTGTAAAGTAGCCTGAACATAAAAACCTTCGAGTATTTACCTTTCTTTTCTATCTTTTGTCTACCCGTATACGTCAACACACATTTATTGACTTCTGCATCATGCCTTACCTAACATTTAACTTAACTTTATACAATCAACAATAGTCCTTCTTTCCAAACGTATACTTTATAGTCTATGTGTTGCCTAATGAAATTATTAAGATACAATATAAGTATAAGAATTAAGAACTTTTAGAAAAAGCATAACTGACCTTTGATGGATAACAGACTGGTAAAAGTAGGTGTAAACTTGGGAGAATTAGACAGGACATAATAGGTGTAAACATCTGCATGTTGGTGCATGATGGCAAAGGAAAAGAAAAGTGAGTTTAGTACTGATTGAGTGCAATTTTGTATCTACTTCACACAAACTTTCCTTACCCCTGCATGACAGTAAAAAAATAATTCTTCCTTGACAAGGTAGACGAAAGGTAAAATAAGAAGAGTGGGGTGGGTCATCAGTGCATTTATATTTGTAGGATGTAGTAACTTTATACAACAATAGCCAAAATCTGGAAAAAACGGAGTGCCCAAAAACAGATGACTGGGAACACTGGTGGAGGAGAATGGGCACTAGTGGAGGGATGTAAATGAAATGCAAAAATGAAAGTTCATAAGTTTGTGACTGTACCTCACGGTGATTCACTAATAAAAATTTTAAAATAAAATTTTAATTTAAAAGAAAACCTAAACTTTTTGTTTTTGGGGCCACACCAAGTGGTGCTCAGGACTGGCTCTTTGCTCAGGAATCATTTCTATTTGGGTTGTTTTGTTTTGGTTTTGTTTTTTGGGTCACACCTGGTTATGCTCAGGGCTTATTCCTGGATTTGCACTAGAAATTACTCCTGGCAATGCTCAGAGGACTATATGGGATGCCAGGTATTGAACCTATGTTGGCCGCATTCAAGACAGATACACTACCCACTGTGTAGAATAACATTGGGTTTGTCCTTTAAGCCTTGCCTCAGGGAACTTAGTTTACCTTATAGCAATGTTCTTTCTGTACAGACACAGGAAGACAGTTAACATTATGCTTTGTAACTTGGGAGCTGATTGACTCCAATAATAATTACTCCTGGGCATCTGCTTTCTTGACTCAGTTGCCCTTAGTTCCTAGCACCCCAAAAGTAGGGTCCCGATGAGGGACGGAATGGACCAGGGAAAGCTGTGAGCTACCCTGGTATCGAAATGAGCCAGGCCAAAGTGCCAAAATACTCAACTATAAGTTGAGAGCATGGTCATAGACAAATGCTGTCATGATCCAAAAGTAATGATGAGACTAGGACCTGGCTGGGGTTAGGAAGACTAACCTGACCTGAGTACAGTGGTCTGGACTATATAGTGAATGCCCTCATGAAGAACCAAACTTTAAGTTTGATATATCTCTTACTGTGCTCATAGAGAATGACATTGCTAGAAATATTAGAAGAAAATTTACTACAACTATTTAAGTGGATTACTAGCTGAGGAAAGAAGAAAGCAACACACCCTGGATGGGATCCAACCATTAAGCAGATCTCCTAGTAGTCTTTAGTAATCTCCTTAGATGAGATTTTGACCTTGAGTTAATCTCCTGGAGGAGTGGTCTTACCCCTCTTTGTTGATTTTTTAATGTTCAGCCCACCTTTGTATCACCACCCTGTGTGATTGCTATATAAACTAAGACTGTAAGAGCAGAGAGAGACAGAGTCAGAAGTAAGTGTCAGAGTCAGAAGTAAGTGCAAGTAGGGCTCCAGAGAGAGAAGCAGAAGGGTTTCAGAGAGAGAAACTGGAAGAAGAGAGATTGAAATAGACCAGAGGAGAGACAAAAGAGATGGAGAGAGGTCAGAAGAGACTAGGGAGAGACTACAGAGACAGAGTCAAAGATAGGGAGATAAACAGAAGAGAGCACAGTGGCACACACAGAAGCAGAGTACAAAGGAGGAGCCATCCCAATCCGGTCCATGCACAGCGGCTCAAAAGCAGAGAGAGAGAGAGAGAGAGAGAGAGAGAGAGAGAGAGAGAGAGAGAGAGAGAGAGAGAGAGAGAGAGAGAGAGAGAGAGAGAGACCCTGAAAGCCCGCAAACACACAACACACATCAACACACATCACCCTTCCACACAGGCACACTCATATTTTCGTACTATGGCTACAGCCCTCAACTCAAGGATCACTCCTGGCAGGCTCAGGGGGACTATTTTGATTGCTGGGAATGGAACCCAGGTTTACCACCTGCAAGGCAAAGAAGTACCTGCTGTAGTATCACCCTGGCCCCTGAAAAGTTTCTTTACTTATTTTGAGAAAAATTCAACCTTATTTGTATAAACATATTTTAAAAATAATTTAGTTTGATAGACCAAGCAAGTGTCACCCCGTTTTGTTACTTGTACTCAGACCTTGTGACAGGGGCAGGGGCCACGGACATAGGGGTTACACTGGTAGAGTCAAGTCTTCATCAAGAAAGTGAAGACTCAGTTGGTTTACTTTAGATATAGAGAAATGAGAAAAAATCATGCCAAACACCCCTAATGTTGGACCTCTGGCAGATCACAGGAAGTAATATTGTAGTATTTCTCAGCATTTTGTCCATCTGGTTTGTGCCATCTTAACTCCAAGCACTTGAGTGAGGCTTTTCTTAAATATTTTTTCTCATGGGATTAAAGAGATAGTTTAGTGAGTGGCTTTGCATTTGCCTACCCGGATTCAATCCCTGGAAACAGATATGATTTCCTGAGCAATTCCAGGAGTTACCCCTGAACACAGAAGTAGGAATGTCCTGAGTACCCCCTGTTATCCCCAAACAAAAACAAAAAATAGAGTTTTCCTCCTAAGTGTTGTCTCAAACAATTTCTTTCATTCTAATTGATTTAAACATCACAAAACAGTCATACTTTGATATTTCAGTATGTCAGAGAGATTAGATTTCAATGGTTTTGCTTTTTGGTTTTAATACCTCTGATTATAGATTTCAGGGACAATGGGAAAACTAGAAAGGAATCTCACTAATCCTTCACTGGTCTGCAAAATGTCCTTTTCTTCCCCCATTTCTCTCCTCATTAGCCCCATACTGAGCTTGTCAGTCTTGAATTTCTTCACTCAACTCTTTTCCCTGAAAATTCCTTGTTCTTCGATCATAAAGAACATTTTGGCAGACCTTTCTGTCACCTCTATGAACATTAGTGAGCAAGATATATTTTCACAGACTTAGCTCAAACTGTGGTAACTCACTTTTCTCAGTCAACACTTTTGTACTCTGTGTAAATTCTTGAGTGAAAGAACTCCTCAAGGCATTGTTACAGACAAATATAGGACCCTAGCCAGTAATTGAAACAAATGTTGGTACTTGAGCAAGTATCAGAGAAAACAAGAGTTGGACAGCCGTTAAAGCAGAAAAGGAAACAGATTTCATTCAGAAGTGGTTGCAATAGGAGAGAGAGATTTTGCTTAGTACTGGGTTCAATTCTGATTACAAATGGGAATTTATAGGTGAGCTGTAGGCTGGATATAAGAAATGGAAAAGTGGATGTAAATTACTAACCTTGGAAAACATTTGGGCTACCAAAAATTCTTGCTAATCTCATGTAACAGGATTCTTGGCCAGTCAGGGTGATTTGGTACTATCCAGAGCAGTATTTCTGTGTTTTCCAACAACTGTGATCTCTTTTTTAGCCTTGCTTCTTTCCTACATCCACTATGTTATCCTCCCAGTTGTCCCCAAGTTGTTGGGAGCAAAGGGTCAAAGACAGATTGAAGTGAGTGTAGAATGGGTGGCTTGCAGGACCTTGAAATCTGGAACATTGGTGCCTAGCGGGGAGCACCACTGAGGTTGGGATCCTCTAACTGTCTTCTCTTTATCCCAGAAGAAACTCCTTGAATTAGGCCCATTATAAAGACATCTGTCCTGATATGCCAATGACCCCATTTGTGTGAAATAGGTAGATTAAAATAGTGGCATATTTGACCAAATAATGTTGCTCTTCTGGTGATGATTACTGGTTATAAGCAATAAATACTGAACATGAAGAATAGTCAGGACTCAGTCCAGGTGAGTGTGAGCTCCTGACCACAAGCTTTTTCTGATTTCAGTCTTTCTGCTTAATCTTTCTCAGCATCCCTACTTCAGCTCAGTTCACTCAGGGATTGATCTTCAGCACCCAGTCTCATACTGTGCCCCCCTCTCTTCTTCCCTTTTCAGTAAGTAACTATGATTTACAAAGTCACTAATAGTTGAAATTTAGGCATATAATATTTTAACACCAATCCCACTGCCAGTGTCAACTTTCCTCTACCAGTGCTCCCATATTCCCTCCCCAGCCCTCGCTCCATTTCCACCTGTCAACTGGTCAGGCACATTACAAAGTTCCAGTTTAGATATTATATTTTGAGTGTTAAAAGTTAAGTGTTATTGAGTCTGTATTTTGGATATATGTCTATACCAGTGTCCCATTTCACAAGTATAACCAAAACATTGATGCCTATTCACATATTACTTCCTTCTTTCTTCCTCTCTTGGTTTCTTTTGTTTTCTGTTCTTCTCGTAAACACTGGGGTCAAGGGTGATCTAGGCATTCCTCTTTACTACATTTCCTCATCCAGTTATTCTATATACCTCATATTAGTGGTATCATCCCGTGTTTGTCTTTTTTCTTCTGATTTACTTCATGTGGGCCCTCCCCACTACTGTCAGAGAAAATAGGTATTATTCAACATAGCATAAGCACTACCATTTTGAAGTGGCAGCTCTTTTGCACCCAAAGCTTGCTTAGTGGAAATTTTGTAAGGCCATGACCATGGCCTTGACAGATATGTCATGATGACAGAGTTAGCTAGAAACCCTGACACACAGTATGGTGTGAAAATATGCAGTTGTCCAGTTCTCGGAAAGAGATGAGACATGAACTTCCAGATGATAACAACCAATAGGAGTCTGACATGGCACTTACCCAATACAAACCAGCTGGAGGTGGCCAATCAAGTGAAAGTTCACCAGGAAGTTAGCTAGACCCCAAGAAATGGGCAACTTGGAGAAATCAGGAATAAAAAAGGTTTGAGATCAATAAAGGGGGTCATGTGCCTTTTGGCCATTTGTATTTCTTCTTCGAGAAAGTTTCTGTTCATTTCATTGCCCCATTTTTCTGATAGGGTTGAATGTTTTCTTCTTGTAGAGTTCAACCAGTGCCTTATATATCCTTGATATCAACCCCTATCAGATGGGTATTGGGTGAATATCCTTTCCCATTCTGTAGATAGTTTTTGTATTCTGGTCACTGTATCTTTTGAAGTGCAGAAGCTTCTCAGTTTAAAGTATTCCCATTTGTTAATCTCTTTTTCCACTTGGTTGGTCAATGGACTTGATAGTGTCAGTGACACTATCTTCAAAGTGCCATCTTTGAAGATACCTTTAACTTCAATGTTGTGGAGGGTTTTGCTGACTTTGTCTTCAATGTACCTTATGGATTCTGGTCTGATGTTGAGGTCTTTAATCCATTTGATCTAACTTTTGTGCATGGTGTTAGGTAGAGGTCTAAGCCCATTTTTTTTGCATGTGGTTGTCTAGTTATGCCAGCACCATTTGCTAAAGAGGCTTTCCTTGCTCCATTTCACATTTCTTGCTCCCTTTTCAAAGATTAGATGATCATATATTTGAGGTTGTGTATAAGGATATTCTACCCTTTGTTTTCATAACTAATCATCAGGGAGATGCAGATCAAAACAACTATGAAATATCACCTCACACTATGGAGACTGGCAAACATACAAAAAACAAAGGCAACAGGTGTTGGCATGGATGTGGAGAGAAAGGGACCTTCTTTTACTGCTGGTGGGAATGCCAACTGGTTCAGCCCTTTTGGAAAAGAATATGGATGCTTCTCAAAAAACTATAAACTGACTCATTTTACTTAGCATGATACTTTCCATGTTGATCCACTTATATGCAAAGTTCATGACTTCCTCTTTTCTCATACCTGCATAGTATTCCATTGTGTAGATGTACCAAAGTTTCTTTAACCAGTCATCTGTTCTCGTGCACTCGGGTTTTTTCAAAATTCTGTCTATTGTAAAAAGTGCTGTTACCCTCACGATGATTCATTAATAAAAGAATAATAAATTTTAAAAAATAGAAATTGAGCTACCATTTGACCCAGCAATACCACTTTTGGAAATATTTCCCAGAGATGCAAAAAAGTATAGTAGAAATGATATCTGCACTTGTATGTTAATTGCAGCACTGTTTACAATAGCCAGAATCTGTAAAAAACCCTAGTGCCCGAGAACAGATGACTGGTTAGAGAAACTTTGGTACTGTTACACAATGGAATACTGTGCAGCTGTTAAAAAAGATGTCACTGTCACTGTTACTGTCATCCTGTTGCTCATTGATTTGCTCAAGTGGGAACTAGTAATGCCTCCATTATTAGACTTGTTGTTACTGTTTTTGGCATATCTAATACACCACAGGTAGCTTGCCATGCTCTGCTGTGCAGGTGAGATACTCTCGGTAGCTTGCGGGGTTCTCCGAGAGGGGCGGAGGAATCAAACCCGGGTTGGCCGCATGCAAGACAAATGCCCTATGCAGTGTGCTATTGCTCCAGCCCTAGAAAAGATGAAGTCATGAAATGGAAAGTATCATGGTAAATGAAGTAAGTCAGAAAGAGAGGGACAGACATAGAAAGATTGCACTCATCTGTGGAATATAAAGTAACAGAATGGGAGACTAACACACAAGAATAGTAGAGATAAGTACCAGGAGGCTTGCTCCATGGCTTGGAAGCTGGCCTCACATGCTAGAGGAAAAGTCAGCTCAGATATAGAAGGGAACACCAAGTAAAGGGTGTTTGGTGGACCTGCTCAGGATGGGAGATGCGTGCCAAAAGTAGATATAGACCAAACATGTTGGCCACTCAATACTCTATTGCAAACCACAATGCCCAAAAGGAGAGAGAGAACAAAAGGGAATGCCTTGCCACAGAGGCTGGGTAGGTTGGGGAGTTTGGGTGGGGGTGGTGGGAGGGATACTGGGATCATTGGTGGTGGATAATGGGCACTGGTGGAGGGATGGGTACTTGATCATTGTATGACTAAAATGCAAGCACAAAAGTTTGTAAGTCTGTAACTGTATCTCTTAGTTATTCTCTAATAATTTTTTTTTAAAAAAGGATGTGGTTACTGTCCTAGTAGAGGGGATGGCCCTGGCCGGCTAATCTTAACAGCCTTCTCAGCATTCTCAGTCTTCTCAGCTTTCTGAACTCAATGCTCACTTGATGTGTACCAAATATTTATACTACAAAGCTCATTGATTTATGTGATCTTTCAGATACCAGACTCTAGCATTTCAGTTAACATTTTATCTTTCAGTTCCAACCAGGTTGCAGAAATTGCATGATATCATCATTCCTTGTAGATACATAGTTTTCCATTGTTTATATATACCCCATGTCTTCATGATCCATTCATCTGTCTTTGGACATCTAGGTTGATCCCTTATCTTAGCTATTGTACCAAGTGCAGCAACAAATAATGGAGTGAATTTGTCCCTTTGAGGGCATGTTTTTATGTGCTGGAGGTAGATGCGCCAAAGTGGAATTGCAGGGTCATACGGCAGTTTAGTTCTAAGTTTACTAAAAATTCTCCATACTATTATTTACAGGAGTTGTACCAGGTAGCATTCTCACCAATGGTGGATGGGAGTTCCTTTTTCACCACATTCCTGCTAACACAGATTGTTCCTACTATTTTTGATACATGCCATTCTCACTGTTGTGAGGTGGTATCTCATTGTCGATTTGATTTGGATAATTCTGCTGATAAGTGATGCTGATCATTTTTCACATGCCTACTGACCATCTGCCTATCTAACTCCAAGAAGTGTCTATTCATTTCCTCTCCCAATTTTTGATAGGATTTTTTAACTTCTTTTGGTTGTTCATTGTGAGTTTATATATCCTGGATATCAAACCTTTATCTGATGTGTGGAGTGCAAATATTTTCTCCCATTATTAGCTGTATTTTAGTTTTGTTCTGTATTTCTTTTGCCATGTAGAAACTCTTTAGTTTTATGTAGTCCCATTAGTTTATTTTTGATTTGGTTTCCTTTGCCAGTACTGAAAGATCACTGTAATATGGCTTTGAGGTCCAAATCTTAAAGTGTTCTGCCTATATTGTCCTCAATGTACTTTATAGTTTCCAGCCATATTTCAAGGTCTTTGCCCCACTTTGAATTGACTTTAGTGTTAGGCGTAAGATATACATACAGTTTTAATTTCTTGCATGTAGTTAGGCAGTTTTCCGATCAACACTTGTTAAAGAGGCTATCTTAACTTCATGTTCTCAGCTCCCTTATCAAAAATTAATTGTCCACATATATGGGGTTTTGTCATTGAGTATTTGGTTCTGACCCATTGATCAGAGGGCCTATTCTTATTCCAGTACCATGAAGTTTTGATCACTATAGCTTTGTAATACTGTTCAATATTAGGTAATGAAATATCTCCCAATATCTTATTTACAATGACATTATCTAGTTATGTTTTTTTTTTCTGATTTCATACAAACTGTTCTAGGTCATGAAAGACTATCTTCTGAACTTGGATGGAGGTTGCATTGAATCTATAGTATAGCTTATGTAGAATAATCATTTTAATAATATTATTTTTTCAATCCATGAGCATGGGATATTTTTAAATTTCCTAAGTTCTTCTATCTCTCTTTTGTGATTTAAAATTATCATTGTACATATCTCCCAAGTCTTTTGTTAAACTAATTCCTAGTAATTGATTCCTAGATACAATTTTTAAAGGAATAGAGTTGTTGATCACTTTCTTCTCTGATTTATTCTTTGTATTTAAGATTGGAACTAATTTTTGTGTATTGTCTCTGGTGCTGATTACTTTGTTGTATTAGTTTATTGGTTCTAGGAATTTTGGATGGAGTACTGGGGATTTTCTATACATATCATCATGTCATATACACATAGTGATAATTTTCTAATTTTCCTAATTTGGATCCATTTGATTTTTCGTTTGCTTCTTTGTTTGGTTTTATATGTTTTCTTTTTAGTCCTGATTGCTGTAGCCAGAACTTCTAATGATATATTGAATAAAAGTGGAGAGAGTGAACATCTTTACCTTGAACCTGATCTCAGAGGGAATTTTTTCAGTTTTTAATGGTTAAGGATGATACTGGCTATGGACTTATTATAGAAGGCAATTATTATCTTGAAGTTTCCTCCCACCCCTATTTTGTGAGGGATTTTATTATGAATAGATGTTGGATCTTGTCAAATGCTTTCTTTGCATCAATTGATATGATCATATGATTTTAATCTTTCCTTTACTAATGAGTTACATTAACTAATGTATATTTGAACCATCCTTGCATCCCTGGGATTATTTATATCCAACATGTATAATTTTTTGATATGTTATTAGATTTTGTTAAGAATTTTTGCATCAAATTCATCAGGGAGATTGGTCTGAAATTTTCATTTCTGGAAGTGTTGGTTTCTGCTTTACGTGTTAATATAATGCTGGCTTCATAGACAGTGTTAGGAAAAATTCCTGTGTCTTCAATATTTTGGAAGATTTTAAAGAATAAAGGCAGTGAATCTTCTTTGAGGTTTTGATAGACCTCACCCCTGGGTTGCTCTGGGCTTGGAATTTTGTTCTTGGGGAGATTATTCATTATTGTTTCAATTTCCTTACTTGTGATTGGCCTGCTTAGGCTTTCTACTTCCTCTTGATTTAGCTCTTGGAGATTACATGACTCGAAGAATCTATCCTTTTCTTTTAGATTCTCCAGAATAAAGCTGGTCATTGTAACCTCTCATATTTTGAATTTCTGAAAAATCCATTGTAATGTCTCCCCTTTCATCTCTGAACTGATTTATTTGAACATTTTCTCTTTATTTCATCAAGAGTCTACCTAAAAGATTATCTATAGTGTGTAATTTTTTTAAGAACTAGCTCCTGGTTTCATTCATTCCTTGAATTCTTTTCTTGATTTCTATACTGTTGATTTATGCTCTAGTTTTTATTACTTATCTCCTACTAATTTTTGGATTTGTTATTGTTCCATCTCCAGATTTTTGAGATGTGTGTTAATGGTGTTAATGGTGTTTTTATTCCCTCTTTGTTAATAATAAAATTCCCTCTCTGTTAACAAAAAATAATGTTTGTGCTATTCCCTCTTTCTTAATGTAGGCCTGCATTGCTTTGAGTACCACTGCAATGCTTTGAGTACCCTTAAGTATCCCTTTTTCTGTATTCCATAGATCCTCATAGCTTGTATCTTCATTTTCATGTTCAAAGGAATCTTTTTTATTTATTCTTTGCTTTTCTCTTTGATCCAATTGTTGTTTAACAGTGATATTTTTTATTCAGTTTCCAAGTGTTGGAAGTTTTCTCCATCTTCTTTCTATGGTTAATTTCTACTTTAGTAGAAATTTTGGTCTGAGAAGTGAGCTTGACAATTTCTATATTTGTAAATTTATGTATGTTTAAATTGTGCCTTAATATGTGACTTATTCTGGAGAATATTCCATATGTATTAGAGAAGAATGTGTATTCTTGTTTTTGGGGGATGCAGACCCCTGTCTATCTCCACAACCCCAGTTCTTTCAGCTCCACTTTTAGGGCTCTTGTCTTTACTGGTATTAGGTCTGGTTGATCTGTCTAGTAGACAAAGTGTTGTGCTGAAGACCCCCACTACTATTGTGTTTCTGTCAATGTGTCTCTGTCAATGTGTTGCTATAGGTTTGTGAGCAGAAACTTTAGGAATTGGGGGGGGGGGCTTCATTTCATGCATAAGTTTGATGATAGTACTTCTTGATCCATTGTTCCCTTGGCCAATAAGTAATACCCGTCAAGTCTCTAATTTCTTTATATTGAATAAAATTTGATCTGATGTAACTATGACTCTCCTAGCTTTTTTTTGTCTTCCAATTGTTTGAATGATTTTTTCCATCCTTTCATTCTAAATCTGCATTTATTCTGTGAGTGGGTGCTGTTTCTTGTAGGTGGAAAATGAGTGAATTTTCTTTCCTGATCCATCCAGATACTCTATGCTCTTTTATGGGTGAATTTAATTCATTGACATCCAGAGAGATTATCAACATAAAAGACTTGTTGTCATGTGATGTATGTGAGAGAGAAAGAAAGAGAGAGAAGGAGAGAGAGAAAGAGAGAGAGAGAAAGAGGAAGAGAATTGCAGTTGCTTCTTTCTTTTTTTGATAAGAGGCCTTTCAGTAATTCTTGTAGAACTGATTTATGCTGTCACAAATGCTGCCAGTTATTATTTGTCTTAAAAGTTTCTTATTCCTCTCTCTAAAGTCTAAATCATGCTTTGCAAGGTAGTAAACTCTAAGCTGAAATTTTATTTTCAGTCAGTAGTTAGAATATGTCATTCCACTCTCTCGTCTTGTATGATGTTGTATGGAAGGTCTGTTGTGTTTCACTTACATTTAAGTAGTCTTGCTGCTTTATGTGGTCTGTCTTTGTATTTTTACTTTACTGTTTTGATTAGTATGTGCATTGCCATTACTTTTTTTCAGTCTATTTTGTTTGGTACTCTTTGGGCCTCTTGAATCTGTGCAGGGGCCTCTCTCAAGATTTCAGGAAACTTGTCAGTTATTGTTCCTTTTACCAGCTGTTCTTACCTTCAATTTTTTTCTTCTCCTTGTTTCATGATGATTCAAATATTATTTCTCTTACTATTATCCATCTTATTTTTTCCTTTATTATTAGTGATAGCTTGTATTTTGTCTCAAGAATCACTAATATGGTCCTCTGCATGTTTTATTCTGTTGCTATGACTTGTTATTGTATTTTAGCTCCTTCAATTCTATTTGTATGAGCTCTTTGATTCTCTGGATCAGTTCATATTTAAGTTGGTTGAATTTCTTGTCTAGTGATTTCTTTATTTCTATTGCCATTGTATGAGCACTTATTTGAATGAATTTCTCATTGATGAGGCTTAAGGATTTACTTAAGCTTAATGATTTGTCAGGACTACTTCCCTTGTTTACCAGAGCAGGTGAAATCTTCTATTTCACCATTATTCCTAAAAATTTTGGGGTGCTGTGATTTGAGTTTCAGATTCCCAGATATATGAGATCTGATATAAATTGTTATTTTTCAGCATGCAGTATTTTTCATAATCTATTAATCTAACAATGTCTGTGCCCTTAGGATATTACTTCACTAGTCATGCAGTTCACTGTCTAATATTTCTGTTTGTATAGAAGGGTTAAAATAGGCACATTTGAGAAAATATATAAGACCCAAGAACCCTTGGAATTGGTGGGACAAACGGGTAGTACTGTTGCACAGATAAATTAGTGTTTTTGTTGTTGGATCCAAGAGGGGTTCAGTGTTTGGGGCTCCCTTAATCCAGGGGACACAAGAAGAGATCATTGACAGTGCAGAAATCACAGGGCAGAATGAGGGCTGGAGCCCTGGATGCATCTGAATGATGAAAGAAGCAAGCATCAACTTTCTCTGGGCTTCTAATTCATATTATTTGACTTGTATCCTCTTTGAATACTAGATGGCCCCCAACTGAGAGATGCTGATCTGGAAGATGATGAAGGATGAAGAAATTTGTTGAGAATTGAAGGTGAGGAATCCTTCCTAAATTAACATAGCAGTAGAGGCACAGCCCAGAAATGTTAAGGGTTCTCTTCTTGACCAGCATATTACAGAGAATATTGCAACAAAGCATGCCATTTAAATGTTTTTCTTTTTCTCAATGCACATAACAGTTATGTTTTACACAATTAGCCTACTGAGTTTGAAATAGAATTACTTCTGAAGAAATTCACACTTTCATGAAGAATACTTTGTTGCTAAATGTTATGACACAGAGCCATGAAGCCGGTATATTATGTTGGAAAAATGATTCCCATGGACTTGTTCCACACATAGTTGCCAGAGAACTTCAACTCATAAAAACCTCAATATCTGTGAAACACAATAAATTGAGAGAAAACAAGGTTAAGGATAAGTCCCAAGACTGGGGTCTAAAGGAAAACTAGCTCAGAAGAGCTTATCTAGAATTCAATCAGGGAGAGAATCTTAGTCACAAAACAATCTCGTTAGTTGTTAATCTGCTCCTAAGAATTGTTTTAATCAGGTATTTTTCTTCTATGTGAACTCCAGAACACATTTATGACCAAGCTATAGATGAAATCTATCTATAAAGCAATTATTGTCTCATAATGAAATTTCACTAATTAAACAGTAATCAAATCAGAAAAGTTGAATAAATATCTATAAACAGTCATGAAATCCTTCAGTTAGTAAATGCCACTGTAGTCTACTCAGAGAAGAAAGAAAACCATGTATCTGATTCATATTCTGCAACACTAAGACAAGATTTCTAAAAGCAGAGAACTTGTCAGAAAACAAATACTTTTTAGTGAAACTAGATCACTCTCGACTCAGAGACAGGAGCAAACTGCTCCTCATGAGAGACATTTTCAGGGGAAAAGCAGCACCAGACCTCAGTGACTCCATTCTACTTTAAATTTTATGAACACTGAAGTCTCTCCCAAATCAGTTGAATTCATACATAAAAAATGAGAAACTATCAGGAAATGTTAGGTCTTGGTAGGGCAATCAATAACTCATATCTGGAGGCAATGTTTTTAGCCTCAACAAAACAATAGTTATTTTTTAATTGTCTAGAACTTTGCCAGTGGCCAAAGATGAACTAATAATGCTAAGCAGCACAGCACTGAAATCTGTAAACCTCAGCTGTGAAGCATCGTGGCAATATTTGCAGGAGGGCTGTGTCAAGCTTCAACAGAGGCAGTGGGCTTGGTCCCATGGTAAGAACGATAACAACTGGACAGCTAGTGAATCCATAGGAGAGTGGTAATTCTCTCAGGATAATTTTGTCCCCAGTGGACCATTTGGAAATGTAGAGCTGTAGGTAGTGTTCACAATTAGGAAATAGAGTTAAAATTACTATAGTGCAACGCCTCCATCCCTGCCCTCGAAACATCACCACACAATTATGTATTTATCCCATTGTAGAATAACATTGGTTTGCCCTTCCTCCCTGGCCACAGGGGAGCTCGGTTTGTTGATTGCTCCCCCAACCTGTCAATTACCTTTGCCTCCTGATCAGACTCTGCTGACTTGTAAATATTGTTTTTCTCCTTAATGTCCTTTGCATAGTTACTTCAGGGCAATTACTTTCTGTATGGAAACAGGAAAATAGTTAAAAAGACAAGCCTGTAACTTGGGAGTTAATTGACTTTAGATAATATTACTTCCTGGACATCTGCTCTCTTGGTTTAAGCCTCAGTTGCCCTTATTTCCTAGATCCCCAAAAGTAAGGTCCCAACAAGGGACTGGATGGACCCAGGGCAAACTGTGAGCTACCCAGGCATTGAAATTGGCAAGCCAAAGTGCCTTTATGCTTAACTGTAAGTTAAGAGATTGGTCATGGACAAATTCTGTCATGATGCAAAAAGTAATAACTACATTCAGATCCTGCTGGAGTTAGGAATGATTAATCTGTCCTGAGCACTGTAGTCTGAGTCTGTGGTGAGATGTCCCCAGGAAAGATGCCCTATAGACCTAAAAGTGTCTACTACTGTGTCCATACAGAATGGTAAATATTAGGAAGTAGAATTAAAGATGTTAATTAAGTTGCTGGTCTAAGGAGAGGAGAAACACATCTTAAGGGCTGTTTTGCCCTCGTGGGCTGCAGGTGGTCGAGAAGACTTGAAAAACATGTTGATTGAGCTTCCCGTAGGGAGGCATGGCTGGGGAGGTGTGGAGAGAGAAGAGACAGAGGGCCACGGGAGGCTGAAAAGAGTTGCAGCGGGATGGGGGTGAGTGGGACATAGAGAGAGGCTGCAGGGATTGAAGAAGGAGTTGTGGAGCAAGTTAGGCAGAGGATTGGAGAGAACTGGAGGAGAGTTGGAAAGAGTTGGAAAGAGTTGTGAAAGTTGTGGAGAGAGATTGGGAGAGATATGAGAGTTGAAATAAATGGCAACTATTCATCAACCAGCTTGGCCTTTGTTCCTCCTTCATCCGCCCAAGGCAATGGCCATCCCAGGTGGGGAAGCGGCTCGAGAGCACTGAAGACAAGTGGCGAGAGAGAGCCTCCCAGAGAGCCTACAAACATCCTTTACTGCGTGAGCACTCCTAGCATCATCCAGGCAAAAGGTATTTTACACAGCCCAGGAAAGGAGTTTACACAGACCTGCGTGTAAGGAGTTTTCACATCCCATAATGTCAGTTGTGCTTAAGCTGCACTATCTTGTTACAATGGAACTCGGGAAGAAAAACAACCCAATACTCTCATTTTAGGAATTGCCTTATTGGTATTGCCTAATCCCAAGTCATAACAAGCAAAGATTTTTCTATAGCATTAGGGAGAGAAAAACATGCAAATATATTATCACTATAAAGAAGAAACAAGTGGGTGATAAAAAGTTTATTACAAGACCTCCATTGGTTGGAATCAAATTTTTCTCCAAAATATTCATCCTTTATGCTGTGTTGTTTTCTCTGCTTGTCTCTCTCAGCTCACCCTCACCTTCCCTACCACTAATCTAGAAGATCACAAAAGATATGGTCTTGATCAGTCTTTCTCAACCTTTTTCTGACCATGCTCAACTTTTGACCTTGTATTCTTCCTTTGGCCCCTGATCCTACTCGAGTTGCCCCTAGTCTCATGCCATGTCTCCACTTTCCCGTGATTTTTATCTGTGGCCCCTTTGACTATTGTGGAGATCTACAGTGACCCATATGGCCCCAGGGCGGGAAATAGCACGACATGATCCAGCTGAGGTTTGATTAAAAATGCTGCATCGTGGGAGCCTCAGTAGAAATGTGAGGATGTTTTAAGGTCTAGTACTTACCCATTCTTGCCATCGTTAAAAATATCTTGTATTTTGTGGGAAATAATATTAATTTTTAAGAATTTTAAGTCACATAAATGTTTGAGGTATTTAAGTAATTATCTAAAATGATAGCAGCATCATAAGATTTTCCTTTAAGTTTACATTTCTCACTTCTTTTATCTGTTCATTTATTTTTTTTTATAATTATAAACTTTATTTAACCTTCAATTCACAGGCATATGTGTGCCACACTTTCCAATTTTAGTATCTGCAGGAGCACAGAAGAACCTGGCAAGCTCCCAGTGGCATATTTGATATGCCAAATACTGTAACAATAACAGTCTCATTCCCCTGACCCTGAAAAGAGCCTCCAATCTTTGGGAAAGACCAGTAAGGAGAGGCTGCTAAAATTTCAGGACCGGGATGAATGGAAACATAACTGGAGCCTGCTCAAATAAATCAATGAACTACAGGATGACAGTAATACAGTGATGCTGCAGAAGTGAGCACTAACATAACCAAGTTATGTTATTCTGCAGATGAAGCCAAAGTAAATAAATAATAAAGTCACAATAAGTACAATTCTATTTCCATTTTGCTTTTTGACTGTTAACTCCTTAAAAACTCTATTGTATGCTTGGACATATATCCAAACCAGGGCCTAAAGTATCCCACGTGGGTTCAAGTTCACCCCCACCAACTCCTAGTGCTACACAGAGCCAGGAGCATGCCTTGCTAAAACAGCTCTCTTATGACCAAGCTTCTGCTAGGTGGCAGGATAAACCATCCCTGCCTTGGTATCCACAGTGACAAACATGACTCTGCTCTCTGATTCCAATGTTGCTAAAAAGACGTTTCCTTAACCAGGCATTTTATTTGTTAGTTCATCACTGTATCACTCTATCATTGTCATCCTGTTGCTCATCCATTTGCTCGAGCGGGTACCAGTAACGTCTCCATTGTGAGACTTATTGTTACTGTTGTTGGCATATCGAATACACCACGGTTAGCTTGCCAGGCTCTACCATTCAGGTGGGATACCCTTGGTAGCTTGCTAGGCTCTCCAGGAGGGGTGGAGGAATTGAACCTGGGTCGACTGCATTCAAAGAAAATGCCCTACCCACTCCTTGTTAGTTCACATTATACATTACTAAACTTTTCTCAAATGGACTATGTTCAGTGAGTATCTATCTGACCCTACTGCATACTGACGCAAAAGTCTGCAAATAAAGTCAAGACTGCATCTCATGCTCTCCAAATGACCTATATGTGCATTAAAGTTTGAGAATACATGTTTTCAACAACTCAGAAAACTTAAAAACCTTTTTATTGAAATATCATTGGTTTGTAACATTATATGCATTTCAGGTTTTAAAATCATAAGTCGATGTCTATATATGCTATGATTAAGTTCACCATTTGAAGTCTGGTTCCATCTTTCAATTGACCCCAAAGCTATTTCATAACCTTTACTTATGTGATAAGGATATCTTTATGATCATGATGAAAATAAAACAAACAAATAAGCTACTAACAGAACACTGGAACAATATAACACCATGGCACAGAGTTAAGGCATATTGCGTGAAGATTAATTGCTGTTAAGTGTCACTGTGAGGATTAGAAACACTCGGAGCCATTTGCCTGAGAAGGAAAGTCAACTTTAGCTCAAAGATGAAATATGACTCTACTCTTTTCTAATGACAGGATATTATAGCTGGGTCAGAATTTTGTGCCTCTACTAACTCATCTTTGTGTGTGTGCCTTCCTGATTTCCAAGAGCTTTACATACATGCTTTATTCTTTCTGTGTTCCAGAGGTACTGCTTATGCCCTATTTCAACTTAAAATACTCCTATCTTATTCATTTCATTATCAGTCTGTGTACTAGCTCACATCCATGCTTATCATCGAACATCCCCTGAACACATACAAATACCAATTAGGTTATCTCATCCGTTCAGCCAGCAGTGTAAAAATAAAAAACGTTATTTTGCCTTTCATATTGCATGCAAGTATTTCATGTGAAACATTACTTCATTGCAAAAGTGGATGCGAAGAAGAGGATAGTATTCACATTGCTTTGTGCTTCAATTTCTTATCTCTCATTGTCTAACTATAAGAATTTAGGACTAAAGGTCTCACAATTTTCAAACTTAAAGTTGATATAGTTGTACCTGTCTTATAGAATTGTGCTTAAAGCCTATTTAATTTTCACATAACACATGGAAAATTATGTGTAACTAATTGGAAGAATCACATGAGTAGCAGGTATAATAGAACTAAGTTTTTTAAGCTGCAAACACACCAGAAATTAAAACTTTCATGTCTTTTTCTATATCTCACAGAAACAAAGTGTACAAATCTATGTGAACAACCATATAACTGAAATTAAAAACTTGAAAAACACAGCTACCATTTTATGTGAATGTTCTCTATTGTGATCTAATCTAGCCTATTTCCTGTTCTTAAAAAGAAGGTCAAAATTCATCACATAGCTTTTATATTTCATCATTAGGTTCAAAAAAATTCTAAAAAAACTAGACAAGACTGCATATAAATTTCATTAAAAAAAGACATTAGATTTGGTCTGTTCAAAACTGCATCCCTTGCCTTCCTGAAATGGTTATATGGCATGTAGTATGAGATTATTTGTATGTGCTATATGAATAAGTTATTTATTTTGCTAGAGTTTAATATAGAAATAAAAGTTTATTTGTCTTTCCCTGCTCTTCATATGTAAAGCTATAAAAGATAGAATCCTTTATGCTTACCACTTTATGAGATTGTTAGTGAAAGTCCTAGAGAAACATTAAAACACAAAGCTTTTATTAGAGGTTCATCACAATGGAGTTGGACTTCAATTTTAACATAGCAACCAAACATCTTGCTTGTATCATTTAAAAAAACTGTGATTTTTAGAGGGATGGAATATTTGGCTCATGATATTTGTGGCTCCTTAATTCAACGTTTTCTTTCTAGATAAATCATCACATTTGGGACTGTAGAGATGATTTTTATCTGTAATTGGATGTTTCCCCTGAGATGTCTAAGATGATGATGAAAATTTTCTTTCTTATAGATTTTTAACACATTTTAAATTTTACCAGTTCATTCGATATAGTTCAGCTCAATCTTTCTGATTCACTGGGAACTTTATCTAGCAGATAAAATTAGAGAGTTATGTTTAGTGGAAGAAATGCTTTCTTTTATTTTGTTGCTACTTGATGAGTCACCAGTCCCTTGTTCCCACACATACTATAAAGCTTTCCACACCAACAGAAAAGTAAAAGATAATAGGAAAGCTTCACAATGTTTATAAATACTATGTTACCAGATTAACTAAAATATCTAACTTCCATATCCTATAGTTCATCTATGTTTATAATGATATTATTTCAGTGATATTGTATAATAGAAAACAAAAAATTAACAAAAATAAACTACAAGGTTTTGAAATTACACAGGTGAAATTCAAATCTTAACAGTTTCTCATTACATCTCTTATTTTTAGCATTCTCACCAAGAAAATGGAACTTGTGGTGTCTAATATCAAAAGATTGTTGTGTTTAATACAGTTATTTAATCATCTAAAGAATTATCTTCGGACCAGGAAACTAGCAATAACCCACTATAAACTTGTTTCCCCTCCCCTGTTCAGATGGATGTGCCCAATCAATTTACCTTATGATCTGGTCTATAGACCAGCTTACTTTCAAGTCACTTGTTAGTAATGCTAAACCTCATTACTAGAAATAATGATGCAGCTGTTTTACATTCAATTCTTTTCAATAAACCAATTTAAGCACCTTCTTTAAAAAGGTTCTGTGGATAGTTGTTATAGAAAGTGGAGGAAATAAAATGAATAAAGATTACTTCCTAATTCAGAGAAGTTTCAAGTTTACTGGGAGAAAAATGCAATTTATTAACACAAATACAAAGAGCATTTGAATTAATAACATCTGGTATTTGAAATAATAAAACAAAATTTTGTTGGAGCAAGAGGATAAGTATTTGAACTTTAATTTTAAACAGAGGGGAAGAAGATATATAGCATTTAAATTCAGGTTGGAGAAAGAAATACTTTTAGGATATGATGGTAATAAAAGATTTCCTGTCTAATGCAATAGCACAAGCAAAAGCTGATAACCAGATAATTGGTAATAATTCAAGCAAGAAAGGATGAGAGTCTGTGGACAAGGACAATGGCAAAAAATGAGCATAAGAAAGGGGGTGAGAGAATAAATTGAGAGTTTAAGAAAATAATTTTAAATTGGGGCACTGGAGCAATAGCACAGTAGGTAGGGCATTTGTCTCGCACGCTGCCAACCCGGATTTGATTCCCAGCATCCCATATAGTCCCCCAAGCACCGCCAGTGTAATTCCTGAGTGCATGAGCCAGGAGTAATCCCTGTGCATCGCTGAGTGTGACACAATAAAGAAAAAAAAATTTAATGAGGACATTCTGTAGGCAATGGCATACTCTATGGCGATGTCTCTGGGAACTTCAGACTGTTACGTAAATTTATTTATTAAAGACTTTCAAATAGCTTCTTCCATTTTCTAACCAGTTAACTGTATTGTCTGACCATGTTCCATATAATAGATCCCCCCCCATAATTTTATGAATAGAATTGATGACTGTTTTCTGTTTTAATTGTCTCCTTCATTTAAAAAATTTTTTATGTAGTTCAAATCACGTTTACCAATTTTATTCCACTCCTGTGTAACTTCATTTTTATTTAGCTACCCACTTGCCTCTAGTTTCAGGTAACATCACTTACCAGATTTCTCAAGAGGACTATAAATCTGATTCAATTTCTTTCCAGATGTACTAGTTTATATCCTCCCAGTTTAATCTCATTTTGATTTGAGTCCATATTTGTAAACTTTTCAAGTTCCAGATAAGTAGTTTCTAAGTCATTATCCATGTTTACAACATTGCTTAATATAGCATCATTTCAAAATATATTATGCAATACCAACTCCTGCAGATAGTAGTTGAAGGGTTGAAAAAGAAAATCTGGAAGGCAAATCTTATCTCAGAGCATTTTCTATGTTCTCTAACATCTTTGCATTTTATCAAGTTGTTTAGTTTGCAGTTTTATGAATAACTTGTATTATTTATTATTTCAATTGTCCAATGTGAGTTGAACTGCATTCTTTTAAAAATTAAATAAAATGTGGTTATTATCCCCTTAAATTCAAGTTCCTTTTTTCCCTTTCTTTCCGTATCTTTGGAAGACTTATAGAAGCAGCCCTTTGAAATCATTCCATTTTGTATATTTTCTATTGTTTCATATGAACATTTCAGGTGGACATGTCTCTAGGACACCAGATACTAAACTCGGGACTCACAGACTCACTTAAATTTCACAAATGCATCCCAGTTCCATGTTTTTCATTTTCAGTGTTGACTATGGTCCTAATGTAGACAATGGTGATATAGTTATTTGAAAACATTTTTCCAATTAATAATAAAATTTTTGTGTATGTATATGTGTGTGTACAGAACTTGAAATACTACTAGTTGGGGGAAAAAAGAAATCAATAGTTCATGAAATTGCTACTTTTCACATACTAAGAGGGAATTTTAATTTTTAGTTGAGTCACAGTGAGATACACAGCTAAAAAGCTGTTCATGATTGGGTTTTAGTCATATAGTGTTTTGACACCCATTCCTTCACCAGTGCTTTTCCACCACCTGTGTCCTCAGTTTCCCTCCCACTACCCTCTCCCTTATCCCGTCTTAACAATAGATACCTTCCTTCTTTTTCCTTCTCTCTGTCTCTCTGTCTCTGTCTCTCTCTCTATCTTTCTGTCTCTCTATCCCTTTTTGTGTCTTATATTTTATAATAACTGAAAGGTTATCAGGTATATTCCTTTATGTACTTTCAACACTCCGTTCCTGTCCAAAATGATTATTTCCAACTATTATTGTCATACTGGTCCCTTTTCTATCCTAACTGCTCTTTGCAGAGAGAATATTTTTTCATGATAATACTTGCTGCTAAGAAGAGGTATAGATGTTGGTATATTTACATATTGGTTTTGACACAAGAATTAGAATAACATTTTTGTAAATATCATATGATATTTCACATAAAATTAATGAATCAGTGTCATACTTTTGTCAATAATATTACTTCTAGACCTTGAACATAGACTATAATATTGGAAAGCAGACAAGAAATGTATAAATTATGCTTTATATCTGGTAAAAATGCTAAATTATTTGACTTTAAGATGATTTAACTTTTAAAATTATTCAAACTATAAAAGAATTGTTTTTTAATTATAAAACTTCAATGTTAAACAGGCACAAAAATTATGAAATGATGTCAATTAATAATATAAACATGAGAAAATGTTAATTTAAAAATCAGCTGAGACTGGTGGGGAAAGAGAGGAGCCCCATGTCAGTGTTGGAGGGATGCTACACTGGGGTGGGTTCTGAGGTGGAATATTGAATCCCTGAATGTCTCTCATTAACAGATTTGTAAATCACAGTGAATATAATTTGAAGAAATGAAAATGCAAAATCAATTCCACCATAAAAATTAAAAAAACATATTTATATGGTAAAATTTCAGAGAATACAATATTAACTTTTAGAATTGAGTGTGACTTTTAATTTTTTTCTCTATTGGTTTTCCTTAAGTATGCTTAAGAATGGCACAATTTTAGAATAAAAATATTTGAAAATTATTCTAAAATCATTTTAACATAAGAAAATTTGAAGTTGGTGAACATTTATTGAGCATTTACAATATGCTAAATTGGTCCTAGAAACACAAAGGAAAATAGCCATGGACCCTCCTCTCACAGAACATAGATTGTCAAACTTTGCACACTTGGAGCTATTCTTGATTTAGCTCTTACTTTTACCTCACACTTCAAAGTTAATTCATTATAAGACACAGTTTGCCTTAAAATTTCAAAATAATATTTAAAATGCCATCATTTCTCATTAGCTTCATATGATTGCTATCATTATACACTCAGCATTACTACCAGTCTTATGATGGACAAAATAAAATCCCCTTCTCCTTACAAAGATTTTCTCACCCTAATCCCAGAATCTACGACTCTGCTGCTTTATGTGGCAAAAACGAGTTGATAGAGATGATTGAGTTATTTTGAGAAAGGGAGATAATCCTGGCTGCTGCACCAAATGTGAGAGTAAGGGTACTAATTAGAGGGAGGAGCACTGCCAGAGTCAGGGAAGGGGACACCATGAAGGAAACCGAATCAGAGTGATACTGTTTTTATAGCCACAAAGAAGAGAGTGGTGACCACCTCTAGAAACTACAAAACCACTAGGAACAGAGTCTTCCCCCAGTTTCCAAAGAAAACACAACCCTGCCAGTTCTTTGATTTCAGCCCAATGAAACCCATTTGAAACCTCAAACTTAGGGTACAGGAATGAACCTCAGCAGTTGAACTCTTGCATATATGAAGCCCTGAACTCGAACCTAGCATTGCAAAAATTAAGTAGACCTCTGATGTTCAGGATTTTGAAATAATAAGTTTGAGGTTGTTTCAAGCCACTGCATTCATGATAATATTGAGAGGACACAATCCAAGATAGTCTTGTGGGATAATGCTCTTAGTCCAAGAATTATTTTACAGGAACAGAAAAGGCTTTTTCCTGTGTGAACCTAGTTCCCCTCTGCTACTGCCAATATCCTGCAAATAACAAAGAACTGAAAATAATACTTTCCCAAATACTGTTGTGTGCAGAATATCCCATGATAAAATATTCCTTATTAGCAACTACCTGGAGGAAAGACTTTCTCATGGATACTAGACCCTCTCATGATCCTTTGTGTAGCTATATAAATCTTCAAACAATGTAGGTAGGACATTTGGCTTGCATGCGGCAGACCAGGTTTTGATTGTTGGCAACCCCATTTGGTCCCATGAGCATCACCAGGAGTAATTTCTGAGTGCAGAACCAAAACAAAAATAAAATAAAAAACCTCCAAACCTTTGGGGTGAGCTATGGGGGAATGTCTAGATAGCTTCTAGTCCCTGACCCTCTTCTTCCTTGGAGAGTAGAACTTTCATAATTTTCTGCCTCATAATTTTCTGTCTCCAGTCTACTTTATTATTTACTCATCTAACCCATTGAACATGTTATAGCAGTAAAATAAAACCAGTTCCTAATTTCTATAAGTCTTCTATCTTCTCAACTTAACAGCCGGAATGATGTAGCTGAAAACTGAACCATGTCACTCCTTAGCTTTTAACTTAGCTCAGAAGAAAAACCAAAGTCCTTTCAATGATCTAAGAGGTCTCCTATGATACATCTCATTTTTTCTTTGACCTTTGCTCTTAAATGTTTCACTTCCTTATATTATTTAATCATTCCAGCCTCATTATTCCTTAAGATCACCAGAAAAACTCTGCCACACAGCCCTTAGACAAGTAGTTTCCTCTTCCTGGATTATCTATCCCCATTCACCTGATCAGCTTCCTCATTTCTCAGACCCTACTTCAAATTTCATTCAATAATAAAATTAATCCAGCCACCCAATTAGACAACAAAATATGAACCCTCTATGTCTAAAATTCACTGTATCTGGATTTCTCTTTTTTATAGTGCTGTCATGTAGGATGATATTACTTTGTCCTTTCCCCCCCTTGCCTCAAAGAGCTCATCCTGGTTTTTCCCGGAGTTTAGACTTACCCCAGTCACACTCGTCAAGGTGTTCCCGAGTCACTCCCATCCCTTTGTTTAGCTGTAATCACTTCTCTATGCTCTCTTCCCCAAAACAGTTAATCGGCTTTTTTTTTTCTTTTTGGGTCACACCTGGCAATGCACAGGGGTTACTCCTGGCTCTGCACTCAGGAGTTACCCCTGGCCATGCTCAGGGGACCATATGGGATGCTGGGATTTGAACCTGGGTCGGCCACGTGCAAGGCAAGCACCCTACCCACTGTGCTATCTCTTGGCTTTCCCTTAATCTGACTCTGCTAATTTGTAAGGTCAGACCTTCCTAGGACACTGAATATTATAACATTGCCTTTCTCCTCTCTTTATGCCTTTTGCATAATTTACTTTAAAGCAATGTCCTTTTTGTATAGACACAAGAAGACAATATTATGTTTTTGTAACTTGGGATTTAATTGGCTTTGAATATTATTCATTCCCAGGCACTGCTTTCTCCACTTAAGCCTCAATTGCCCTCAGTTCCTAGCACCCCCAAAGCAGGGTGCTGACGAGGGATGGGATGGATCCAGGGCAAGTGGTGAGTTATGTGCTACCCTGGCATCGAGATGGGCCTGGCCAAAGTGCCTAATTCTTAACTATAAGTTAAGAGCTTGATCATAGGCAAATGCTGTCATGATCCTAAGGTAATGATGAGACTAGGGCCCTACTAGGGATAGGAAAGACTGATCTGGCCTGAGCACTGTAGTCTGAGATTGAGATGGCCCCAGGAGAGTAATTCTATAAGATTTAATGCATCTCTTTCTGTGTCCAAAAAAAATGATTAATATTATGAATGCTTATATGTTTGCTGGCTGAGGAGAGGAGAAACACACTCATGGGACTCCACCCTTGGGTGGATCCTACTGCTGAAAGAGAATGAGTCCTAGGAGAAGCATCCCCTGAGGGAAAGGAACCTCAATCCTATTGATGGTTACCACACCTGTGTGTACACCCAATCCCCTCATGCTGGGGGGATTTAATGAGGCTGTAAGAGTGGGTTGGGGGGCCAGATCCAGAGATCCCGAGAGAGATCGAGAGCCGGGAGAGAAGCAGAGAGAGAAAATGAAATAAACTGATTGAGCAACCAGTTTGGCCTTCTTCCTTTCATCGCCTGCCCTTGACCAACAGCCACACACAGTGGTTCCAGGGCACCGAACGCAGGCAGTGAGACAAAGCCACCCGGAGAGCCCGAGAGTGCACACGCCCCTCGGTGTGCATTAGTTTTTTACATTGTCATCACCTTCTGACAAATTATAAAATTCACTCATTTATTTATTTTACTGGTAACTTGATTCCCACTTCCTGGCCCCTTACACACACACACACACACACACACACACACACACACACACACACACAAGCTCTACAAGGGATCTTGTAGATGTATTTCATTTTCTGATGATTTCAAAGTGCCAAGAAGAGGGTCCGAATATTCTAAGCCCTCAATGTTTGTCAAATATATGATGATATATATAATATATATTAGTTCCTTTGAAGGATACTTAATTTTCCTAAATGGGTCCTTGCACAGCAGGTAGGGCACTTGCCTTGCATGCGGCCAACACAGGTTCTATTCCTTCGTCCCTCTCGTAGAGCCTGGAAAGCTATCGAGAGTATCCTGCCTGCACAGCAGAGCCTGGCAAGAAAACCACGGAATATTCAATATGCCAAAAACAGCAACAACAAGTTTCACAATGGAGACGTTACTGGTGCCCACTCGAGCAAATTGATGAACAACAGGACGCCAGTGCTATAGTACTAATGGGTCATTTTAATCAAGAGTATTAAGTTTCTTAAAGAAATTATTTATTCAGCTTACTAAGAAATATCTTGAGCTCTTTTTCAGGTTAGTGGACTGAACGGGCGCCATCCCATCTGCGCCTGCACCTCCCCACCCCCTGAGGTCACCCAGCCACATTGTGTTAGTGGGTGTGGCCTCAACAAAGTGGGCGTGGCTTCAACAAAGTGGGTGTGGCCTCCTCCGGACCAGTGGACGCTAACGCGGCCGCAGTTATTTTTTTTTCAAATACCTAGCAATTATTTGGTACTTCTCAATATTCATCACCTATATCCCTGATTATCATCTTAGAGAGCCTTAAAATACTTCCTAAATAAGTTCCTAGCTAATTCCAAATTTTGAAAACTACCAATGAATAGAAGCAGCTATTCAAGCCAAAGCTAACAGATCTCACTCTCAAAAAGTATTGCTTGAAAATTCACATAAATAATAAAGGAACATCAAAGACGGACATGTTCTAGAGGGAGTACAGAAGAAACTGATCACTACTGACCAAGCCCATTCAGAATCACAACCAGAGGTGAACTTCAAGGTCCCTTTTCCATACTACCACAGCAATATGAAGAAACAGCGCAAATCCCCGCCACAAGGGGAGGATGAAGAAGAGTCTTGATGCATCAGTAGACCTTACCTACAAACTGGAGCTTTTCGATAAAGAATTCAGAGGTGAAATCCTCAAGATGTTCAATCAACTCAATCGAAAGTTTGACAAGGTATCAATTACATTAAAGGAGGACCTGACAGAAATGATACAACAGAGAGCTGAGAAATTACGGGAAGAAATGAGAACAGAAAGAAAAAACCTACAGAAGGAAATGTCACAAATAAAGGATTCGGTAGATGAATTAAAAACTCAGTGGGTGCCCTCAACAATAGAATGACTGCAGCAGAGGACAGAATCAGTGAGCTTGAAGATCAGCTCCAGGCAGCCTACAGGCAACAACAATCAATGGGGAGAGACCTCAAAATAGCTCTAGGGAGAATTAGAGTCCTAGGGGATGAATTCAAGAGGAACACCATTAGAATCATTGGACTACGAGAAGGACAGGAAACCAACCTCAGTGAAAAAGTCACAGTCAAAAAAAATCATTGCTGAAAAGTTCCCAGAGCTGGACAATGCAGACATCCAGATTCAAGGAGCCAGAAGGGTACCAGATAAAAGAGACCCTAACAGAAAAACTCCAAGACATATCATAGTTAGGATGATGGACTTAACAGATAGAGACACATTACTGCAAGCCACAAAGTCGAAGAAGGAAATCACATACAATGGAGCACCCCTTAGGTTCACAGCAGACCTATCGGAGGAAACCCTTCAAGCTCGAAGACAGTGGTGGGATATGGTGAAAAAACTCAATGAAATGAATGCCTCACCAAGAATACTTTATCCGGCCAAACTCTCATTCAAACTCGAAGGAATTATACACTATTTTGTGGATAAACAACAACTCAGGAACTTCATAGACTCTAAACCAAACCTAAAAGAAGGTCTAAAGGGGCTACTATAAGACAAGAAAAACCCCTACAAGCACAACAAACATTTACAGAAAGATGACACAAAACCATATGACAATAATCTCTCTCAATGTCAATGGTCTTAATTCACCAATTAAGAGACACAGACTGGCAAAATGGATTCAGAGACTCAACCCAACATTCTGCTGCCTTCAAGAAACACATCTGAATAGCCAGAACAAACAAAGACTCAAAGTCAAAGGATGGAAAACAATTCTGCAAGCAAACAACTACCTCAAAAAAGCTGGGTGGCTTTACTAGTATCAGACAACATGGACTTCAGGTTGAAAAAGATTAGAAGGGATAGTGAAGGCCACTTTTTATTAATCAAGGGATATGTACTGGAGGAAGAAATCACAGTCCTAAACGTGTATGCACCCAATGAGGGGCCAGCTAAATACCTACAACAGCTGCTAACAGACCTTAAGAAGGACATTGTGGGCAATATAATAGTAGTTGGAGACTTCAACATCGCCCTATTACCTCTAGACAGATCAAGAAGATTAAAACTCACCAAGGAATTAATGGCTTTGAAGGAAGAAATAGAAGAGAGAGGGCTAATAGATATATACAGGGCTCTATATCCAAAACAAAAAAAAAAGGGAATACACATTCTTTTCCAGTGCACATGGAACATTTTCCAGAATAGACCATGCACCAGGCCACGCAACATACCTCAACAGAATCAACAAAATAGACATTGTACCAGCTATTTTTTCAGACCATGATGCACTGAAAATACAAGTTAATCATGGACAGATGCAGAAAAATAAATCAAACACCTGGAAATTAAATAGCTCGGTGTTGAACAATGAGTGGGTCAGGAAGAAAATCAAGGAGGAAATCAAAAGGTACCTGGAAACAAATGTGAATGAAGACATGAGCTATCAGAACCTGTGGGATGCAGCTAAAGCCGTTTTAAGGGGGAAATTTATAGCTCTGCAAGCATATCTCAGGAAGGAAGAAAGGGCCCGCATAAATAACTTGACTTCACAGCTCAAGACCTTTGAAAAGGACCAACAAAAGGAGCCCAAACCAGGCAGAAGGAAAGAGATAATAAAACTTAGAGCAGAAATTAATGACATGGAAACCCAAAAGACAATTCGAAAGATCAATGAAACCAAGAGTTGGTTCTTTGAGAAAATAAATAAGATTGATAAACCACTAGCAAGACTCACAAAGAAAGAGAGAGAGAACACTTATAAGTCGAATCAGAAATGAAAAGGGGGACATCACAACAGAAACCAATGAAATTCAAAAGATCATCAGAGACTACTTTGAAAATCTGTATGCCATGAAACAAGAGAACCTAGAAGAAATGGATAAATTCCTGGATTCCTATAATCTCCCAAGGCTGAACCAAAAAGACCTGGAGTTCCTGAATAGTCCAATTAACATCAAGGAAATTGAAACGGTAATCAAAAGTCTCCCCAAAAACAAAAGCCCAGGCCCAGACGGATTCACTAGCGAATTCTTCCAAACATTTAAAGAGGACCTACTGCCAGTTCTTCTCAAGCTTTTCCAGGAAATTGAAGAAACAGAAACCTTCCCAAACAGTTTCTATGAGGTTCACATCTCCCTAATGCCAAAAGCAAACAAAGACACCACAAAAAAAGAAAACTACAGGCCAATATCCCTGATGAACACAGATGCGAAGAATCTCAACAAAATATAAGCAAACAGAATTCAACAACTCATCAAAAGGATCATACACCACGACCAAGTGGGATTCATTCCGGGGATGCAAGGATGGTTTAACATTCGGAAATCAATCAACATAATCCATCATACCAACAAAAGAAAAGATAGAAATCATATAATCATATTAATAGATGCAGAGAAAGCATTTGACAAGATCCAGCACCCGTTTATGATGAAAACTCTCGCCAAAATGGGTATAGAAGGGACCTTCCTCAATATAGCCAAAGCCATCTACCACAAGCCTATGGCAAGCATCATCCTCAATGGGGAAAAACTAAGAACCTTCCCTCTGAGAACAGGGACAAGACAAGGATGCCCACTCTCTCCTCTTCTGTTCAATATAGTACTGGAAGTACTTGCAATAGCGATTAGGCAAGAAAAAGATATTAAGGGCATTCAGGTAGGAAAGGAAGAAATCAAGCTCTCACTATTTGCTGATGATATGATACTATACCTAGAGAACCCTAAAACCTCTACCAAGAAACTCCTAGAAACAATAGACTCGTATAGTAAAGTTGCAGGCTATAAAATCAATACCCAAAAATCCATGGCTTTCTTCTATGCAAATAGTGAGAGAGAAGAAAGCGACATGATCAAAGCTATCCCGTTCACAATTGTGCCTCAAAAAATCAAATACCTCAGAATCAGATTAACTAAGGAGGTAAAGGACTTGTATAATGAAAACTACAAAACGCTACTTCACGAAATAAAAGAAGACACGAGGAAATGGAAAAATATCCCCTGCTCATGGATTGGAAGAATTAATATTGTCAAAATGGCAACTCTCCCCAAAGCATTGTACAAATTCAATGCGATCCCTATAGGGATACCCTTGTCATTCTTCTAAGAAATGGAGCAGGTGCTCCTGAAATTCATATGGAACAATAAGCCCCCACAAATAGCTAAAGCAATTCTTAGGAAAAAGAAAATGGGAGGAATCAACCTCCCCAACTTCCAACTCTACTACAAAGCGGTAGTCATTAAAACAGCATGGTACTGAAACAAAGGCAGAGCGGCAGATCAATGGAACAGGGTTGAATACTCTGACACATTCCCCCAAATATATGACCATCTAATCTTTGATAAGGGAGCAAGAAAGGTGAAGTGGAGCAAGGAAAGCATGTTTAACAAATTGTGCTGGCAAAACTGGACAGCTACATGCAAAAAAAATGGGCTTAGACCTCCACCTATCACCATGTACAAAAGTCAGATCAAAATTGATTAAAGACCTCAACATCAGACCAGAATCCCTAAGGTACATTGAAGACAATGTCGGCAAAACCCTCCACAACATTGAAGCCAAAGTTATCTTCAAAGCTGACACGCCACTGGCCAAGCAAGTGAAAACAGAGATAAATCAATGGGACTATTTCAAACTAAGAAGCTTCTGCACCTCAAGAGAAACAGTGACCAAAGTACAAAGACAATCTACAGAATTGTAGGGGAAAGGATATTTATGCAGTACCCATCCGATAAAGGGTTGATAACAAGGATATACAATGTACTGGTTGAACTCCACAAGAAGAAAACTGCCAACCCGATCAAAAAATGGGGTGATGAAATGAACAGAAACTTTCCCAAAGATGAAATCCGAATGGCTCAGAGGCACATGAGAAAATGTTCCACATCACTAATCATCAGGGAAATGCAGATCAAAACAACCATGGGATATCATCTCACACCACAGAGACTGGCCCACATCCCAAAAAACAAAAACAAGCGGTGTTGGCGTGGATGCGAGGAGAAGGGGACTCTTCTTCACTGCTGGTGGGAATGCTGACTGGTTCAGCCCTTTTGGAAAACAATATGGATTCTTCTCAAAAAATTAGAAATTGAGCTTCCATTTGACCCAGCAATACCATTCCTGGGAATATATCCCGGAGAGGCAAAAAGGTATAGTAGAGATGGCATCTGTATTTCTATCTTCATTGCAGCACTGTTTACAATAGCCAGAATTTGGAAAAAAACAGAGTGCCCCGAAACAGATGACTGGTTAAAGAAACTCTGGTACATCTACATAATGGAATACTATGTAGCCATCAGAATACATGAAGTCATGAAATTTGCATATAAATGGATCAACATGGAAAGCATCATGTTGAGTGAAATGAGTCAGAAAGAAAGAGACAGACATAGAAAGATTGCACTCATATGTGGAATATAATGTAACTGAGAAGTACAAGTTGGCAATGATGCAACTTCTGGCAGATATCTCTCTGGACTTAGTTACTAAAATACAGAAACTCCAAACTGAGAGGCCGCTAAGTGTAGTCACTCCACCTCATACCTCTTCATCCTCAGCAATGGAAAACAAATTATCTAATGCTTCCTTTTCAGCAGGTCTGACTTTAGGGGAGAGACTCTCCAAACAATAACAGTGAGTTTTGTTGAAATATTGAATGCAATCAAAGTGAAAGTAAAGTGAAATTTATTAGTTACACAGGCAGGGGGGCTAAGGGTGGGGGGGCTAGGGGCTTGGGGGGGTTAGGGGTGTGGGGGTGCGGGGTGGAGCTATAATGGGATTCTTGGTGGTGGAATATGTGTACTGGTGAAGGGATGGGTATCTGAGCATTGTATAACTGAGACTTAAACCTGAAAACTTTGTAACTTTCCACATGGTGACTCAATAAAAAAATTTAAAAAAATTACAATGAATATACAATATTTTATTCCCATCTTCTTTTTATCCAAAGACCAGCATTATATAAATTAAAATGACTCCCATAAAAGCACATAAAAATAAATGTTTAATAAGTTTAAAATGATTTGGAACAAAATTACTAGATGTACTACTTCATGAAGATGAAGTTTAATATCAGCTGATATTAAAAAAATTGTAGACTGTGAAGAAAACATATCTTGAGTCCATAACAATAAAATAGAAAAATAACTAAAGAATAAAAATAACCTGGGGGCTGTAGCGATAACACAGCATGTAGGGCGTTTGCCTTCCACGTGGCCAACCCGGGTTCAATTTCCAGCATCCCATATGGTCCCCTGAGCACCGCCAGGAGTAATTCCTGAGTGCATAGCCAGGAGTAACCCCTGTGCATCGCCGGGTGTGACCCACAAGCCCAAAAAAATCAGGATGAAAGAAGATAAAAAACCTATTCAATAAGACCAGGGCAATAATTCAACATCTTAAAGCTCTTAGAGTATAAATATGAAAAGTCTTCAATTTGTGAATTTTTGGATTTTGTATTTGGAGAGTCATACACCGTAAGAAAGTTAAGAGAACATTTTAAACTATAGTGATTATAAGTTCTGAAAAATTATTCAGGTTTTATGTTAAAATGATGAACCTTGATCATGCTCTGTGGAAACCCATTGTATAAGCTTTCTGGGTGGATATTTATAGCATTCTTTTTTCCTTCTTCTCAGATTTTAAACTTTAGATAAATATTCTAGCCCCTGTTCTGATTAACTGAGATGATGTTTTCTCCCCTTCTTCCCTCCACTTCCACATTTTTATTGCCTACTCCAAAGTGAAATCTTTAACTCCATTCTTCTCATCAAATACCTACATGCTGCCCCTAGAAAAATAAGCTCAGTTCTGCATTTCTTATAGCTTCACTTTTTGCTTTACCTTATTCTTTCTTATCTCTAACATCTATCAGTGCTATTGGAAGGATAATGAATGCCATATCATCATATCATTATCAAAATCTGCCTAAATCCATTTCACTCTAGTGAGTACTCCAGAGATTGTGACAGGTGCCTGAGATATGACACATGATTTAGGAATAAGCTTGATCATATGGGGAAAGAGATTGTGCTATTTAGAAATAAGCTTGAAGGCAAGAAAAGATAAATATCCCTCATCTCTCAAAAGACAAAAAAGAATGGGTCCCTGGGCATGTGAGAGTATTTTCCAGTTCAATCATATTTTTAGAATGTGGATATTTCTACATTTAAAAATTTTTTATCACTTTGTTATTAAATTCAATCTCTACTAGATTCAGAGAGGTAAGTTAAACCCCTTAACCTGTCTTTGCTTTGTTAATGTTATTTATGTCTGTAGACTATACTATTCTATTTTTTTCTTTAATGTTTGGGGGCCATATCTGACTGTGCTCATGGCTTACTCCTCACTTTGCATGCAGTAATCACTCCTGGAAGGCTCAGAGAACTATATAGAGTGTTGGGAATTGAAGTCAGATCAAGTGCATGCAAGACAAACACCGTACATACTGCATTACTGCTCCAGTCCCCAAACATCCTAGTTTAAGACAAGAATCATCACAACCGCTTATTTTGGTATAAGGATCAGAATGTGTGACTGCTTGCTTGACATACATTTACCAAAATGCAACTAAATACCCCCAAACTGATGATGCCATACAGAATAAAAAGCGGCCCTTATGCATAATAAATAAACTAGGTGGGCAAAGTGACCAGGCAATTTATATGTCAGAATTAAAGATCAAATGAGAGAGGCTTATAGACACTCTGAGTTATAGTCACTTATACACACATAGACACTATTGAGCAAAAAATGGGATGGTGTGGGGTAGAATTAATCCACATCATAGGCAGGGCAAGGAGAAAAAAAGAGGAAGGAGTAGGGAATGAATTCTTCAGGAAAATCAAACTTAGGAAGGGGATGAAAGATAAGAAGAATAAGATGAGAGAGTTAAAAGATCCTGAGAATAAATGAGGTATAAAAGAAAATGATAAATACATATTGAAATATCTGAATGATATGAATTTGCATGATTGAATTGTAAGGCAAAAGAAAGATACAAAGAATATGGTTTCATACATTAAACACAACTTAAAGCTATAATGATTATTGTTATTTATATGGGAGGTACTAACTTTAAAATTTTTTATATAACCTAATTTCCCACTTATTTATGTGATGTTACACTTATGGAGTATGATATATGATGTTCAAAGTAGAACATCTATAACCAAGCATAACAATATTATAGTTTTCAACCTTGAGGTATTCAATTATTCCTCAAAAACAGCTTATTTGCTAATACATATATGCTAATTACAGAAGTTACAGATAAATCATGCTCCGGCTTGATGATGCGCATATGTTTTAATTTTTACCATGATCTGTTGCACTTCTTTTGTCAAAAGTTGTTTTATTATTTTCAATGTTTAGATTTACAGGTTTTAGTTTTCTTCTTTGGGATTGGTTTTAAAAATTGTGCAGCCTTATAAAGTTTTTAATCAACATTACACAAACATCCCAACTATATTAAAACATCTTAACTTGTTTTCTTTTTCAAAAGTTAGAATGTTTTTCAGTAAAAAGTAGACATTTTTCTATTTTTTGTCTTTATATTATCATTTATTTTTTTGTGCACCACTCACTAACCCCAATTCTATTGACAGTTGAATGTGGTTTAAATACACTTCAAGGTAGGATTAGCCTCTTTTCCCTCTAATCTTATTTGTGTGAATAACTAGCTATTTGATCCTGAACAAATCATATTTCTCTTCATCTATAAAAATTAGAGAAATTGCCCCTGATGCCCTTCTAGCTGTTAGATTTTGTTCTCATAGCTGAGCATGTACATTAACATATATATTAGATCTCATTATGGTCCTTCCTTCTTCTGCATATCTCATCTGCATATTTTTCACTTATAGTTTTGTATACATTACTTGCGAATGCTCCTTGCCTATAAAGTAAGCTACTTGAGGGGCCAGAAAGTATTCATCTTTTTCTTAGTTACTTTGATCAGAAGTACCACTTACATTTCTCAGCTACAAAAGCTACTCAGTGACCCTTTGTAATGGTAAGCCCATAGCAAGAGTTATTATTTGTGTTTCTGTGTTATTTATTGTATGCATTAGATGTTATATCTTTAAATTTTAATACATAGAATTAGTCTGGTTTCTGATGTGGAAAATATAATGCTAAAAGGAAATGTCCGAGAGGCCCACAAACCAATCTTGGAATGCAAAAATGCCCCTGGACTGTGAATTAAGCTACAGCCTGTGCTGCCCCGGGGGGAAGGGCGTTGTCCCTTTCACCTTCTCCCCTCATCGAAAGCATTGTGACTGCCATCTTTCAAAGCCTATTGGACAGAGGTACAAGTTTGCATTGAGAAGGAGTGTCAGAAATTTCAAGATGGGGATGGGGGATTGGAACCAGTGCTGCTCCCTGCCCTGAAAGGCCATGATCCCAGCGGCACATAAACCAATCTTGGAACCCAGTGGCTTCTGGCAGAAATCCCTCTGGTCTTAATAACGAAAATACCAGTATTCCAATCCATGCGGCCATGAAAGCGGCTGCGTGACATTATATGCTCTTCATTATCAGCAATAGAAAACAAATTGTCTAATGATGCCTTTTCAGCAGGTCTGATTGTTGGAGTAAAATTCTGAATAATAATAGTGTGTCTTCTGTCAAAAATTGAATGTAATCAAAGTAAAGAGAGAGAAAAATGAAAATCACCTGCCATGCAGGAAGGGCAGAGGAGGGGGAGGGGGATGTGGGGTATAATGGGGTTCTTGATGATGGACCATGTGCACTGGTGGAAGAATGAGTGTTTGATCGTTGTATGACTGAGACTTAAACCTGAAAGCTTTGTAACCATTCTCACGGTGATTCAATACAAAAATAAATAAATAGATATAATATTTTTAAAAAATAAAAGGAAATGTTCTAGATTTCCAGCTCTATAATTTTCTTGTTTCTTTATATAAGCTAATAAATATCCTGTGGGACATTGACCTGCCCTTTGGTGGATTGAACAAAGTTATATATAAAAACAAAAACAAAATATATAACATCTTTCAAATATTTAGATGCAAACTTTAGATGGCAATCGCATTAAATTATCTTTATCTTTGCTTCTTTAAATCCAATTGTCTCATCCTCACTTATTCTTCATCTATTAACTCGGATTATTTTATGATGGCAGTTTCTCTTTTGTAGTATATCATTGGTTTGTCATTTCTCCCTTGCCACAAAGAGTTTAGGTATATCTGGTAATAATCTCTAAACATTTTAAGACAACATTGATATGTCCTGTTCTCCTTGCTATAGGGAGCTTAGGTTTATCGGGTCACACCCATCAAAGTGCTCCCAAGTCACTTCCATTCCTTTGTCTATCTGTAACCACTTCTCTATGCTCCCTTCCCCAACCAGTTAATCAGCTTTTCCCCTAATCAGACTCTGTCAATTTGTAAGGTCAGACCTTGCTAGGACACTGAACTTGTATTGTAAGTTAATATTGCCTTGCTCCTCTCCTCATGTCTTTTGAATAGTTTACTTTAAAGCAATGTCCTTTTTGTATGGACAAAGAAAGACAGTTGTTAGTATGCTTTTGTAACATGGGATTTAATTGGCTTTGAATATTATTCATTCCTGGGCATCTGCTTTCTCAACTTAAGCCTCAGTTGCCCTTAGTTCCTAGCACCCCAAAGGCGGGGTCCCAACAAAGGACAGGACGGACCCAGGGCAAGCGGTGAGTAGTGTGCTACCCTGGCATAGAGATGGGCCTGGCCAAAGTGCCTAATGCTTAACTATAAGTTAAGAGCTTGGTCATGGACATGTCATGTCATGATCCAAAAGTAACGACGAAACGAGGGCCCTGCTAGGGATAGGAAAGACTAATCTGGCCTGAGCACTGTAGTCTGAGATCAAGATGACCCCAGGAGAGCAATTCTATAAGCTTAATGCATCTCTTGCTGTGTCCATACAGTGATTAATATTATGAATACTTATATGTTAGTTGCACAAGAATAAGAGAAACACACCCATAGGATTCCACTCGTGGGTGGGTGTCCTGCTGAAAGAGAATCTGTATTAGAAGAAGCATCCCCTGAGGGAAAGAATTTTACCCCTATTGATTGTGACCACACCTATGTTTAAGCCCCAACCCCTCATGCTGGGGGATTTAACTAGGCTGTAAGAGTGGGCTGAGGGTGAGTCCCAGTGCCAGATCTGGAGAAGCCAGGTCGAGATCCAGATTCAGAGGAGAAGGAGAATGAAGTAGCATGGGGGAGGAAGAAGCAGGAGGAGAATCAGAGGAGAATGGAGATGGGAATGGAATAAACTGCAACTGAGACCAACCAGCCTGGCCTCCGTTCCTTCCTTCACCTGCCTCATCATTGCCATCAACCTCCCGGGGGTGGGGGAAGTGGCTGGAGACTACCGAACGTGGGCAGCAGGAGAGATAGAGTGCCACTGCCCTGTGCCCAGTGTGGTGCCCCCTATCTCCTCTTTTTGTGTGTTTACACACCCTTTAATATTTTCTCATATAGTTTCACAATTTTGTGATCAATGTTTATTATACTAATTCCAAAATTGTCCTTTGCTTCTTCACTGTAAAATTCTATTTCTTCCTCACAGTTTGTTTGATTCATTACTCAGAATTCTAAAATATTCTGGTGTGGCCTGGGTATAATTCACTTATTTTGACATAAAGTCAGTTTCTAGCAGAGGGTCCAATGAACACAATCACTGTGGAGTAGGTCCTAGAAGAGGCAGCCTGAGGAAATTCTAAAAAAGAAAAGGCATATTGAAAATTTTATGTTTCTGTTATAAGAAAAAATCAGTCCCAGGGCCTGAAACAATAGTATAGTGGCAGCCAGCCAGCCCAGGCTTGGTCCCTGATATTTTATTTGTTCCCCCGAGCACTGCCAGAAGTAATTCCTCAGTGAAAAGCCAGGAGTAACCCCTCAACATTGCCAGGTGTGGCCCCTAAACAAACAAAATAAAAACAAAAAATTTCCCCATATTATAAACTACATGAATTTTTACTTTCAAACAATTCCATATGCTAAATTCCATATCCTAAAGATAGTCATAGACCAACTCAAGCCAGGTAAAGATAATAACTTGGTCAGTTTTATAAGTGAACAGTACCACGAATTACTGCATGAAAAATTTATCCAATATTCCTCTAGATCTTCTAGATCAAAAGTGGTGACACACAGTTTGACAATGTGAATATATCCCCCTGATATATTCCATAGAAAGCTGCACTCACTCACAAATATCCTTCTTGTCCGAGAGCCAGAACAGCAGTAAGGCTTGCATGCTGCTAATCCAATTTTAATATCCATACCCTATACAGTCCCTGACCACAGAGCCAAGAATAAATTCTGAGCACAACAGACTTAGCTCATCCCAACCCCCAAAGATGCAATGAGCTTTCTACTCTATCACTATTTAAAGCATCAGTTTCAGAATATAAATAAAAATATAAAACTATTAATATGACCCACAGACTAGATTGGAGATCACAAAAGCAAGATTTAATATATGCTTACCAATAAAGTAGCACTTTAGCACTGTCCTCCTGGTGGTCATCGATTTGCTCAAGTTGGTACCACTAACGTCTCCATTGTGAGACTTGTTACTGGTTTTAGCATATCGAATATGCCACGGGTAGCTTGCCAGGCTCTGCCGTGCAGGCGTGATACTTTCGGTAGCTTGCCGGGCTCTCCGAGAGGGGCAGAGGTATTGAACCCAGGTCGGCCATGTGCAAGGCAAACGCCCTATCCACTGTGCTATCGCTCCAGTCCATTTCAAGTAAGAAATAAGGTAAATGAAAATAGCTCCATATAGAATATATTTATGCCACAGTTAAATGCTTAAATTACACTGAAGTATTGCCACCATAAACCAGTGCCAATAAATTACAAAAAAAATGCATTTTAAACACAGGTAACACAGCCTTTTTGTGAAGCAATACAAAATACATGGGATTTTTTTATCTGGGGACACCCCACACTGAACAACCTCAATTCACTGAAAAACTGCTAAGATCTTTGTGTGGAACCAAATTAAGATACATGAGAGACAGAACATGACTACTTGGGCACCCAACAGATAAAAGGTTCACTTTTAGCACACAAATTTCTAGTACTCAATCAGAATTGGACTCCACTGCCCCATTCCTCAACACCGACAGACATTAAATGCAGAGCCCCTGCAGCGAGCACCCACTGAGAACCTAAGAAATAAAGGTTTGGGTACTGGAAAGGAAAATGCAGGGACTGTCTACGAAACACTGCCACTATGAGCTGTGTTGCTGATTTGTTCCAAATCAGCACACATCTTCCCCCCCACCCTTTATTATCTTTCTGTATCCTCACACTGACCCCAGGATTTGATCATTTCATTTTATGCCCACTGTAAAGACTGAAAATCTTGAGATGCAGAAATCAAGATGCTTGCTCTGATCCAGTCAGGGAATGACAAAAATTCCAGTGTCCACATTCTCTCAAATCTGTTTCATTACTTCAAATTTTTAAATAATCCTCTAGATAGAAAATAGACAGTATCCTTTTCCATTTCCTTCTCTTCCTAAAGAGCTTACGGTCCGTCAGAGAAATGTTTAAGGTGCCAGCCTCTTGGATCATCGCCCCAATTTTTAAGATGTCAGATTACTTCAGCAGCATCTCCAGCAAGAAAGTGTCCACAAAGCTCTTTGCACATTGCCACTGCTGACCAGCCTCTCCACACCTTGCCCTGATGACCCTCTGTGGATGGAGAGAACGCAAGCTTGCTCCTGTGGCCATGTGCTGCCCTCAGTCAGCAAGCTTCCAGTGACAGTTCCAAATCTCTTGCCATATATCTACAGTGAAACCAACAAAAAGGCATCAAAATCAGAGAAGTGGAATGACAGTGAAAACCTCGATGTCTAATATTTGAGACAGTGGGAAGTTTTTACTTTTCCTAATGTTGACTTTGGCCATAGGCACCAGTGCCAGGTAGAGGCTGTGGACAAAGCAGAGAGCAGTTTTACCAGGTTATCATGGTAGGAGCCATCCAAAGCACTGGAATTATCAGAAGAGATTTGATTATCAATAAAGTAAATTAATAAAAATTGAAATGGATTAAAACTAGAATTTTCTAAGACATTCCATTCATAAAGTTTCCTTGAAGAGAGTATAAAAACAGTCATTAAACTGGAAAAAGATATATCTAATATATATATATCAAATAAAAGTTGGCTTCAGATAATAAGCATGAGAAAAAAAGAGAAAAAAGGATAAAAAGAGAAAAAATAAGCATGAGAAAAGGTGCTCATGGTAATTTTTAAAGAAAAACAAAATGATGTTTTTCTACTTCCATCTGAATGACTAAAATATAAAGCTCTTATGCATACTAAGGATTAGTAATACTAGAGGACAACAGATGTTCTTATATTGTGGTGAGATTTTCAAATACCACAAATGCTTTGGAAATTCCTTTTTCAGTTTATTTGAAATTAAATGATGTAGCAATTCCACCTGTGGATTTCCTTTTTGGGTCACACCTGGCAATGCACAGGGGTTACTCCTGGTTCTGCACTCAGTAATTACTCCTGGCAGTGCTCAGGGGACCATATGGGATGCTGGTAATCGAACCCAGGTCGGCTGCGCGCGAGGCAAATGCCCTACTTTCTGTGCTATCGCTCCAGCCCTTCCACCTGTGGATATATACTTCAAAAGTACTATATCCATAAACTCCCACATAAAGTTACCATAGAAGATTCATCTGTAATAATTAAAATATAAATAATTAATGTTTGTGATTAGTAAAAACAAATTGTGCTTTATTCCTATAACATAGAATAAATAGGAACATAGAATAAATAGGAACAAACTACAGATACATACAACATCATTGAATGAATCTCATAGAATGATAAGGAAAGAATTCAGAGATAAAAAAGATCTTGTATTTAAAATTATTTATATAAAATTCAAGAAAATGCAAAATAATCTATGATGACAAAATTAAGTTTTTCATGAAGGACTAGGAAGGGGATTACTTTCTGAAGAGAATAGTAAATTTTCTGAAATCTGAAAATCCCAAGATTATACTGATTTTTAGCAGCAATTATATAGTTGTGTATGTACATGTTTATAAGTACCTCAGTATGCATAGAGTATGACCTTTACATTTAAGATTTATATGTTTTACTAAATATGTAATGTATATTTACTAAATAATAATAATGCTGTTACTGTTACTGTTTTTGGCATACTGGTTCCCTGCTCGAGCAAATTGATGAGCAACGGGATGACACTGACACAGTGATTATCAGTGTTAGTATTAAGTATTATCAGATATGAAATCACTGCTTGGGGGTTGCTCTCAGCAGTGCTTGGGTCCCTCGTGGTGCTGGGGCAGTTAAACAGGGCACAATGAGCTCTGTCTCCAAGAATACTCTTTCTAAAATAAATAGTGGCCACACTGGGTGTTCAGGTGCCGCCAGAACATAGGCCCTGTTCACTGCCCAGGAACCACCACGGGGAACAACCCCATGTTTGGATCAAACTCAGAGCCTCACACATGCTGTCTGTCTGCCCCCATAGAAATAGCTTTAATCTTGGTATTTAAATTTGGAATGACAAAATGTCCCAACTATGTATGACAGTGTTGAAGATTTATTTTGAAATAGTAGTTAAAAGTTGAGAACTTGGTTTTGTAGTTAAATGCCAGTTCTGTATTTCATTGTTGTTATCTCTAAAATGAGAAATTGTAAATTTTAAATGAGGTGACATTAACCATTGTGTCATGTAAATTGCATGACATCTTAAGTGCTTAAGCAACATTAGCTAGCTATTTTATGTTACTAATGGACTGCTTATCATTAGACCTGGCCCTTAGTAAATATAAGGGCCAAAGAGATAGTAAAGGGGTTAAGGCACTTGCCTTGCATGTGGCTGGGCACATCTGAGACCTGGTGCCTCATGTTTCCAAGTGCTGCTAAGTGTGGATGACACTGATCGCGTTCCTTATCGATTTGCTTGAGCAGGCACCAGTAACGTCTCCATCGTGAGACTTGCTGTTACTGTTTTGGGCATATCGAATATGCCACGGGTAGCTTGCCAGGCTCTGCCGTGAGGGCAGGATACTCTTGGTAGCTTGCTGGGCTCTCCAAGAGGGATGGAGGAGCTGAACCGGGCTGACCACGTGCAAGGCAAATGCCCTACCTGCTGTGCTATAGCTGTGTTATGTAATAATATAATATGTAAATTATACTAAAAAAACAAAAATATAATTGTTAACTATCTACTCTAGGCCTACAGAAACAAAAACAAGGCTGAGAGTAGAAGAAATAAGTACTGGGATTAAGGCGTTCACCTTGTACTTGGCCTACCTAGGTTCAATCCCCACTATACAGATGTCCCCCAGTCAGGATTAGGAGTTACTTCTGAGCACACACAGTCAGGAATAGCAAAGAGTAGTCTAATACCTCCTCCCGCAAAATAAATAAATAAACCTCCAAAATAGAAGTAGGATTAAAAGATGGGATATACAATTATGTATATACACACTCACATATTTACACACATAAATATATATGTACATATATGTATATATATGCACATTCAAAAAAGTCTCAGGTTATCAAGGTGATTCTGACACAATTCATGTTTTAAAATTGCTTGAGCCCTAGATTGAGGTAACTTGAGCACTGTGTGAAGAGTCAGCCATCATGAGTTCTGGTTCTACAGATAATAAACTATACAACCTCATATATGATGCAGCTGCAAAAGGAGGCAGGTTCTGGCCTAGATAAGCTCTCAAGTTCCTTTCCACACTAATGTTGTAAATTTCATGACATAATTCTGTACTCATTGCCAGGTCACAGAAATAAACTTAGTATTCAAACCCACACACACAAAATGCAATTGAATTACATTCTATAAATTCAATGATGACTACCCCAGTACTCTGTTTTTCTAATTCTATATCAGATACTATTTTAAGAAAGTCAATCTTTCATATTTACTTATGTTAGTCATTTGGCAAATTCTTAAAAGATGACAACATATTAAGCTATTACTAGTAATTAACACTTCATTATAAATGAGATAATAACTTATTTTCAATTTTAAAACTGCTAAAATTTCATCCTTTAAGAAAAGGATAAAGAATTAAAGTCAGTTTGGGTATATAGTAGAAAAAAACAACAACCTTAGAACTGAGAAATGGAGCCTGTTCCCGTTGCCACGCCTCTCTGCCCACTCCCCAACTGCACCACGCCTGTCCTGCAGGAAATCGGCCCACCATGAACTCCTCCTACTGGTCTTTGGACGGCTCTCACGCGGGCCCCGCCATTCCCGGCTCTCCCAAGACCTCCCAGACCTGAGCACTGCCAGTGTCCCAAGTGGTTACTGGGGGCGTGGCCCTTAGCTCATGGGCGCGGTCTCAAAAGGGGCGTGGCCTCCTGCCTGAGGCAGCCGCTCAGGTGGCAGCAGTTTTTATTGCATTTTTAGCATAATCTGTATAACCTGTTTCTTTGAAAAATACCCTGGCCATCTCAATCACTTTATGTCAGTAGTCTATTAGCTTATTCTAACTTCACAAGAACTATCCGTGAACAATAGAAACTTTGCAAGGAGAGCATAGCCTTAAATCTTCACTAGAGGCCCCACATAAATCAGGATGAATGCCTGAGGGTAAGGAAGAATTCTAGAATAGGAACAAGGCTACCATTATCAATTTAGTGCAAACAGAGCCCCTCCTCCCGCAGCAAGAGGGAATAGGGATAGACAACTAAAATGTTCCAACCCTATACTTCCATACCAATATGAAGAAACAGCGAAAATCCCCTCCACAAAGAGTAGATGAAGAAAAGATTCCAAGAAACCTCAACAGGAGCTACCCACCTATACAACTTTTCAGAAAAAGAATTCAGAGAGGAAATTTTTTTTTTTTTTTGCTGTTTTGGGTCACACCTGGCAATGCACAAAGGTTACTCCTGGCTCTGCACTCAGGAATCACCCCTGGCAGTGCTCAGGGGACCATATGGAATGCCGGGAATCGAACCCGGGTCGGCTGCATGCAAGGCACCCTACCCGCTGTGCTATCGCTCCAGTCCCCTCAGAGAGGAAATCTTGAGGAGAGTCAATGTACTCCAAGCAACCATGGAACAAACATCCAATAAATTAAGGGAGGATATAAATGAAGTATTGGATCGGTCCACCAAGAAAATGCAGGAAGAAATGAGAGCAGAAATTTCCAAGCTACGAGCGGAAGTCACACAAATAAAGGAGTCAGTAGTTGAGTAAAAAAACTCAATAGAAGCCCTCAACAGTAGAATGACTACAGCTGAAGACAGAATCAGTGAGCTCGAAGATGAGCTGCACAAAGCTTGCAGGCAAGGTGGAATACGGGCACTGGTGAAGGGATGGTGTTTGAATACAGTATAACTGAGACATAAACCTGAGAACTCTGTAACTTTCCACATGGTGATAAAATTTTTTAAAAAATAAAAATTTTAAAAAAAAAAGCTTGCAGGCAACAACCAATAATGGAAAAAGACCTCAAAATGGCCTGAGAGCGAATCAGAGTCCTACGGGATGACCTCAAGAGGAAGAACATACGAATCATTGGAGTACCAGAAGCCCAGGAAAGTAACCCCAATGAAAAAAACACAGTGAAAGACATCATTGCTAAGAAATTCCCAGAGCTGGAGGAGGTAGTAATCCAGATCCAAGGAGTCAGAAGAGTACCAGCAAAGAGACCCAAATAAAAAGACTCCAAGGCACATTATAGTCAGAATGATGGATGCTGTGGATAGAGACACAATACTGCAAGCAGCAAGGTCAAAGAAGGAAATCATATACAAGGAAGCACCCCTTAGATTTACAGCAGGCCCATCAGAGAAAATCCTCCACGCCCGAAGACAATGGTGGGACATAGTGAAAAAAATCAATGAAATGAACATATCACCAAGAATACTTTATCCGGCTAAACTCTTACTCAAACTCAAAGCAACCATACACTATTTCTCGGATGAATAACAGCTCAGAAACTTCATAGACTCAAAACCAAACTTAAAAGAAGGAATAACGGGGTGATTGTAAGACAAGGAAGAACCCAACAAGAAAAACAAACCCCAAAGGAAGATAACACAAAACCCCATGAAAATAATCTCTCTCAGTGTCAATGGCCTAAATGCACCAAATAAGAGACACAGAATGGCAAAATAGATCTGGGAACTAAACCCAACATTCTGCTGCCTGCAAGAAACACACCTGACCAATCAGAACAAACACAGATTCAAAGTCAAAGGAAGGAAAACAATCCTGGAGGAAAATAACTCCCTCAAAAAATCTGGGGTGGCCATCCTAGTATCCGACAACATAGATTTAAGGTTGAAAAAAATTCGAAGGGACAGGGAAAGTCATTTTCTATTTATCAAGGGATATGTACAACAGGAAGAAATTACACTCTTAAACGTATACGCACCTAATGAATGACCCGCTCAATACTTAAAACAACTCCTAACAGACTTTAAAGAGGACATTGCTAGCAGTACAATAATAGTTGGAGATTTCAACACAGCCTTATCACCTCTAGGTAGATCCACAAGAACAAAACTCAGCAAGGAAACACTGACTCTGAAAGAAGAAATGGAAGAGAGAGGCCTAATAAACTTATACAAGTATTTACACCCCAAAAAGAAAGAATACACATTCTTTTCCAATGCACACGGAACATTTTCCAAAATAGACAATATACTGGGCCACAAAACATACCTCAATAGAATCATAAAAATAGAAATTGTATCAACTATCTTTTCAGACCATGATGTGCTGAAGATAGAAGCTCATCGCACACAGACATGGAGAACCAAAGCAAACACCTGGAAATTAAACAGCTCGGTGTTGAACAATGAGTGGGTCAAGAAGGAAATCAAGGAAGAAATCAAGAGATATCTCGAAACAAACGAGAACGAAGACACGAGCTACCAAAACTTATGGGATGAGGCTAAAGCCGTGTTAAGGGGAAAATTTATAGCTCTGCAAGCATTCCTTAGGAAGGAAGAAAGGGCCTACAAAGATAGCTTGGCTTCACAGCTCAAGATCTTAGAAAAGGACCAGAAAAAGGAACCCAAACCTGACCGAAGGAAAGAAATAATAAAAATTAGAGCAGAAATTAACAACATGGAAACCCAAAAAACAATCCGAAAGGTCAATGAAACCAAGAGCTGGTTCTTTGAGAAAATAAACTAGATTGATAAACCACTAGCAAGACTCACAAAGAAAGAGAGAGAGAGAGAACCCTAATAAACAAAATCAGAAATGAAAAGGGGGACATCACAACAAAAATCAAGGAGATTCAAAAGATCCTCAGAGACTACTTTGAAAGTCTGTATGCCACGAAACTAGAGAACCTAAAAGAAATGGACGAATTCCTTGATTCCTACAATCTCCCAAGACTGAATCAAGAAGACCTGGAATACCTAACTAGACACATTAATATCAAGAAAATCAAAACTGTAATCAAAGGTCTCCCCAAAAACAAAAGCCCAGGTCCAGATGGATTCACTGGCGAATTCTTCCAAACATTTAAGGAGGACTCCTCAAGCTTTTCCAGGAAATTGAAAAAACAGGAACCCTCCCAAATAGTTTCTATGAGGCACATATCTCCCTAATACCAAAAACAAACAAAGACACTAAAAAAAAAGAAAACTATAGACCAATACCCCTGATGAATACCAATGTGAACACCCTCAACAAAATATTAGCAAATAGAATTCAACAACTCATTAAAAAGATCATACACCATGACCAAGTGGGATTCATCACTGGGATGCAAGGATGATTTAACATTCAGAAATCTATCAACATAATCCATCATATCAACAAAAGTAAAGATAAAAACCATATGATCATATCAATAGATGCAGAGAAAACATTTGACAAGATCCAACATCCGTTCATAGTGAAAACTCACCAAAGTTGGTTTTGGAGGAACTTTCCTCAAAATAGTCAAAGCCATCAACCACAAACCTATGGCAAGTAATATCTTCAATGAGGAAAAGCTAAGGGCCTTTCCTCTAAGAACAGGGACAAAACAAGGATGCCCACTCTCACCACTGCTGTTCAATACAGTATTGGAAGTATTTGCAATAGCTTCTAGGCAAGAAAAAGTTATTAAGTGCATCCAGGTAGGAAAAGAAGAAATCACACTCTTACTATTTGCAGACAATATGATACTATATCTAGAGAAGCCTAAAACCTCTACTAAGAAACTCTTAGAAACAATAGACTTGTACAGTAAAGTCACAAGCTATAAAATCAATACCCAAAAATCCATGACCTTCATATTTGCAAACAATGAGTCAGAGAAAAGGGATATGAAAAAAGCAATCCCATTCACAATCGTGCCCCAGCTTACCTAAAGAAGTAAAGGACCTCTACAAAGAAAACTATAAAACGCTACTCCATGAAATAAAAGAGGACATAAGGAAATGGAAACATATTCCCTTCTCATGGATAGGGAGAATCAACATTATCAAAATGGCAATACTTCCCAAAGCATTATACAGATTCAACGTGATCCCTATAAAAATATCCATGAAATTTTTCAAGGAAATGGATCAAGCAATCCTGAAATTCATATGGAAGAACAAACGCCCACAGATAGTTAAAAAAATTCTTGGGAAAAAGATGATGGGAGGAATCACCCTCCCCAACCTTAAACTTTACTACAAAGGGGTAACAATTAAAACAGCATGGTACTGGAACAAAAGCCGACCCGCAGACCATTGGAACAGGGTGGAATATCCCTACACACAACTTCTAATGTATGATCATCTAATCTTTGATAAGGGAGCAAGAAATGCAAAGTGGAACAAGGAAATTCTAAATAAATGGTGCTGGCATAACTGGACAACCACATGCAAAAGAATGGGCTTAGACCTCGACCTGACACAATGCACAAAAATCAGATAAAAATGGATTAAAGATCTAAACATCAGACCACAATCCATAAGGTACATCGAAGACAAGGTTGGCAAAACTGTCCATGATATTGAAGCTACAGGTATCTTCAAAGATGACACGCAACTGACCACCAAGTGGAAACAGAGAAAAACAAATAGGACTATATTAAACTAAGAAGCCTCTGCACCACAAAAGATACAGTGACCAAAATACAAAGGCAATCTACAGAATTGGAAAGGATATTTACCCAATACCCATCCTATAAGGGGTTGATATCAAGGGTATACAAAGCATTGCCTGAACTCTACAAGAAGAAAACAACCAACCCCATCAGAAAATGGGCCGAAGAAATGAACAAACTTTTCTAAGGAAGAGATACGAATGGCCAAAAGGCACATGAAAAAATGCTCTGCATCACTAATCATCAGGGAGATACAGATCAAAACAACTATGAGATACCACCTCACACCACAGAGAATGGCACACATCCAAAAGAACAAAAGCAACCACTGTTGGAGAGGATGTGGGGAGAAAAGGACCCTTCTACACTGCTGGTGGGAATGCCGACTGGTTCAGCCCTTTTGGAAATCAATATGGATGCTTCTCAAAAAATTAGAAATTGAGCTTCCATTTGATTCAGCAATACCACTTCTGGGAATATATCTCGGAGTAACAAAAAAATATAGTCGAAATTACATCTGCACTTATATGTTCATTGTAGCACTGTTTACAATAGCCAGAATCTGGAAAAAACCTGAGTTCCCAAGAACAGATGACTGGTTAAAGAATCTTTGATACATCTATACAATCGAATATTATGCAGCTGTTAGAAAAGATGAAGTCATGACCTTTGCACATAAGTGGATCAACATGGAAAGTATCATACTAAGTGAAATGAGTCAGAAAGAGAGTGATAGACATAGAAAGATTGCACTCATCTGTGGAATTTAAAATAACAGAGTAGGAGACTAATATCCAAGAATAGCAGTATATAATACAAGGAGGTTGGCTCCATGGCTTGGAAGCTGGCCTCACATGCTGGAGGAAATGCAGCCCGGATAGAGAAGGGAACACCAAGTAAAATGTGGTTGGGGATCTCACGCGAGAAGAGAAATGCATGTTGAAAGTAGACTAGAGACTGAACAGGATGGCCACTCAATTTTCCTATCACAAACCACAACACCGAAAAGGAGAGAGAACAAAATGGAATACCCTGCCACAGAGGCGGGGTGGGGGAGGGGGGACGTGATTGGAGGGTGGGAGGGATACTGGGTTCATTGGTGGTGGAGAATGGACACTGGTGGAGGGACGACTTCTTGAACATTGCATGAGGGAAACACAAGCACGAAGATGGGTAAATTTGTAACTGTACCCTCACGGTGACTCACTTATTAAAAAATAAAGAAAGAATAAAAAAGAACTGAGAAATAGAATCTGCTTTCTGCTCATACTTAAGCCACTAATTAACTGTGCATCTGAAAACAGGTCCTATGCCTCCTTTAGACCTCAATCCTCTGTATCAGTAAAATTTGAGACCTGGAATACACTTCTCTAAGTGTTACGGGGCCTACATAATTCCAGGTTTTGGTATGAGGAAGGTGAAAGGTAATCTTGAATTCTGTATGAAGGCACTGACTTCCTGTCACTTTGAAGGAGAGAGTAACAAGCATTAGAGAGAATGTCAGATGACTGATAAGAAAACTAGCCCTTTTTTTTTTTACAGCCTAGTTTGATCCTTGAAGAGGTGAGCGCAGACACCATTGCATACAGTGTTGCATAATATTTTCTGTGACACTGAAAGTGTTATGTGTTGTGGGGGTGTTGATTGCATTGACCTGGTTCTTTAGAACTGTTCCTACAAGAAATACTGATAAATCACTATAAAAGTACAGAGGAAAGAAACAGTCTCCTAGAAGCACACGGTATAGATGGTCAACATTCTTGTCCTCTCACACACCAACTTTGCTCACCCCTCAACCCCAGAAGATACTCTGAGGTTGAGACTGGATGGGAAAAATCAATCCTTGCATAAGACTTGGGATCCTAAGACAATTCAAATAAAAAGAAGGAAATAGTCACCAAGAAGTCAGACTAAAGGGAAAATTTTGGAAGGAGAAACAAAGGGGTGTGCTTACAGGGGCTTTTCCAAGTGAGAACTGGAAAGATGAAACAGTCACACAAACCATGATTCAATTGGGAAGCAGATGAAAGGGGATTGAATGAATTGAAATTTCATTAACAAAAACTTTTCTATTTTTCTGATGAGATTTTAGTGTACCATATTTAAAATAAAGGAGCTGTCTGAACGTTCAGAGTCTTTGGATATGCACTTAATCATTCCCAACAGAAAATCTCAGGATCATGGCTGGCTTGTCAGGATTTGAAAATTTAAAGAAATCACAAGAATACTCACTTTTTCACACCATGTCTTTCACAGGAAGTCAACTACTCCTTCATTTATCATGTTGGAAGTACACATACCTAATCCTAAAGTCACAGGCCAGGAAGTACAGTTCCGTGGACCCATGATTCCTAAGTACTAAATGGAAAAACAATTTCAGGCAGTTCAGGAAATTGCCATCAGCTGACAACAATGACAGCTTGCTACTGATGTAAGCCAATAGGGGATTTGCTTAGAACTGTAGGGGGCCAAGATGGCTTTTTGAAGCCTATCTCATCCTATATCTTGTGTCTTCTTTTCAGCCCACCTTCCTTCCATACCCCCTTCTTTCTTTGCCCTCCTCCTTTTCTTTTTCAAAGTCTAGATCTTCACCCACCCTCCTTAAAGAAATATTTAGCTTATACTTGTAATGAGCCTCTGGAAGCTAGCTGGGGCCCTGCCTGAACATTGATGGTAATTTAAGGTGAGTTATGTTTCAATTACCTCTATGTTATAGCATATTGGTAAGGGCAGGCATTATGTCATGTCAGGGATACAGGCGAAAGAAAATACAGACGCCCCCATTATAGGCGGTGATGGAGCAGTTTTAATAATATTGGGGGAAATTGGAACATAAATGCCTTTCTAGCTATGCCATTATAGAACATTAGCAGTACCACGTGAGGTGAGGAGGAGGAAGCAAGAGGGAGGAAGGGGTTATAGGTATGGTGATCATTGGAGTTTGTATTTAAAATGAGTCTAGAAGTGCTATAAAAACCTTGGAAATACTTGAGTTTCTTTTTCTCTGTGAATTATGATCTTATCAAAGTTATAAAACACTAACTTTTCAATAATAAAAAAGCTAATTTTTAGTGAATTTTCCTGCTTCCTGTGAGAAGAATAACTCTTACATGGACTCTCATTCCATCTCCCTTTCCCTCTCCCTCATCTTCTCAGCCTCTTTATTTTCTTGACACAAATAGCAGTCATTGCTCAGAGAACGTGCAGGATTAGGCTGCTTTGTAATTCAACCTTTTATTCAGGACACTCTTCTGGACAAAGAGGGAAATAAGTATTGGTTAAATGGCCTAGTTATGGATGTTTCCAATTGAGAATGGAAGGCTGGCTCTCCCACGGACACAAACCTTTCCAAACTAAGACTCCGTTTATCATTTGGATGAACTTATAAATACATATTTTTCTTGACATCATTGTTTCCTTTAAAAAGAGGAAGTGGCAAAAATGAGCAGCCACATAGGATAATGATCTGTGTTTTGATGGCTGGCAGTTTGCAGATGTCGAGTTGTATGAAACATAGCAAGAAAAGTGAGGAGAGCGGCAGCATAGAAGGGGAGGTGCTTCTAAGGGCTATTGAATTTTGTTCAGTTAAAGCAAGTAGAGACAGCAGTAATTTTACTTAGCGAGGGGAATATGTGTAATAAGTAAAACAATATATGGCTGATCTCACATCTCTACTCAAAATGGCAGGATAAATCTAAAGTTAAAAATGGCAACTTTTTTAATATTGTTAAAATATAGCAATATAAACAAAAAACAAACTAGGAAATAAAAAAAATTTAAATGAAACATAGCATACATGCTATGAAAGTAACTCTGTTTCTGTGTATGTGTTTACATGTGTGCTCGATGCATGCACACACACACACACACACACACACACACATTTGATCTTATTCTCCAACTAGAGAATTAGAGGTAACTTGAACTTATTGGGAAAGATTAGAAAATTTCACATAAGTATAAAACCACTTCATTTTATCACTACCGTTATTTAAATTTTTATGATTCTAATGTGACTAAATTATTAATCCCTTTCATAATTAGTCATTGAGCAACAACTATTTCTCTCTCTCAATATGAACATCCTAATACAAACTTTAGGCACAAAGTGTACCCTCCTGGAGTTTGTTCTATTGGCAAAGTGAAAAACAAGACATTAGACCCCAAATAGTGCTGCTTATACTAAGCCCCATATCACGAATCTGAGACTTAATTTACAATTTCAGCAATCCCAAAAATGGAATCTTAAACCAATCAGGAATGCCTGATCAGCATTTGATAGTTCATCTGCTTGACAGGCCCTGCCATTCCCTAAAGGAAAGTAATTTTGCATTAGGCAACCTGTTTTGTTTCTTCTTATTTTTATTTATTTTTATTTTTTTTTATATTTTCTTTTTTTTTTTTAATTTATTTATTTTTAATTAGAGAATCACCGTGAGGGTACAGTTACAGATTTATACACTTTTGTGCTTATACTTCCCTCATACAAAGTTTGGAACCCATCCCTTCACCAGTGCCCATTCTCCACCACCCGTAAACCCAGTGTCCCTCCCACCCTCCCCAATCCCATCTCCCCCCCACCCCACCCTGCCACTGTGGCAAGGCATTCCCTTCTGTTTTCTCTCTCTAATTAGCTGTTGTGGTTTGCAATAAAGGTGTTGAATGGCCGCTGTGCTCAGTCTCTAGCCCTCATTCAGCCCGCAACTCCCTTCCCCCACATGGCCTTCGACTACAATGTAGTTGGTGATCGCTTCTCTGAGTTGACCTTTCCCCGGAACGTGAGGCCAGCCTCGAAGCCATGGAGTCAACCTCCTGGTACTTATTTCTACAGTTCTTGAGTGTTAGTCTCCCACTCTGTTATTCTATATACCATAGATGAGTGCAATCTTTCTATGTCTGTCTCTCTCTTTCTGACTCATTTCACTCAGCATGAAACTTTTCATGCCCATCCACTTGACTACAAAATTCTTGACCTCCTTTTTTCTAACAGCTGCATAGTATTCCATTGTATAGATGTACCAAAGTTTCCTCAACCAGTCATCCGTTCTGGGGCATTCGGGTTTTTTCCAGATTCTGGCTATTGTAAACAGTGCTGCGATGAACATACATGTGCAGATGTTGTTTCGATTGTACTTTTTTGCCTCTCTGGGATATATTCCCAGCAGTGGTATTGCTGGGTCAAATGGGAATTCAATATCTAATTTTTTGAGAGTCGTCCAAATTGTTTTCCAGAAGGGCTGAACCAGTCGGCATTCCCACCAGCAGTGAAGAAGGGTCCCTTTCTCCCCACATCCTCTCCAACAGCGGTTGCTTTTGTTCTTTTGGATGTGTGCTAGTCTCTGTGGTGTGAGGTGGTATCTCAAAGTTGTTTTGATCTGCATCTCTCTGATGATTAGTGATGCAGAGCACTTTTTCATGTGCCTTTTGGCCATTCGTATTTCTTCCTTGGTAAAGTTTCTGTTCATTTCTTCGCCCCATTTTTTGATGGGGTTGGATGTTTTCTTCTTGTAGAGTTCAACCAGTGCTTTATATACCATTGATATCAACCCCTTATCTGATGGGTATTGTGTAAATATCCTTTCCCATTCTGTGGATAGTCTTTGGATTCTGGTCACTGTATCTCTTGCGGTGCAGAAGCTTTTTAGTTTAATGTAGTCCCATTTGTTGATCTCTGTTTTTACTAGATTGCTTAGTTCCGTGTCACCTTTGAAGATACCTTTATCTTCAATATCGTGGAGGGTTTCGCCGACCTTGTCTTCAATGTACCTTATGGTTTGTGGTCTAATGTTGAGGTCTTTAATCCATTTTGATCTGACTTTTGTGCATGCTGTCAGGTCAAGGTCTAAACCCATTTTTTTGCATGTGGTTGTCCAGTTGTGCCAGCACCATTTGTTAAAGAGGCTTTCCTTCCTCCACTTCACATCTCTTGCTCCCTTATCAAAGATTAGATGGTCATACATTTGGGGTTGTGTGTAGGGATATTCCACCCTGTTCCATTGGTCTACGGCTCTGCCTTTGTTCCAGTACCATGCTGTTTTAATTGTTACTGCTTTGTAGTAAAGTTTGAGGTTGGGGATGGTGATGCCTCCCATCATCTTTTTCCCAAGAATTGTTTTAGCTATCCTTGGACGTTTGTTATTCCATATGAATTTTAGGATTGCTTGATCCATTTCTTTGAAGAATGTCATGGGTATACTTATAGGGATCGCATTGAATCTGTATAATGCTTTAGGGAGTATTGCCATTTTGACAACATTGATTCTCCCTATCCACGAGCAGGGTATATGTTTCCATTTCCTCATATCCTCTTTGATTTCATGGAGTAGCGTTATGTAGTTTTCTTTGTAAAGGTCTTTTACTTCCTTGGTTAAGCTGATTCCGAGGTACCTGATTTTCTGGGGCACGATTGTGAATGGGATTGCTTTTTTCATGTCCCTTTCCTCTGCCTCATTGTTTGCATATATGAAGGCCATGGATTTTTGGGTATTGATTTTGTAGCCTGCAACTTTACTGTATAAGTCTATTGTTTCTAAGAGTTTCTTAGTAGAGGTTTTAGGCTTCTCTAGATATAGTATCATGTCGTCTGCAAACAGTGAGAGTTTGATTTCTTCCCTTCCTATCTGGATGCCCTTAATCTCTTTTTCTTGTCTAATAGCTATCGCAAGTATTTCCAGTACTATATTGAAGAGGAGTGGTGAGAGTGGGCATCCTTGTCTTGTGCCTGATCTCAGAGGAAAGGCCCTTAGTTTTTCCCCGTTGAGGATAATGCTTGCCGTAGGCTTGTGATAGATGGCTTCGACTATCTTGAGGAAAGTTCCTCCAAACCCCATTTTGGCGAGGGTTTTCATCATGAAAGGATGTTGGATCTTGTCAAATGCTTTCTCTGCATCTATTGATATGATCATATGGTTTTTATCTTTACTTTTGTTGATATGCTGGATTATGTTGATTGATTTCCGAATGTTAAACCATCCTTGCATCCCTGGGATGAATCCCACTTGGTCGTGATGTATGATCTTTTTGATGAGTTGTTGGATCCTATTTGCTAGTATTTTGTTGAGGATCTTCGCATCGGTGTTCATCAGGGAAATTGGTCTGTAATTTTCTTTCTTAGTGGTGTCTTTGTTTGCTTTTGGTATTAGGGAGATATGTGCTTCATAGAAACTGTTTGGGAGAGTTCCTGTTTTTTCAATTTCCTGGAAAAGTTTGAGGAAAACAGGCAATAGGTCTTCTTTAAATGTTTGGAAGAATTCGCCAGTGAAACCATCTGGGCCTGGGCTTTTGTTTTTGGGGAGGTTTTTGATTACCGTTTCAATTTCCTTAACATTGATGGGTCTATTCAGGTATTCCAGGTCTTCTTTCTTCAGTGTTGGGAGATTATAGGAATCAAGGAATCCATCCATTTCTTTTAGGTTCTCCTTTTTTGTGGCGTAAAGACTTTCAAAGTAGTCTCTAATGATCTTTTGAATCTCACTGGTTTCTGTTATGATGTCCCCCTTTTCATTTCTGATTCGATTTATTAGAGTTTTCTCTCTTTCTTTCTTTGTGAGACTTGCTAGCGGTTTATCAATCTTATTTATTTTCTCAAAGAACCAACTCTTTGTTTCGTTGATCTTTCGGATTGTTTTTTTGGTTTCGATGTCATTAATTTCTGCTCTAATTTTTATTATTTCTTTCCTTCGGTCTGGTTTGGGGTCCTTTCTCTGGTCCTTTTCTAGGGTCTTGAGTCGTGAAGTCAAGCTATCTATGTGGATCCTTTCTTCCTTCCTGAGGAATGCTTGGAGAGCTATAAATTTTCCCCTTAACACGGCTTTAGCTGCGTCCCATAGGTTTTGGTAGCTCGTGTCTTCATTCTCATTTGTTTCTAAGTATCTTTTGATTTCTTCCTTGATTTCCTTCTTGACCCACTCATTGTTCAACATGGAATTGTTTAATTTCCAGGTGTTTGATTTGATTTTCCGTATTTGTGGGTGGTTAGCTTCTATCTTCAGCGCATCGTGGTCTGAAAAGATGGTTGATACAATTTCTATTTTTCCGATTCTATTGAGGTATGTTCTGGGGCCCAGTACATGGTCTATTTTTGAAAATGTTCCATGTGCACTGGAAAAGAATGTGTATTCTTTCTTTTTGGGGTGTAAGGCCCTGTATAGGTCTATTAGGCCTCTCTCTTCAATTTCTTCATTCAGAGTCAGTGTTTCCTTGTTGAGTTTTGTTCTTGTGGATCTATCTAGAGGTGATAAGGCCATATTGAAGTCTCCGACTACAATTGTGCTGTTAGTGATGTCCTCTTTGAAGTCTGTTAGGAGTCGTTTTAAATATTTAGCCGGTCATTTGTTAGGAGCATATATGTTTAAGAGTGTGATTTCTTCCTGTTGTACATATCCCTTGATAAACAGAAAATGACCTTCGCTGTCCCTTTTGATCTTTTTCATCCTGAAATCTATGTTGTCGGATACCAGGATGGCCACTCCAGCTTTTTTAAGGGGGTTGTTTGCTTGGAGGATTGTTTTCCATCCTTTGACTTTGAGTCTATGTTTACTCTGTTTGTTCAGGTGTGTTTCTTGCAGGCAACAGAATGTTGGGTTTAATTTCCGGATCCATTTAGCCACTCTGTGTCTTTTGATAGGTGCATTTAGGCCATTGACATTGAGAGAGATTATTGTGATGTGGTTTTGTGTCATCTTTCTGTGGGATTTGTCGTTCTTATGGGGCTCCTCCTTGTCTTACAGTAGCCCCTTTAGACCTTCTTTCAAGATTGGTTTTGAGTCTATGAAGTTCCTGAGCTGTTGTTTATCCGAGAAATAGTGTATGGTTCCTTCGAGTTTGAGTGAGAGTTTAGCTGGATAAAGTATTCTTGGTGAGGCATTCATTTCGTTGAGTTTTTTCACTATGTCCCACCATTGTCTTCAGGCTCGGAGGGTTTCTTCTGACAGATCGGCCGTAAATCTGAGGGGTGCTCCTTTGTATGTGATTTCCCTCTTTGACCTTGCTACTTGTAGAATTGTGTCTCTATCTACAGCATCCGCCATTCTGACTATGAGATGCCTTGGAGTCTTTTTATTTGGGTCTCTTTTTGCTGGCACTCTTCGGACTTCTTGTATCTGGACGCCTGCCTTCTCCAGCTCTGGGAATTTCTTAGTGATGATGTCTTTGACTATGTTTTTTTCATTGGGGTTACTTCCCTGTGGTTCTGGTACTCCAATGATTCTTATGTTGTTCCTCTTGAAGTCATCCCCCAGGGCTCTGATTCGCTCTATAGCCATTTTGAGGTCTTTGGCCATTATTTGTTGCTGTCTGTAAGCTTTCTGCAGCTCATCCTCAAGCTCGCTGATTCTGTCTTCGGCTGTAGTCATTCTGCTGTTGAGGGCATCTAGTGAGATTTTTATTTCATCTACCGATTGCTTTATTTGTGAGACTTCGGTTCGAAGGTTTGAAATTTCTGCTCTCATTTCTGCTCTCATTTCTTCCTGTATTTTCTTGGTAGACCGTTCCAGCGCTTGATTCATCTCCTCCCTTAATTTATTGGATGTCTGTTCCATAGTTGCTTGGAGTAGGTCGACTCTCCTCCATATTTCCTCTCTGAATTGTTTATCTGAGAGGTCGTAGATGTTGGGAGACTCTTTTGAGGTTTCTAGTATCTTTTCTTCTCCCTCTCTTGGTGGAGGGGATTTTCGCTGTTTCTTCATATTGTCACGGAAGTGCAGAGTTGGAACCTTGTAGTTATTTATTCCTCTTCCTTTTTGTGGGAAGAAGGGGCTCCGATTGTGCTAAACTTCCCTTATTCACTGATAGGTTTTATACTGTCAGCCTAAGCTAATGGCTATTTTGCGTAAATGTTTGAGCTCGCAAAAGTGAGTTTTCAAAGGAATACACAGTACGGATTGAGCTGAGGTAGCAAAGAATAACTGCGGCCGCGTTAGCGTTGGCCGCTCTGAGAGGAGGCCACGCCCACTTTAGACCACGCCCACTAAGACACAGATAGAATGAATTCTATCAATTGTGGCCAAAGGAGAAGGCATGGAATGGTAAAAAAAAAATAACTTCGGCCGCATTAGCGGCCTGTGCTCAGGAAAGAGGCCACGCCCACTTTTTAGGCCACGCCCCCTGAGATGAGGACACGCCCCTAAGCAGCAGAGTGGGGATTGGTCAGGATCGGATGGCGGCGGCGGAAAGGTGCCAGGCAGGGGCTTCAGGAGAAGCCCCGAGCCGCGGCGGGCAGGGGGCGGGGAGGGGGCTTCTCCGCGCTGAGGCAGGCTCTCCAAGGGATTGCCTGTTTACCTGCAGGATGGGGATTGGTCAGGATCCGACGGCGGCGGCGGAAAGGTGCCAGGCAGGGGCTTCAGGAGAAGCCCCGAGCCGCCGTTTCTTCTTATTTTTAGTTAATTAATTTTTATTCCCTACCCTTCATTGTTCTTGATGCTGCAATGACCGGAGTTGTACACATGCCCAACTGAGTGCAGTGTATTATAAATAGCTTGAATTTTTGCATATTTTGCATAACACAGCGTCTTTTTGCATAACATAACCTCTCCCTTGGACCTAGGAAAGCCTTGCACTTTATATAGCTGCCCAGAGTTCCTTTCTATTTCCTGGTTTGAATTCTGCTTCATTCATCTTGATTTTGACTTAAAAATCAAACTTAAAAACTTTTATTTGTTTCAGTTCATATTTGAACAACAAAAACAGACAAAAACAAATGCTTCCTATTTATGACACAATGGAGGAAGCCACGCACATCAGAACATACAGTGAAAAACCCCTAGAGAAAGTCTTCAGAGAAAGCAAGTTATATATGTAATACTTCTTCTTTGCTTAATTGATGTTATGAATATCTTATGTTGCTAAATAATCCTTGAAAACATTTTTTTAAATGACAGGATAGTCTGTATTTTAAGCAAACTTTGTTTTATTTGTGTATGGCTTTTAAGATATATTTACCTAGTCTTTATTTGGGGCTACTTGAAGTTTTTCCAATTGTTCAGATGTATAAATTCAATGAATATCTTGTGCATGTCTTTGCTGGCATTTGCTGACTTTGATTAATCAAAGAAAAGAGTTCCAAAAAGTTAAATTACTAGGTTTAAAAACATTTTTAAGGTTTTGATTCCAAATTAATAAAAAAAACTTTCAAAAATTTACTAGCATATGTGCCTGCCAATAAAGAAGAAATATAAAGAATAAAAAAGAGTATCAGTATCAATCTTCTGGCAATGCATTTAATGCACTCTATGGGTCCCCAGATTCTATTCTTTTTTTTGTTGCTGTTGTTTTATTTTGATCTTGTTTGAGGGAACACACTCAGCAGTGCTCAGGGATTTCTACTGACTGCACTCAAGGTTTACTCTTGGCATGATTTAAAGGACCATGTGGGGTGTCAAGGATGGAACATGGGTCAGCCACATGCAAGGCAAGTGCCATACAGGGTTTACTATCTCTCCAGACCCCTCAAAAATTCTTTTTTTTTTGCTTTTTGGGTCACACCCAGCGATGTGTGTGACCCACACTCAGGGGTTACTCTTGGCTTTTCACTCAGGAATTACTCCTGGCGGTTCTTGGGAACCATATGGGATGCCAGGGATCGAACCCGGGTCAGCCATGTGCAAGGCAAATGCCCTACCCGCTGTGCTATTGCTCCGGCCCCAATAATTCTATTTGAAGTAATTTCTGTGTATTAATTCATTTTATTCTCCCTTATAAGTTATGTATATTTTGACCCAATTTTAAAAATAATTCTGAGCAGGGAGATATTAAGTATTTTTCCAAATATCACAGAGTTAATATGTAATAAATGCCACAACCTGAAGACAGGATGTCTAGCACTAAAATCCTACTTCTAATTGACTGGACATAACCACTTTTGATAGTCTATTATCATTCTGCACTGTTAGCATGCTGTCTATTAGCATGCTTTTTTAAATCCTTATTATTTTGTAGGCAAATAGAAGCATTTTTTATATTTACTGGGCTGGAGCAATAGCACAACGGTAGGGCATTCACCTTGCACGCGGCCGACCTGGGTTCTATTCCTCCACCCCTCTTGGAGAGCCCAGCAAGCTACCAAGAGTATGTCACCCGCATGGCAGAGCCTGGCAAGCTACCCATGGCGTATTCAATATGCCAAAAAGAGTAACAACAAGTCTCACAATGGAGATGTTACTGGTGCCCGCTCGAGCAAATCAATGAGCAACGGGATGACAGTGACAGTGATAGAAGTATATTTGCTAGCACAAGTTTTCTACATTTTTCCTTTGTCTCTATTCCTTATTGGTATTTTCATAAGTTCCATGTCGTTTGGTTAGCTCTCTTTTATAACATAATTCTAATTTTATTAGTAGTAGTATTGTTACTAGTTTGGGGGCCTTGCTGAGTTGTTTGCAGGGTTTACTGCTGACTCTAAGCTCAGGGGTTACTTGTGACAGTGCTCAGGGAAATTTATGTGATTTCAGGTACTGGCAGTGTACAAGACAATGCCATTTAAAAATATATATTTACACATTAAGGACATAACATTTTCTGTTACAATAGTTTTGAATTTTTCCCTTTTTAGTATTTGTCTTTTAATTTTATTCCTGGCACTTTTGTATAAACTGAAGCATTAGTTTTATTGATCTTTTAAATATGTTTATTGAAATCTATTGATCTTTTCTTTGTGTTTCTTTTCCATAGCTTTTATGCTGAGAATAAACATTTTTGCCAGAATATATGCTAATTATTACCCTACATTTCCTTCCATTTCTATTTTGTGACTTGTTATAGTTAATGTATTAAACTTTCTTGAAAATAATTTTGTTATAAATGTTAGGGTAAATTAGGTTTCCCATGTGAATGTATAAATAATAAATAAAACTCGCATTATTTATACAAAATAAGTATTTCTTCATTACCTTGTGAGGTACTATTTGTCACATAAGTATCTAAGTATATAACTCTATTCAAGGAATTCAATATCTGTTGAACTGTCCGTAGATATTATACATCTTTAATAGTACAACCAATGTTCATTACAGTAAGACAAGTCCCCTTCTCATTTCCCAATTTTTTAGCGATATTTTTTCTCATCAACTTGTTTTCCAAATATATTTTTGTAGTCACTTTTCAAGCCTCCCAACAAAAATTAATAAATGGTCAATCTTCATTTTTATTAAATCTATACTTTAAAAGTTACAAATTTGCTAAAATTTATTTGTAATACTAATAGCAATCTCCAGATTTTTATGGTTATCTGTATTTTTATTATCAAAATCAAGTTGCCCTATACATGTTTCCAGATGAGATTCAACAAGGTGATGTTCTACTTCCTTGGGTCTTTGCTCAAACTCAAACAAGTGCCCTTTGGGTAGCTTATTTGATGTTGGGTTTTCTTTTTGTTTTCTTGTGTTCTGTGGAGTTGGTTTCATTATTTAAAATTACCTTCCAGTGTGTTCCCTCAGGGATACTCAGTGTTTCTTAGTGTATTAAGAACACAATATGTCTTACAGAGAAAACTCATGTTAAATTAGCCTAGTTAAAGTATGCCTTCCAGTGTTGTTGGCTATGAATGTGATGTTAAAAAACCAAGGAAATATATTAATTAAGGCATCATTACCTAGACTGCACATAAAATAAAGTTGCATGTGATTTGGTTGAAAAATATTGTGATCAGAATATCCCAGAAAGATATGTTGTATTTTCCTAGGAACAAACACTAAGGTAGTAGGAAGTAGAAGATACTAATACAGATTCACAGGAACTGTATAGAAGCTATAAAATAATTAGTATCAGTTATCAACTATCCAAAATGTTGCATTTTATTTTCTTTCATAACTTCCTATTTAATTTATTATGCTCTTTCCTAGGTATTTCTCTTCTTTGCTATTATGACTCAAATTATTTTCTTATATCTTTTAGAGAACTAATCTCAGTTAACAGAAAACCTATTCATTTTCATAAAATTCTTTTGTATCTAAAGGTTATGCAAAAATAAAGGCTACTTTTTCCTTAGAATTAATGCAATTAGTATACTCAAAAGTATGCTAATTGCAATTCCTATGCCAACAGTTTGGCCTGCCTTGTTTTTTTTCATAATATTTACTGGGAAGAAATTTTGAGCAGGAAGCTTTTCTCATTCTTGGTTTTATCATGCTGTTTGTTGGGAAGAAATTTTGAGTAGGCGACTTTTTCTTTCTTTCTCTTTTTTTTTTCTTTGTAAAATGTATTGTTATTAAAGTACAACTGTTGGTGCAGATCTTAGAAATATGAACAGCTTTATAAACACATTGCTTTATTTTTTTTGGGGGTCTTTCATTTTTTTTTTTTAATTCTTTTATTGATTCACCATGTGGAAAGTTACAAAGCTTTCAGGTTAAAGTCTCAGTTATACAATGCTCAAACACCCATCCCTTCACCAGTGCACATATTCCACCACCAAGAATCACGATATACCTCCCCCTTTCCCCCCACCTCCCCAGCCCTCCACCCCGCATGTGTAACTGGTAAATTTCACTTTACTTTCACTTTACTTTGATTACATTCAATATTTAAACAAAAAATTCACTATTATTGATTTGGAGTTTCTCCCCCCCTAAAGTCGATCTGCTGAAAAGAAAGCATTTGGTAATTTGTTTTCCATTGCTGAGAATGAAGAGATATGAGGTCAGGAGGCCGCACTAGCAGCAGCATAGTTTTGGATTTCTGTATTTTAGTGTTTTAGTAACTAAGTCCAGAGAAATGTCTGCCAGGAATCGCAACATTGTAAGCTTGTACCTCTCAGCTACTTTATATTCCGCATATGAGTGTGATCTTTCTATAAACACATTGCTTTAACCATAATACTTTTCTCTTTTACAGACTTACAAACTTTTGTGATTACGTTTCAGTCATTAAATGATTGAGTACTCATCCCTCCACCAGTGTCTGGGTATGACCAGTTGACCCCAGCACAATGGATTATGATCCCTGAGGTTTCAGGATTTACTCCCTATAGGAGAGGGAGTGAGTAGGAGAGAAGCCGCTGCCCTGGCCCTCCTCACACCTCGGACTCCAGCCACCTGAGAGAAAGAACCACTCGGAGAGGGGAAAGCTGGTACTCAACCAGCAACCCGTTTATTAGCCTTAACACAGGGGGTTAAATATATGCAGCTCAAGGGGGCATTGTAACACACATACCATGTTCTCCTAGTCACAGCTAAGTACAGATGTTAGTTAATGATTTACACTTCCAGTTCTCAGGACCAGGTGTGTCAGCTCAGGCAGATGGTAACCATCATGTCCCCCATCCCGTTATCTTGAACAGAATTCCTAAGTGGGTGGAGTGCCAGAGGAGGTTTCTGGGCCTCTGTGAACAGGGCCAACCTCCTGCTCCCAAGGTAGGGAATTTGGTCAAGGTCTCAGGTTGGCTGCAGAGACCCCAATACACCAGTGCCCATTCTCTACCACCAATGTTCCCAGTATTCCTCCCAACACCTCCCCACCCCGCCTTCCACCCCACCACACCGACCTCTTTGGCAGGCATATTCCCTCTTACTCTCTCTCCTTTAGGGTGTTATGGCTTGCAACTCAAGTACTAAGTGGCCATCATGTTTGATCCATAGTCAACTTTCAGCACGCATCTCTCATCCCGAGTGAGCCATTCAACCATCATTTAACTAGTGGTCCCTTCTCTATTCCAGCTGCATTTTCTCCCAGCGTGAGATGCTGGTTTCCAAGCCATGGAGTGATCCTCTGGCCCTTATCACTACTATTCTTAGGTGTTGGTTTCCTATTATGTTAGTTTATATTCTACAAATGAGTGCAGTCATTCTATGTCCTTCTCTTTCTGACTCATTTCACTTAGCTTGATACTCTCATTATCAATCTACTTATATGTAAATTTCATTATTTCATCTTTCCTAACAACTGCATAGTATTCTATTGGATACATGCACCAAAGTTTCTTTAACCAGTCATCTGTTCTTGGGAACTCAGGTTTTTTCCAGATTCTGGCTATTCTAATATAAATAGTGCTTCAATAAACATACAACTGCAGATGTTATTCTTACTGTACTTTTTTTTCCAAAAATGGTATTGCTGGGTCAAATGTTACCTCAATTTCTAGTTTTCTAAGAAACTAGTCCATATTGTTTTCCAAAAGACAGGGTCAGTCAGCATTTCCACAAGCAGTCAAGGAGAGTCCCTTTCTCCCCATATCCACACCAACACTGGTTGCTTTTGTTCTTTTGAATATGTGTTAGTCTCTGTGGTGTGAGATGATATCTCACTGTTGTTTTGATCTGCATCTCCCTGATAATCAGTGATGTAGAGCATTTTTTCATATTTCTTTTGGCCATTCAGATTTCTTCTTTGAGAAAGTTCCTGTTCATGTCATTGTCCCATTTTCTGATGGCATTGGATGTTTTCTTCTTGCAGAGTTCAACCAGTGCCTTATATATCCTTAATATCAACCCTTTATCAGAAGGGTTTTGGGTGAATATTCTTTCCCATTCTGTAGACTGTCTTTGTATTCTGGTCACTGTTTCCTTTGAGGTACAGAAACTTCTTAGCTTAAGATAGTCCCATTTATTTATCTCTGTTTCCATGTGTTTGGTCAATGGCATTTCATCCTTGAAGATACCTTTAGTTTCTATGTCATAGAGGGTTTTGCTGAAGTTTTCTTCAATGTATCTTACGGATTCCGGTCTGATGCTGAGGTCTTTAATCCATTTTGATCTGACTTTAGTGCATGGTGTTAGGTAGAGGTCTGAATCCTTTTTTTTGCATGTAGCTGTCCAGTTTTTCAAGCACCATTTGTTAAAAAGACTTTCTTTTCTCCACTTCACATCTCTTGCTTCCTTATCTAAAATTATATGCTCATATATTTGAGGGTATGTGTAAGGATGTTCAACACTATTACACTGGTCTGTGAGTCTGTTTTTGTTACAATACCATGACTTTTAGTTATTACCACTTTGTAATACAGTTTAAAGTTGAGGAAGGTGATGTCCCTATCTTTTTTCCCAAAAAAATTGCTTTAGCTATTTGTGGGTGCTTGTTGTTCCATATGAATTTCAGGAGTGTTTGATCAATTTCTTTGAAGAATATCATGGGTAACCTTATAGGGATTGCATTGAATCTGTGTAATGCTTTGGGGAGTATTGCCATTTTGACAATGTTAATTCTCCCAATCCATGAGCAGAGGATATGTTTCCATTCCCTCATGTCCTCTTTTATTTCTTGAAGCAGCGTTTTGTAGTTATGTTTCACAGGTCCTTTCCCACCTTAGATAAGCAGATTCCAAGGTACTTGGTTTTCTGAGGCATGATTGTGAACAGGATTGCCTTTTGTATATCACTTTCTTATCTCTTGTTATTTGTGTATAGGAAAGTCATGGACTTTTGGTATTGATTTTATAGACTGTGACTTTATGGTACAAGTTTACTGTTTCTAGGAGTTTATTGGTAGAGACTTTAGGGTTCTCTAAATGTAATATGATGTCCTCTGCAAATAGTGAGAGTTTTATTTCTTCCTTTCCTATTTGGATGCCATTAATGTCTTTTTCTTGCCTAAATGCTATGGCAAGTACTTCTGGTATTATATTGAATAGTAGTGGTGAAAGTGGGTATCCTTGTCTTGTCCCTGATCTTAGAGGGAAGGCTCTTAGTTTTTCCCCATTGAGGGTAATGCTTGCTGTAGGCTTGTAGTAGATGGCTTTGACTATATTGAGAAAAGTTCCTTCAATTCCCCCCCTTTTTTTTTTACCACCGCGCACCCTCAATTTCCATTTTTATAAGATTTTTCATCATAAATGGGTGCTGGATTTGTCAATGCTTTCTCTGCATCTATTGATGTGATCATATGTTTTTTGTCTTTTCTTTTATTGATATGATGGATTATGTTGAAGGACTTGCGAATGTTAAACCATCCTTGCATCCCCTGGATAAATCCCACATGGTCGTGGTGTATCTTTTTGATGAATTGCTGGATTCTATTTGATAATATTTTGTTGAGGATCTTCACATCCATGTTCATCAGGGATATAAGCCTGTAATTTTATTTTTTGATGGGGTCTCTATTTTGTTTTGGTATTAGGGTGATATGCACCTTATAGAAACTGTTTGGGGGAGTTTCTGTTTCTTCAACTTCCTGGAAAAGCTTTAAAAAGACTGGTAGTAAGTCCTCTTTAAATGTTTGGAAGAACTCTCTAGTGAATCTACCTGGACATGGACTTTTGTTTCTGGGAAGATTTTTAATTATTATTTCAATTTCCTTGATTGTGATAGGTCTATTAAGGTATTCTAGATCTTCTTAGTTCAGCTTTGGGAGGTTATAGGAATCCAGGAATTTATCCATTTCTTCTAAGTTCTCTTGTTTCGTGACATACAGGTTTTCAAAATAATCTTTGATGATCTTTTGAATGTCTTTGTTTTCTATTGTGATGTCCCCCTTTTAATTTCTGATTCCATTTATTAAGGTTCTCTCTCTTCCTTTGTGAGGCTAGCTAGTGGTTTGTCAATCTTGTTTATTTTCTCAAAGAACTAGCTCTTGGTTTCATTGATCTTTCATATTTTGGGGGGTTTCCGTGTCACTAATTTCTGCTCTGAGTTTTATTATTTCTTTCCTGCTGCCTGGTTTGGGCTCCTTTTGTTGGTCATTTTCTAAGATCATAAGCTGTGATGTCAAGTTATTTATGTAGGTCCTTTCTTCTTTCCTGAGAAATACTTGCAGAGCTATAAATTTTCCCCTTAACACTGCTTCAGCTGTGCCCCACAACTTCTGGTAGCTTGTGTCTTCATTTTTTTTTCAGGAATATTTCATTTCTTCCTTGATTTTCTCTCTGACTCCTCATTGCTCAACACTGAACTATTTAATTTTCAGGTTTTTCATGTGATTCTCCACATCTGTGTGTGATTAACTTCTATCTTCAGTGCATCATGTTCTGAAAAGATAGTTGATATAATTTATATCTTCTTGATACTATTAAGGTATGTTTTGTGTCCTAGCACATGGTCTATCTTGGAAAATGGTCTATGTACACTGGAAAAAAATGTGTATTCCATTTTTGGGAGATGAAAATCCCTGTATATATCTATTAGCCCTCTCTTTTCCATTTATTCCTTCAAAGCCAGTTACTCCTTGCTGAGTTTTAGTCCTGTTGATCTACCAAGAGGTGAGAAGACTATGTTGAAATCTCCAACTACTATTTTGTTGTTACTAATGTCCTCCTTAAAATCTATTAGCAATTGTTTTAAATATTTTGCCACTCCCTCACTGGGTGCATACATGTTTAGGAGTGTTGTTTCTTCCTGATGTACAGATTTGTTGATTATTAAAAATAAAAAAAGGACTTTTATGTCCGTTCTAATCTTTTTTAGCCTGAAATCTATGTTGTCGGATACTAATATGGCTTCCCTGACCTTTTTGAGGGAACACAACCATCCCATCTGCATGATCAGAATAAAGCAGTTTTATAGGAAAAGAGAATAAGAAAGCACATTTTTGAAGCATGGATAACAGGCTGGTGGGTTCCAGGGTAATTAAATTTACTCAGACTTGTCCCCTGAGGCACACTTTCAGTGTATCCACAAATAAGGATTATGATCAAGTTTCTGTTCCCTGTTTTCCCCCCAGCATATTTCTTTTCTATCCCACATATAAGAGAGATCATTTCATGTCTGTCTCTCTCCTTCTGAGTAACTTCACTCATCATGATACTCTCCAGATGCATTCAAGTAGCTGAAATAGCAAATAACAGTTTTTAAACCACATTACTTTAAACATTTTTTTTAAGTTTCAGTCCTCTTTTCTTTTCTGAAAAGATAGAGGAGACATTCCGCTCACTTTTAACCACCACCCTTAGCCAGACAAATTTTCTGGTTTCTAATTTTTTTTTCTTTTTTTTGGGGGGGGGTCACACCTGGAGATACACAGGGGTCACTCTTGTCTCTGCACTCAGGAATTACCCCTGGTGGTGCTCAGGGGACCATATGGGATGCTGGGAATCGAACCTGGGTCGGCTGCGAGCAAGGCAAACACCCTACTTGCTGTGCTATCTCTCCAGCCCCATGGTTTCTAAATTTTCTGACAGAGAAAAAGTCTTCTCTGCATTGATTGATCTGACCATATAATTTTTCTATTTTTGGGGTTGATCTGATGTATTACATTAATTAATTTATTGAATCATATTTGCATAGCTGGGATGAACCACACTTAATTATATATATAATTCTTTTGATTCACTTTGCTCAGATTATGCTAAAGATCTTTATGTCAGTGTTCATCTGGGATATTTATACATAATTTTCTTTTTTAGTAATGGTTTATTTTAGGTATCAGTTCATATTTGCTTCATAGAAGGTGTTTGGAAGGATTCCTGTTTCCTCAATATTTTTGAAGTACTTGAAGAATATTGGCACTAAATTTTCTTTCAAGTTTTTTTAGATTGTCTTTGTCCCTTCCTTCTATCTGAGTGACAATTTTGCTAAGTAGAGAATTCTTGGTTGGAAGTTCTTCTCATGCAACATTGTATACATATGCTGTACCATTCTTTTCTTGTTTATAATTTCACTAGGGAGGTTTGAAGTATATAACTCATGAGATTTTGTTTCTGTTTAACAGACACAAGTAGGCCGTCTCTGTTATCAGTTCTTGTCATTTTGATTACAAAATGTCTTGGCTAGGTTTTGTTTGAGTTTACACTGGTTAGTACTCTTGTCTCTTGTGACTGATTTAGAGTTTTAGAATGAGTTATTCTGATTGTTTGGTAAGTTATTAGACACCATGGTTTACCTGATACAAACTCTGTACTATACTTCTCTACTTAAAAATTCCACATGTTCAAATTCTGCTTGTATGTTCAAAGCCCTCCACATTTTCTATGTACTTGTTTTCCTGGTAGCTCCTCAAGTGCCTCCTTTTATGTTCTGTTCAACAGCTACATTGTGCAGCTGACTCTCTCCCTTAATTCCCCAGTCACTTTCCTACATCTGAGCTTTTCTTAGCACATGTGGGAAAACATGATTCAGCAGATCCAAGGAAAGACTTCTAACCAAAGTTCTCAGTAGGCATAGATCAGAATGGAACCCTGAACCATGGAGTTTCTAAGTCTTTCAGGGAGAACTAAACCCAACCTTATGTCAAAACTTATTTCACATGTGTCCAGGTCTTTGACACCCTTGCCAACTATCAAAAGCCAAGCACAGTTTCAAGGTCCATATACAATGGACAACTCTATCATTATATTTTGCCTATCTTCTTTTAAAAATGAATCATTTTAGCTGCCTGATTCGCCCTTGATAGAAAGCACAATAGAAATCTATCCAAAAATAGGAATACAATTATCATATGACCTAGTAGTATCACTTCTTGGCATCTGTCCTCCAAACACACAAAGATTAATCTGAAATTATATATTCATACCTATGTTCATAATGGCATTTAGTACAGTATTAGTACTCAATAGCCAAGATATTGAAACAACCCAAATGCCCAACTATGAATGGGTGGGCCAAAAAGTCATTGTATATATACACAATAGAATACTATGCAGCTCTAAGAAATGACAAAATCATGCAAGGATGATTTTAAACAACATTGGTGGAATTATAGGGCATCCTGATGAGGGAAATCAGTCATAAAGAAAGGGACAGATACAGAATGACTTCTCTCATATGTAGAAATTAAAGATGAACATGAGATAGCAACAAATTCCCCAAGACAGTATAATAGGAGAACTGATCCATAAAATTTAGTGGGTGGAGGATAGGGATAGGGAGAAAGGCTGTGGCCCTTGGGGAAAGGAGATGGGTACACTGATGATAGATATGGTGGTGGAATTATGTCCATAAGAACCTATTATTAATACTATTATAAATCCACAAGTAAATTTTTTAAAAAAGTAATTTACTCCATATCTTTGAGCCTCATGTAAATTAAACTTTATTTGAAGATAATCATGTAGATTATTATGGAGTGACTAAGATACATGTTGTTCTGGTTTTGCTATCTGAAAGTGGTAATTTCACATACAAAATTGTTAATTTTACTTCTTTGCATGTTCTTTTGAAAATGGTTGAGGATATAATGAGAAAATGAATATGAATTGGAAAAGGAAGTCCATAAACTAGTACAGCTCAATGTTTAGATGAAAAAAACAGTGCCCTAAATCAAAGGATGTTGCCACAATTATTTCTCTGGAGGTGAACGGATAAACAGAGGCACAAATAAGTGAGCATAAAGTCAAAAATTGAGTCAGAGACAATATCTGTAATTGTGATGCATTGTGTATCATTTAACATTTTGAGCTAAAAGTAGAAATATAACATTTTCCAGTTTTTAAAACTATTATCAGATGAATAAAAGCTTCATGATCAAGACAGGAAACTTTTCAAGAGACTCTTGAAATTTTGGTTAAAGAATATGAAATAAAAGGATATGTAAGAAGAAACACATGAAAGAACCTATGATTCCAGTAAAACTATGGGGCTTTTCCAAGAAGGGGAAGCATTCATTTGACAAGTATCAAAGAAGTTATGGGATTTCTAGACAGTATGTGGATGTGTCTCTTGCCCCCGTGCCTGGCTTTCTTCACCTGGGCCCCTCAGAGCGGGGCGGGTAGAGTTTCCCTCCCTGCCTTGAGCAGAGCCCCAGCAGCTGAAAATTCAGGAACCCAGCCACAGCCATGCTTAAGGCCCCTCTCCACACGTTCGAACGAGCCTCACGCATGATGGAACTGGCAGAGGAACCCAGGTGTGTGGGACCTGGGGCTGAGATCTCCAAGCCTGTTTGGATCAGGACTGGGCCTCCTCCACCCAGATCCCCCACTTTCCAGTAGCGTGGCAGCCACACCCACAAACTGCCCTCAGTGTTGGGTACTTCCATCAACGGCCAAGATCCAGAGACTATAAAACAATGCTTCTGAAAGAGCGCGGCCTCAAATGCAGCCTCTTATAGCCTTGTTCTCCCTCTTAGAGAACATGGAAAGGTACCAAGAGAATCCTGCCCACACGGCAGAGCCTGGCAAGCTCTGCATGGCATATTCAATATGCCAAATACAGTAACAATAATGGGTCTCATTCCCTTTACCCTGAAAAAGCCTCCAATGTGGCACCACTAGGAAGAACGAGTAAAGAGAGGCTGCTAAAATCTCAGGGCTAGGATGGATGGAGACCTTACTGACACCCACTCGAGCAAATCAATGATCAATGGGATGACAGTGATACAGTGATGTAGATGTGTACCATAACTCCAATTTTGATTATTTTCATTTGAGTTTCTGAAGGATGAAAAGTCAGTAATAAAACAACTTCCTCAATAGAACTTTCCAGAAGTTCTATCCAATATCATATCAGTGTCCTAAACATGTGGAACATGAGAGAGAAAGAAATAAACTTTACTTCAAAGTTTTATTGCAACAAAGGAAAAACACGGGAAAGGTGCAAGTTTTATGAATTAAAAAGAATGTTTATTTTATGTACTCAACTTAGGTTTTGGAACTCTTTATGTAATAATGATATCCAGAAGTTTAAGGAGAAGTGGAGATAGAAGTGATCTAACAACTAGAAGATAAAATAATAATATAGTAATAATAGTGCCTCCATGATTATTATTTAACTACAATTATTTTAATAAATTTTATTTTATAGCTTATTCTTATCTTACAGGTACTTTTACATATGATATTACCAACATTATTTGCACAATAATTCTAGAAGATATGTTTTACTAAAGGCAACTGAGCCTGAATGAATTAGAATGTAGTAATGCCTCAGTCAATGGCCTTGAAAGATTATTTAGACATACTTTAAGGGTGATAACAAATGCAATACCACCACAGGATAATTGATATAAAGTAGTTAAAATTCAATGGCATATCTGTAATCACAAACACCGTTAAAGTTCTCAAAGTACCTTTAAAAACATTTCTAATATTAACCAATAATTCTTATTCACTCAGTCATTTTCCAACCTTTTTTTTCCAATTCAGAAAAACAGGTGGCCTGTATTTGTCAAAGCAGCTCGTGACAAGGTGGGCATAAATCCTGGGCCTTCCACCATAGGGTGCATTCACAAGCACACCCATACTCACTCAGACTGGACAATTTAGACACATCAGTGAGCCGATAATTCACCCCTTGAGATGTGGAAGTAAATCTAAGTACCAGAAGTAAAACCAGCAGACATGGGGAGAGGGTATAACTTCCACTGTGGTGTAGCATCCAAAATTGATGTTTTTCCCTCTTCAACATTATTAGAAAAGATTATTGACTGAAAAGATGTTATTGGAGCACCAGCTGTAGCTTATCTAGTTCATACTGATAATGACTAAGTCACCATATATAGTCACTCACATAAAAGCAGTAATTTAAGCCAGGAAAGAGGAAAGAAATAATCTATCTAGGGAAAATAAAAGTAGGACTGAGATCTAAAGCAGTATTTTTAATAGAAGAGAAAGAAAAAAATCACCAAACTCTTTTTCCAAATGCAATTATAAATGGATAATGCAGAGATCCTCAGAAATAGTTTTTCCCATTTTGTCATATAGGAGTATGGAATGCAGTGTTTGTCCTGAGAATAGACATTAAAATGAAGATTATTAGGACCCTCTGCACCTAAAGACTTTGATTCCAGAGACCTAACACATTTTGGCATCCCGCGCAGCTTCTTACAGCAATGCACTGGGAGTGTGAGTTGGGCTATAACTCCTCGCTTCCGGGGAAAGGATCTTTCCTCTCCACCCTGTTTGTCTGCACAGAAAATGGCGGCGGCAGCAATATCCACATGGTGAGAGCCATCTTCTAAGACTCCTAACCCAGAGGTATACGGTCTTTACACTTGGGGCTCCTAGGGAATCATGGGAAGTGGGTGTAACCGGCACACCCTAGGCCCAGATAAATCCGAAGGTGCTGAGAGTGAAACGGACCCTGTGCGCCTAAAGACTTTGATTCCAGAGACATAACGCATTTTGGCATCCAGCGCAGCTTCTTACAGCAATGCACTGTGAGCTGGGCTACACAGTTTCTAGCAGAATTTTCCCTGGACTTTATACAGAAATCCAAAACCGCGACTTAACATCTCTTAATTGTCAGCAATGTGAAATGGTTCCTTTTTAGCAGGTCTGACTTTGGGGGGAAACTCCAAATAATAACAGTGAGTTTTTTGTTGAAATATTGAAGGTAGTCAAAGTAGCAGCCATTTCTCTAGACTGAACTAAGCAACAGCCCCATGCCAGCCGAGAAGAGGAAATATCCCTCTTTCCTGGTTGTTTCCCATTTTCAGGGAGAAACGCGGCATGGCGTCCACCATACTATGAGGCGCGGGAAGGGGGATGAGGGGGAAAAAAAGGAAAAGGAAAAAGGAAAAACAAAAGGAGTTATGTAGTTGGAGCAGTGGGGCTACATATCTCTTCATTCTAAGCAATGGAAAGCTAATTATCAAATGCTTCCTTGGTAGTAGGGCTGTCCTTGGGGGGAAACTCCAACAACAATAGTGAGTTTTGTGTTGAAATATGGAATGTAATCAAGGTAAAGAGAAAATGAAGTGAAATTCATTAGTTATACAGTAGGGGGTAGGGAGGGTGGGGGCGGGAGGTATACTGGGGTTTTTGGTGGTGGAATATGGGCACTGGGGAAGGGATGGGTGTTTGAATGTTGTATAACTGAGACATAAGCCTGAGTACTTTGTAACGTTCCACATGGTGATTCAATAAATAAATAAATAAATAAATAAAATGAATATCATTATATCTATAAACAGATATATCAATTAATATGACATAAGAAATCTAAAGGATAGCTCATCCATATATTTATTATTATCCACTTACTAAGCTTTCACACTGACCAGATCCAATTTTGGTAGTTGAAGTTTTAATAACAATTACAGAAAGTTTCCCAGTGAACATTACAAAACAGTGGAATAATAATATATCGACCAATATGCACACACATAAAATATGTTAACAAATGATGAAATGTAATGAAAGAGCAGTATGATGTTATTTAAAAAATGGTTTGTCGATTATACTGACAGGTGGTCAGAGAAGCCTTTCCAGAGGAAGTATCACTTGGGTCAAGAGTAAAAATTACTTGGGTGAAGAGGCTAAATGCTGAGAGCTGGCATGTGGACATGCAGAAAAGCAGAGGGGAGAAGAACAGCCCTTTCAAAGAGAAGAAAGATATCTTTGTGACTGATGCACACAGACAGTGGTAAGTAAATGAGATGGAGCTGGACCATCATTCATTCAGGGTCTTGTAGGTTTTGTGAAGGACTCTGGTTTTTGTTCTGAGATCAAAGAGTGGTAGATATAAAGTTTTTATCAGAACAATGTACTTGGGCATTATTTAATTGTGTATATACCATGTCTTCATGATCCACTGATCTGTTGTTGGACATCTAGGTTGATTCCAAATCTTAGCTATGGTGTTGAGTACTGCAATGAATAATGGTATGCATGTGTCCTTTTGAAAAAATGTTTTTCTGTCCTGCGGGTAGTTGAAATTATAGAATTTTATGCAACATGTATGGATGCCTAGATCCTTGACCACAGACTATTGGGAGGAGAAAAAAAGAAACAGTAAAGGGGAAGTGGAGAAGAGAGAGATGAGAGGCAATGGGGTCAGGGATAAAGGGGATTCAGATACATCAGTGGTGTTAAGGAATGATACAGCTAAATATTCCAACCACAGAGTAAACAATGCTGAAATCTCAAGACCCAAACATAAATAAGTGTAAAAGGTGCCTGTAAAATGACAGACTGGGACATGGTGGGTGGGGGTATATGAGAGAGAAAACCCTGGAACACTGATGGAGAGAAGTTGACACTGGTAACAGGATCAGTGTTGAAGCATTGTTTGCCAAAATCCAACCACGAATAACTTCATAACCCTAGTTGGTTATTTTAATAAAATAAAGTTTGGAAAGAAAGAACAATATATTTGTACTGAACATTAAAAAGAGTCATGTAAGCAAAAGAAACTCAAACTCTAATAAAAAATATACCCAACTGAGTTGGAGAAAATATTTGAACACAATATGTCAGATAAAGAGTTGGTATACAGAATCTATTAAGTACCCACAAAGTTCAACAACAACAAAAATCCAATGACCCCATCCACATATGAGGTTAGAAGATTAACATACACTTTCCAAAAGAAGACATATGATGGTCAGTAGGTTACAGGCAAAGGTTTTGCTCATTTCTCATGATTAGGTAAATTTAAATATAAACAATGAGATAATGTCTCATGACTGTGATAATGGAACTTATTAAAAATGTCTGGAGTCTTTTAGTATGGACAGGGCTGAGGTGAGAAAGGAACTCTCATCCACTGTTGGTGGGAATGTTGTCTGGTTTAGTTTTATGTAAACAATATGGATACATACACATATACACATATAGATGTGCATGTGTTTTGTGAATAAAACTACCATATTACCCATCAATAGCACTTCTTGGCATCTATCCCCCAAACACAGAACCATTCATTCAAAAGGATAAATGCAAACTTAAATTTACCACTGTACTTAGTATAATAGTCAAGATATGGAAGCATCCCAAATGTCCAACTATGGATGAATGGATCAAGAAGTTGTGACACATATACACAATGCAATATTAGTCAACTCTTAGGAAGAACAAAATCATACAATTTTCAGCAACATGGATGGAACTAGAGGATGTTGTGGTGAATGATGTGAGTCATAAAAAATGCAAAATAATGTTTCTTGCATATAGAACTTAAAAATGTATATAAAGGTGGCAACAGAGATTCATATGCAATATAATGGGAGAACTGATGCACACAATTGGGTTTTGAAGTTGGGGTGCTGTTGTAAAAGGGAGGGGCATTGGAGCCCTTGGGTAAAAAATGTGGGTTCACTGGTGATGAGTGTGGTATTAGAATTGTGTGCATGAGAAATGACCATTAACAATATTGTAAATCACAAAACCTCAATAAAATGTATGAATATGTATACAAATATACATGTGTGTATGTGTGTGTTTACGTGTGTGGCCAAAGAGAATATAGCATAGCCATTAGGGCACTTGCCTAACAAGCAGCCGATCTGGATTGGATCTCTGGCACTCCATATGGTCCCCTTCACTCTCCAGGAGTAATTTCTGAGCACATAGGAGTAAGCCCTGAGCACTTCAAGGTGTGGCTGCTGAACAAAAGATCTCTGTCTCCTCAATGTGGAGACAGGGCAGGAGGAAGACCCTAGCAGTTACCAGAGTCCTAAGAAATGACAGACAACAGAGACAGTGAGAAGGAAATTTCACCAGAACCTTGTGATTGTTGTTAAAAGATAATGTCAGAGATAACAGGTTGAATGGCTTGTGAAGCTGGATAGATAATGATGCTGTTCATCAAGATGAAGAATACGTCATTGAATACTTACTGTATGTTCAATGTTTTCCTTAGCTTGTCTTGGTTTTGTTGTCTTCCACTCCCACCAAAATTCTCAATGTTCCCCACATTTTATGTGAGGAATTAAAACTGAGAGTAAGAGATGAAAGTAAGTTGTTCTTAAAAATGCTCATTCATATTTATTTTATGAGGTGGGGGCTTGACTAGAGTTGTTATCGACTAGATTCCATGGGACGTCAAAAGAATGCCTGGCTGCCCACCTTCAAGGTGGTCAGACTTCTTCATCAAGACCCTGAATGAATGGTTTGAGGCTCTTCGTGTTTCTGGAGCAAGCAGACGCCACTGGGCTACACTAGCACACAACAGGGACGAATGGAAATGTTACTGGCACCCACTCAAGCAACGGGATGACATGCGATACAAGTGATGAGGTGTGGGCAGAATTCGGGTCATACAGAGCAGTTTTCAAGGCCTTAGTCCTGGCTCCATGCTCAGGGGTCACTCCTCGTAGCAATTGGAGACCATGTTTGGTTCCAGGATCAAAACTGACGTCACCCACGTGCAGGATAAAAGGTGTGCCTGTTGTACAACCTTTCTGGGTCCTGCTTATTTATTATGGAAGTTTATCTTCCTCCAAAGAACAACGTATTACTAACTATATATTTTACATAAATATTAAAAAACCAAGTGGTTGAAAATGGCCTACCCCGAAGATGGTATGAGAGAAATAAGCACAGATGGCATGGTCATGTCGGATGGGGGACGGGAGAGATATGGAGGCAAGGAAGTTAAGTGAAAGAACAGACAGTGCAGACCCAAGTGAGTGAAGAGATAATATTAAACACAGTTTTAAAATCTTTTTTTAATTATTAAACTAGTGTGTGGTCAACAATTGCAGTTTTTAAAAAATTTTACCGTTTCTTAAAAAAATTAAAGTCAGAGAAATAATTCATTGAGTAAGACATTTGTCTTGCACACTGAAGTCCTGAGTTCCATTCCCTGCACCTCTTTTGGTTGCCTGAGCACCATCAAGAGAGATCCTTGAGCACAGAGGCAGGAGTAAGCCATGAGACTTACTGGCTGTAGCCCAAAACAATCAAGCAAACAAATAGCTCCTCAGAATGCAGACCTTGTAACTATCTGAGGTAATAGATAGTGATGTGAATGTTAAAGCCATTTACATATATACAGTATACATATATCAGATAATCCTATTATGCACTATACATATATCAGATAATCATAAAATACATAAATTTGTCAATTCAAAAACTGTGTCAGAGTTATGGTACAGGGCTTAAGGTGCTTGCCTTGCATGCAACAGAACCCGGTTGGAACCCCAGAACCCCCAAGCACAGAGTCAGGAATAGGCAATAAGAATTACCAGGTATGGTCCAAAAACAGAACACAAGCCAAAAAACATGTTTTTATGCCATATAGTTATTCCCTGCTTTGCTATTCCTTTCCCTTACTCTTCTGACTAGCTTCTACCAGAATCTGAATTCCTAAGAGATCCTTTGCCCAACCTTCTGAAACATGGGAAAGCATGCTGTAAATACTACGATTATCCAGGAAATAAGCAAAGACATAGTGTCATTCCCCCCACCATTTTCCTCTTTCCCTCATGAGGACATCAGACACTATGATTGCTGCTTCACTTTCCCTGGTCTAGAGCAGGCCACAGCAAAGCAATACATTTTTATCAAGGATCAAATCCGATTGTGTTCTAGAGAATTGGGGTTTAATGTAATTTATGGGGAACCACTTCCAAGGGAGATCACGAAAACTCAAGTTTAATTGGGGTGATCTGGAAGGCTCACCATCCATCAATGAGCAGGTGAAGGTGATGCATGAGTAGAAATAGAAACCATTCTGCACACCCTCCTTATTCAATATAATTTTTTTCTCTGAAGCTCCCAGCTGTGGTTTTTCTTACTGATTTTATGCTTCTCTGACTTTCCATTTTCATCTTAATGTTATTCTCTCTGTCCCTTTATCAGATATGTATATGGAAGGAAGACATAGCTCCTTTCTGGGAAAACAATGGAGTCATCCTTTTCCCACTTGTGCCATCCCAAACTGTCCCACAAAAACTCCAGTGAGTATATGGCATAGGTCTTTGTGACCTTCGCCAATTACAAGACTTAGTTATATCCTCAGAATTAATGAACCATTTCATCAAAAATATTTATTGAATACTTATCTTTTATGTACTTCTCTGGGTAATGGGAATGTAGTATACAATAAAACGTTATGTTGCAGTTATGGAATAAATACAAGAAAAAAATTGAAGTAAACACAATCACATATTCCTTGGTGTTATGTACTCTATACCCATAAAGCAGGACAAAAAGAAGGGAATAATAGATGGCAAAGTTCATTCTTTTTTTCTTTTTTTTTTGTTGACAAATTTTATTGAAGTACTGGGATTTATAAAACTGTTAACCACAATTTTCATGCACATGTGATTCCAACACCATCTCTATCACCAGAGAGTTCATTTCCCTCCACTAGTGTCCCAAGGGGCTGGAGCAATAGCACAGCGGTTGGGCATTCGCCTTTCACACAGCCGACCCGAGTTCGATTCCTCTGCCCCTCTCAGAGAGCCCGGCAAGCTACCGAGAGTATCTCGCCCGCGCGGCAGAGCCTGGCAAGCTACCCAGGCTCTGCATATTGAATATGCCAAAAACAGTAACAATAAGTCTCTCAATGAGAGACGTTACTGGTGCCCGCTTGAACAAATCAATGAGCAACGGGATGACAGTGACAGTGACAGTGTCCCAAGAGCCCTTATCAGCCACCTCAGGTAAGCTGTTTGATAGAGTCTTTAGTTCCAATGACTTTGATTATTTGTTGTTCATTTACCATGTTTTTTTGCCTCCTACATGTGGGAGAGATGTCTTTGTGTGTATTTCTCTGTGCACGCATGTGCTTGTGTGTGTGTTTATGTGTGTGTGTGGTGTGTGTGTGTGTGTGTGGTTTGTGAAAGCTATACCTATACATCTAGGTATAGAGTGCTAGTCTCCCAAAATGGCACAAAAGTACAAATCAATGATGGGTTGATAAATTATCTTTTTTTCAAAATCAACCTCTTTAGAATTATATACATATAAACAAGTAATACTATGGATAATTCTGCATTAATATATTTTTGAGAATACATGAAGTATGTAAATCCTACAAATATAGACTTTAGTAAGAACAAAGAAAATTAGGAAAATTTAAAGAAGAAATCTGCATAATCCTAGCACTGCACTGCACTGTTGGCTTACTGTTCATCGATTTGCTTGAGCAGGCACCAGTAATGTCTCCATTGTTGTTACTAATTTTGGCATATCGAATACATCACAGGTAGCTTGCCAGGCTCTGCCGTGCAGGCAGGATACTCTTGGTAGCTTGCCAGGCTCTCTGAGAGGGACGGAAGAATCGAACCCAGGTTGGCTGTATGCAAGACAAACGCCCTACCTACTGTGCTATTGCTCCAGTCCACATAATCCTAAAAAAGGAAAACATGGATCTATCTTAAAGAACATAATATTGGATTTATATTAGAAAATATATTACAAATACTGCTTAATTGTCTGTATTAGTTAGTAAAAGATTATAATAAAATCTCTATGGGTATAAAAAAACAAACTGACCAAACCTAGAACATTAAGTATAAAAGGGACATAATTGGTTATTAAAAAATCTAAAAACTCCTTAGCAAGCTTGAGTTAAACATACCTGTCTTACTCTAAAAGAGGGAAAACCATAAGCATCATGAGCAAATACAATACACAGTGGCACGTACTGGAAAGTTTGTCCTGACTTTTAAAGAAACTCTTTAGAGCTTCTTGCAAACTGCTTTCAAGGCTATTAATTCTCTAAGGTGTTTCCTGTCCCTGAAGCTCTGTATCATTTCTTCAAATATGAATGAAAATCTACCTGAAGAATATTTCACTGGGTTTTTATGCTCCATACCTTTGTCTTCTTCTGGCTCACAGTCTCATTTGACAGTTCTGCCGTGACACCAATGGGCTCTCCTTTGTAGGTAAGTTCTTTTTGATCTTACTGCTTTCAACACTCTGCCGCTCCCTTCAGTTTTTTATCATCCTGAACACAATTCATCTTGGACTTTTCCTCATTGGAGCCTGTTTTTCTCAGGGATCCTTCAGATCCCTTGTGTTTGGTTGCTTGCATTCTTCAACTCTGGAATAATCTGAAATATGATTTCTTGAACTACTTGTTCTCCATCAAGTCTGCCTTCCTAATTCTCAGAGACTCTGATGTTACTTCAATTGCTCCGCTTGCGCTCATCTCACAGTTCTGTAGTGTGCTATTCATTTTATTTCATCATTCTTTCCTTCTTCTGTTGTTTTCTACAGGTTTCCTCCATCACATTTCAGAGCTCCTCCATCTTTATTTCACCTGCTGTTATTCCGCTGCTCATAGCTTCTAATGAGTTTTATATTATCTACCATAGACTTAAGTTCTGTCATTTTTATTTTAGCTTTCTTGTTTTGACTCATCTTATTTTTTTGTGTTTTTCTGACTGTCTCTGCTATCATTTCTTTGAGTTCATTAAACAGCCTCACCATGGTGTCACTGAGTCATTTCCTCAGGAATTACAGAACTGGGTGATGTTTGTTGTTTCTTCTGTATTATTGTTTTTGCTCAATGAAATTGCTGGCTTCTCTGAATCTTACTCATTGATTTTCCAGTATGCCTGCTGTACTTAGGGTGAGTCTTAATAGTTAAACCTTATGAGAGATTTTGAGGAATTATACTGGGAGTTGCTTTCTTCCTCTGTTTATTTTCCCCAAGAGAACTAGAACTATGATAAGTGTGAAATTTTCTTAGTAGGTATGGAGTGGGCCCATTAATGTGGCAGAAGTTGGGTGTGGAAGCTGCTTCGGTCTTGCTGGAAGGGAGGGTTTATGCTTTGTATTCCAATGGGGTCAAATAATGTCAGTCAGATAGTAATCTCACATGGAAGAATGGAGCAGTAAGCAGTTTCCCAGAAAAGTCCATTTTAAATACTATGCCTGGGAAAGTCTCATTGGAAAGGTGTTACTGAAGCAAAGTTCTCTTTGGAGAGAAGGGGAAAGTATTACAGGCTGAAAGAAGAGCCAGTGCAAGGATGCTGAGGCAAAATAATCAAGACTGTAACATAAAAGTGAAGTCAAAAGTGAGGCAGTTGGGGCTGGAACAATAGAACAGTGGGTAGGGCATTTGCCTTGCACGCAGCTGACCGAGTTCGATTGCCAGCATCCCATATGATCATCGGAGCACTTCCAGGAGTTACCCAAAAAGCAAAAAAAAAAAAGAAAGAAAGAAAGAAAGAAAGAAAGAAAGAAAGAAAGAAAGAAAGAAAGAAAGAAAGAAAGAAAGAAAGAAAGAAAGAAAGAAAGAAAGAAAGAAAGAAAGAAAGAAAGAAAGAAAGAAAGAAAAAGTGAGGCAGTTGGCTAATGAGAAAGGACTGGGAAATGAAGCTAAAGACCACAGAGGGCCTCCGGGGCCCCTCTAAGGACGTTGACACTGAGACAGTAAACCAACTTGACTTAAATTTGAACAGAGTAAGTTGAACTTAGAATATATTCCAGGTTGACTGAAAATTGTTATTCAAGTTAGAGAGCAACTGACATATTTCCTTTGTGCCATGTACTATGTAGGAAACAAATTGTGCTAAGTTCCTACTTTTCCAGAATGCTTGCAGCCACACAGAAGAGAAATTTGAAAATCAGATAATAAATGCTACACAGAGATAAAGGATTCAGTGCCTTTTAACCCTTATGAAGAAGGCTAACAGGAATATTTCACAATATTTTAGTACAGAGGAAGATTTTAAGAAATGAAAAGTTAAACGGGAGATCGAATATAACAAAAACATGGTGTTGAAAGAAGACAAAGGAACGAACATGATGGCCTCTCAGTATCTATGTTGTAAACCATAATGCCCTAAAGTAGAGATAAGACTAAGAAGAAAAGTGTCTGCCATAGAGACGGGGGTTGGGGGGTGGAGGTGATGGGAGGGGAACTGGGAACACTAGTAGTGGGAAGGTACTCTTCTAGAGGGATGGGTGTTTTATCATTGTATGGCAGAAACTCAACCATAAAAGCTTTGTAACTGTATCTCATAGTGATTCAATTTAAAATTTATGGTGGTGTCCACAATTTCTTTGATATCTCCCTTTCCCCCAAATGATGGCTATCTCCTTTAATTAAATGCAGACTAGATTTAGTTAGTTCTTACAAAGAGAATATGGATAGAGAATGGGAGATCAATCTGACACTAACTGTTTCAGAACTGCCCCTCCCATTTTTTTGTTTGTTTGTTTGTTTTCGGGGAGACTTTTTAAATTTTATTATTTTTTTCAATTTTAATGAATCACCTTGAGATACAGTTACAGACTTACAAACTTTCATGATTGCGTCTCAGTAAAACAATATTCAAGTACCCATCCCTCCACCAGTGCCCATTCTTCACCACCAATGTTCCCACTATTCTTCCCACCACCCCTACCTATTCCCACCCCCTGCCTCTGTGGCAGGTACTGTGAGGCCCCAAATCAGACTCCTCAACAGCCATGACAGCCTATAGCTAACATTAAGTCTCAACGAGGCCTCAGTTTCTGTTTCCCTGAATCAAGATTTGCAGTTTCTGGTAAACTTCCAATTGAGTAATTCACCTAGATAAGAAACTAGGTAGTTAGATCTGGCCAGTCACGAGGTGTCGCCGCACCCTTCTTGGAAAGAACCCCAAACCGTTATTGGTACCTGCTGTCTAATTGCTGACCACTGTTGTAATAGGGCAATGATAAAAACAGACCAGTATGTAAACTGCTTCTTGACTGAACCCTATATAAACTGCTTGTGGTTCAAAGTCGGGGTCCTTGTCAAGACTCCACTGTGTTAGATGAGACTTGGAGCCTAGCTAGTGCTGGGTCGGGCTAGTAATAAAGTTCCTTTGCTTTTGCATTATCATGTGTGCAATTGGATCTCTCTGCAATTTGGGATCTGAAACTTGGGCACAACAGTACATTTCCTCTTACTCTCTCTCTCCTTTTGGGTGTTGTGGTTTGCAATACAGGTACTAAGACTATGTTTGGTCCATAGTCTACTTTCAGTACGCATCTACCATCCCAAGCGATCACTCCAACCATAATTTACTTAGTGGTCCCTTCTCTATTCCAGCTGCCTTTTCCCCCAGCACATGATATCAGCTTCCAAGCCATGGAGCTATCCTCCTGACCCTTATCTTTACTATAGGTGTTAGTCTCATATTATGTTACTTTATATTCTACAAATAAGGGCAATCATTCTATGTGTGTCTTTCTCTTTTTGACTAATTCACTTAAAATGATACTCAGCATGGCAATCTATTTATATGCAAATTACATGATTTTATCTTTTCAACAGCTGCATAGTATTCCATTTTGTAGATATACCAAAGTTTCTTAAACCTGTCACCTGTTCTTGGGCACTCCTAGACAGCTACATGCAAAAAAAAAATGGTCTCAGACCTCTACCTAATACCATGCACAAAAGTCAGATAAAAATGGATTATAAAGTTCAACATCAGAACAAATTCCATAAGGTACATTAAAGAAAAGGTCGACAAAACCCTCTATAACATTGACGGTAAAGGTACCTTCAAGGATGAAACACCATTGACCAAGCAAGTGGAACCAGTGATAAACAAATGGGATTATCTTAAACTAAGAAGCTTCTACACCTCAAAAGAAACAGTGACCAGAATAAAAGGATAGTCTTCAGAATGGGAAAGGATATTCACTCAATACTCTTGTAATAAAGGGTTAATTTCAAGGATATACAAGGCACTGGTTGAACTCTTCAAGAAGAAAACATCCAATACCATCAGAAAATGGGGTGATAAAATGAACAGAAACACCCTCAGAGAAGTAATCCAAATGGTCAAAAGGTACATGAAAAAATGCTCTTCATCACTAATCATCAGGGAGATGCAGATCAAAACAACAGTGACGGGCTGGAGCAATAGCACAGCGGATAGGGAGTTTGCCTTGCATGCGGCCGACCCGGGTTCGATCCCCGGCATCCCATATGGTCCCCCAAGCACTTCCAGGAGTAATTCCTGAGTGCAAGCCAGGAGTAACCCCTGAGCATCGCTGGGTGTGACCCAAAAAGAAAAAAAACAGTGAGATATCATCTCATACCACAGAGACTGGCACACATTTAAAAGAACAAAGGCAACCAGTGTTGGCATGTATGTGGGGAGAAAGGGACTTTCCTTCACTGCTGGTGGGAATGTCAATTGGTCAAGCCTTTTTAGAAAACAATATGGATGTTTTTGAAAAACTAGAAATCGAGCTCCCATTTGACCTAGCAATACCACTTCTGGGAACATATCCCGGAGATACAAAAATATACAGTAGAAATGGCATCTGCACTTGTGTGTTTATTGCAGCACTATTTACAATAGCCAGAATCTGGAAAAAGCCCCTCCCTTCTTGAGTTCACTTTCTCAGTCTGTTCATAAATTCCCTCTCTCTTACCTCCTTTTCCTTCCCTTTATTCTTCCCTCTCCCCTTTATATCCAATCATTTACTCTGACCATATCCTTAAGTTACCCTATAAGGAGACCAATATGAGGCTCAACTGCCATCCCAGCACTTCAACAACCACCAAAACCTGACTGGAACATTTTGAGAAACACGGAGCCAGAATCACACAGCTGAGTCAGTCCCTAGAACTCTGACCAACAGAAAACAAAAGAATTCTGTTTTAAAAAAAGGTAAGAATAAAGTTGTTAGCTCAAAAGGAGAGAGATATCAAAAAGGAATGCCCTGCCACAGAAGCAGGGTGAGGGGAGGGGGGGAAGAGTGGGGATGGTGGGAAGGATGCTGGGACCATTGGTGGTATAAAATGGGCACTGGTAGAGGGATGGATACTTGACCATTGTATGACTGAAATGCAAGCACAGAAGTTTGTAAGTCTGTAACTGTACCTCACGGTGATTCACTACTACTATTACTACTACTACTACTACTACTACTACTAATAATAATAATAAGAATAATGTTGTCTGGGACTGCTTAATTTGGGAGGAATTCATTACTCATCAATATATAATTAGCACAAGGAATATTTGTGAATAGAATAAGGTGGAAGAAAAAAGTAACTTGGAAGAGACATATAGCTGATATACTTGAATCATCCTTGCATATGGGGAGTCACTATTGATTAACTCATTTATTTTCAAGTTTTAAAAAAAATCTCGTATAAGCTAGGTGCCAGATATATCAAGTAAGTTTTAAAAACTTTTAATCTCTCTATAAGCCAGACTCTACCCCCCGAGCGAGCCATCCTTGATGCACAGAATTCCTCTGAGAACTAGCCTAGAAACTGGAAAGGTAAATTTTAAGGTCAAAACAACATTCACATTACAGATTTTCCTTTCAGAGCTACACTTAATCTCTCTTTTACTGACGTGCAAAAAATTCACTTCATTCAACCTTAAAGTAAAAAACTGAGTCAAAGGGATAGTGCAGAGATTACAGATCTTGCCTTGCATGAGATTGACCTCGGTTTGACAGCAAATAAACTCCCCCCACCCTCACTCTGACCACATCCATCACTGATACCTGAGCAAAGAGTTAGGAAAAAAAAACCCTCAGCACCAGAGAGTAACGCCCACCTTCCCCCAAAGTGAAAAACTACCCTAGAATGTTTTGCAAAGCTGACAATGACAGGGTAAATAAAAATTACATGTCCTGTCTTTCCATATTGATTTTTTTCAAAGTATAATTTATAAACCTTTTCAAGAAATTAAGCAGAGAAAAACAAGCCAATTTGTTATCAATACCTATATTTTAATGGTAATAATCACTGCCCACATTAATATGCATTGTTGCAGATCCAGTTAGAAGAGTAGATGGAGAGGCAACTGAGTGGTGGATAGATATCTATATAAGTAAGGGCATAACTAATTTTACAACAATGCTTTCACCTGATACTCACCCAGACTGAGCACCAAGCTATCATCCTAGCACTGGACCAAAGCATCTCCGGAAGTGACCTCAGTCTTCCTAAGCACCTTCTTCCTTCCAGTTCCTAATGTGATCGCTATTCTTTAAAATGCATCACATAAAAACATGCTATTTTTGAACTTACATTAAAAATAAGTAAAAATATGATAAAAGGAAAGTCAAAGAATTTCCATAATTTGCATAAATATCTAATTTTTAAGACAGAGTTTTCAAGATAAAACCAAATTAAAGAAAGAAATGCTAGGCAAATATTAAGAAATTTCAGTCATGGTTCTTCTGGACTAAATATGTCAAATTTAGTCAATATTGATTGATCGCTTATCCTGAAAAATGAGGAAATTAGCACTCCCACACATTTCCCCTGCCCCATTTCCAGATTTGTATATTATGTTATTTTAATAACATCAATCTATATATCATTTGCCTTCTGTTCTGAAATATATTACTAGCTTTCTTTCAAATGTGCATTAAGGTGGATTCAGTACTTATAGCAATATATTTTTCAAAACTCTTCCATTCTGAGATTTTAAAAACTTTCTTTTGGGGCTTTGGATATCGGGATAAATAACACATGTAAGTTAGTGGTTCAATCCTCATCCAGCTACTCATGTTTCCTGCAAATACAACCTGGAGTGACCTTTGAGCATTGCAAAGTTTGGCCCGACATCAATAACAAATAGCTAAATTTTATAAAGTACATTTTAGAACAATATAGTCTTGAGTTTGTCTATATTTTTAATATCTGTCTATTCGTTTCACACCTAAATAACAACTTGATTAGCTATAAAATTTACAGATAATGCATTTTCCTTATAGAATCTTAGATTCATTCTTTCAATTTTTCTTTCATTTGACAGTTAATTATTCTTTTTAAAAAAAGTTTTACTTATTAAGTTTCTGTGACTAAAACTTCTACTAATCTGTTATTTATGGTTTTCTATGCACAGAACCCAATACTTCACTCCTCACGTGTGTATTCAACCCCCTCCCTCAAGGGTCCCACTATGCCTCCCTTTCACAATACTCCAGTAAGTTGTAAATATGCCATCTTTGTTCACCATGTATGGACAGAAATATGGAACACTCCCCCAAAATAGGAATAGAACTACCATAACTCCCAGCCTATATCACATTTTTTCAATGACCCTCACACATGAAAGCATTACTTCCAAAGGATATATGAATACTTATATTCATTGGAACACTTAGTACAATATCCAAAATAGGAAAACAACCCAACTGCCCAACTTCAGATGAATAGATCAAGAATCTGTGGAGGGAGCTGGAGAGATAGCACAGCGGGTAGGTTGTTTGCCTCGCACGTGGCTATCCCAAGTTCGATTCCCAGCATCCCATATGGTCCCCCGAGCACCACCAGGGGTGATTCTGAATGCAGAGCCTGGAGTAACCCCTGAGCATTGCTGAGTGTGACCCAAACAGCAAAAAAAAAAAAAAGAATCTGTGGAATAGAGCTGGGCTCTATTCAGGTAGGGTATTTGTGTCACACAGAGCTGACCTGGGTTCAATTCCTGGCATGCCCCATATGGTTCCCCAAACCCATCAGCAATGATACCTGAACACAGAACCAAGAGCAAGTCCCAAGAACACCAATGTGTCCCAAAAATCAAATATACACACATATGTATCTATAAACCTGTGTATGTATATGTGATTTAAAAAAGAATTTTCACTGGTGGAGGGATGGGTCCTCAATCATTGTATGACTGAAACCCAAGCACAAAATTTTGTAAGTCTGTAACTGTACCTCAAGGTGATTCACTAATAAAAAATTTTAAAAGAAAAAATTTGTGGTATAAATACACTAAAGACTACGAAGCATGAAAATAGGACAAGATCATGCAATTTGCTATAAGAACAGAACTAGAAAATTTAACATGTTTTTGTTTTGTGTTTCTTTATTCAGGGCTTAAAGTTAGTGTGTTTTCTGTATCCATAATTTCCTGTGTTCTGTTGCCAGAGATGAGAGCTACTGGAATTCCAAACACTAGGTTGGAGGGGCACTGTAATCCAAATATAAACAAATATCAAGTACCTAGGAAATGCTCACTTTAATTTAAAAAACAAAGACATTCCTATGCAAAAAAAAAGTCTAAGAATAGGAAAGAGTTACTCAAAAATAATGTGAACACAATGTATGAATTTACAGTATAAACCACTAAATCCAGGAAAACCTACAAATCCAGTGGGTCAGCAGGATTGTTTGTGGCAGCAGGATTGTACTGTGATTGGCCAGTGCTATCTTAAACTGATTGGTAAGCATTTTTAATTGTCCCAGAATTGGGTTTCTATTGCTGTGTCACAAAAAAAAAAACACATACTAAACTTGACAACACCTATTTGTTAACTGAAAGTTTAGTTTTGTGGTACAAAAGTTTAGGCAAATTCATGGGTTGTCTGCTCAAGGCATTATAAAGTTTAAATTGATCACCTAGGAGAGGTTCTCCTTTGCTTTTTTTTTTTTTTTTTGCTTTTTGGGTCATACCCAGCGATGCTCAGGGGTTACTCTGGCTTTGCACTCAGGAATTACTCCTGGCAGTGCTTGGGGGACCATATGGGATGCCGGGGATCGAACCCGGGTCGGCCGCGTGCAAGGCAAACGCCCTACCCGCTGTGCTATCGCTCCGGCCCCCGAGATCTCTAGGTTCTCTTTTATGCTCATTCAGCTTGTTTCTAGAATTCTGTAAGACCAACAGTGGCTACTATGTAGTTGGTCTGAACCATGTGGCCCACTTGTAGGATGTTAGTTTACTTATTCCAAGTCAGCAGCTGAATCTGATAGGAATATAGCTCTATAACTGAGGGGGAAAAGATACATTGTTTCTCTGCATTGTAATATAATGATATATGGTAATATAATGATAGGAAGGACTTGATAGGAAGGACTAGCCTATCACATTCAGGGTCCATACTCAGAGGAAGGGATTATACAAGATAATACATAGCAGTAAGAAGGAGGCTTGGAAACATTTCAGTACTCTGCCCACCATACCCTCGATATACTGATTCCTTTGATTTCTTATTTTCTTAAATATATGTGGTTCTTGATTTCCCTCACATTTAATTGGACTGCAATATCCGAACTATTTTCTTTTCTTTGAAAAAACTTGGTTGCATTTAATTTTTTTTGGTATTTTTTTTAAATTTTATTTAATCATCGTGAGATAGTTACAAGCTTTCATGTTTGGGTTACAATCTCACAAGGATCAAACACCCATCCCTCCACCAGTGCACATTCCTGGGTATACCCCCCCTTTCCCACCCTCCCCCTGCCTCTATGGCAGACAATATTCCCCATACTCTCTCTCTACTTTTATGCATTATAGCTTGCAACACAGACACTGAGAGGTCATCATGGTTGGTCCATTATCTACTTTCGGCAAATGGAATAGAGAAGGGATCACTAAGAAAATGATGGCTGCAGGAACCAGTTGGGATGGGAGATGCATGCCGAACTATTTTCTAACCAATTCTGTTCTGTACATTGGTCAGTCACAGGAATGAGCATAACATTTATTTGCCATAGATTTTGAGGAGCGATAGCACAGCGGTTGGGCATTCGCCTTTCATGCAGCCTACCCGAGTTTGATTCCTCCCCACCTCTTGGAGAGCCTGGCAAGCTACAGAGAGTATCTCGCCCGAGCGGCAGAGCCTGGCAAGCTACCCGTGTGTATTGGATATGCTAAAACCAATAACAATAAGTCTCTCAATGAGAGATGTTACTGGTGCCCGCTCGAACAAATCGATGAGGAACAGGGTGACAGTGACAGATTTTGAGAAAACATAAATGAAACTGTATTTTTAAAAAATTGAAGCATATTGGTGAAAAAATGAAAAGAAGCTGATATATACAATTGAATACTACTTCATGAACTCTATGATAGATATAATTTACAAAATAAGAAGTGTTAAGGAGGCTAAAGGAGTACTTAGAACACAGTGCTCATAGGAATACAAACTGGATTTAGTTACTATGAGGAAAAATGGGCAGTTCCTCAAAAAGTTAAATATAGAATTGTCATTTAAGACGGCAGTTCTACTCCTAGGTAGCACTGTAGCACTATCGTCATCCCATTGTTCATCGATATGCTGGAGCGGGCACCAGTAACGTCTCCATTGTGAGACTTGTTATTATTGTTTTTAGCATTTCGAATATGCCACTGGTAGCTTGCCAGGCTCTGCCGTGCGGGGGGGGATACTCTTGGTAGCTTGCTGGGCTCTCCAAGAGGGGCAAAGGAATTGAACCAAGGTCGGCCGCATGCAAGGCAAAATGCCCTATCCACTGTGCTATTGCTGTGCTATCATTATTTGAGTATATACCTAAGAGTCCTTGGACTGAGACTGGACTTCTCGGTATATACTCAAATAATTAAAAACTCATACTCAGGCAAATAAGTATTACATAACAGCACTATTCATCCTAATCAAAAGGTAGACATACTCCCAAATGTTCATGAACAGTGAAATGATAAACAAATTTTGGCATATACACACAATGTAAAACTACTTAGCATTAAATAAAGTTCTGAGAAATGCTTCACATAAACTTAATAAGCATTTTTATTGAAATACTTAAGATATGAAAGACCACTTATGTATTTGTACAAATGTGTTTATATGTATATAAATATATAAAAGGAAAATTTACAACAAAAAAGAGAAAGAATAGTGACAGTTGCCAAAGACTACAGGATCTAAGGGTTTGGGGATCAAACATTTCATGGATGTAGAATTTTTTTTTTGGAGTGATAATTTTTTTAACAATTAATTCGAGAAAGTGGCTATACAACATTGTAAATGTATGAAATAGCACTGATTTTTCCGTCTCAAATGGTTGATTTTATATGTACATTTCATCTCAATTTTTAAAAAGGAAAGAATGGCAGCCAAAAAATATTTCTTGAAGGGAGGAAACGTACCAGTGAGGAAATTCATAACAATCATTGCACTGTTTTTTTCCATTTCTAAATGGGCTGAAATAGAAGAAGCAAATAGGAATCTGCCATGTCTGTAAGAATTAGAAGATTAAATGATTGCTAATAGCTTTTGTATCCATGATTAACAATAAAAGAAATTCTGGTGGGAATTAAGGCTATATTGTTTCATTAGTAGCAAGTTTCTACAGTTCTTATTTTAACAAAAATATGATTCAGTACAAGCAAAGTTCAGAAAGAGCCAAGACAAAGAGACCATGAAAGTTCCAAGAAAGTAAAAATAGCAATCACTCAAGAACATAGTGAATTTTAAAAAAATGAATAAATTTAGGATTGAAACGAAAGAAAACACAGCAAACCAGCTATACATAAATGTACCATTATCTTCATTCTCATAGCATAGCTAATTTTATCTACTAGTAATAATGCAAATGAAGACATTTAGCACTTACTAAATAATATATTCCTATTATTACGATATATTTTCACTGAAGAAAAATTAAAATTTTGTTTGCTATATATATCCTTCTACTTTAATATACTGATATCTTAATTCACTTATATATTAATTTATATTTTCTAGTCAAGATGTGTAAATAATCTAACTTTCCAACAAATGAATGAAGTAGATGTGATACATATCTATATCTGTATCTATATCCATATATACACATACACACACATATATACACAATGGAATACTACTCAGCTGTAAAAGAGAATGAATTCTGTAGCGTCTTGAGTAGACATTAAGGTGATTATGTTAATTTAAATAAATAAGATTTGGGGTAAGAAAATAATCCATATCAAAGACCTCACTCGTATATACAATATAGAGAAACAAAGCACAGAAAAAGCAAAAAAGCAACAACAACAACAAAACCAAGAAAAAAACACCTTGGATTCTGACAACAAAATGAAGTTTATCTGCAGAGAAGGAATGATAGAACAGGTAGAGAATGTTGGTTGAATTGTGGGACTGGTAAGTTAGTAGTGGACACAGCATGACATAAGCATTTGTCAAGGTATGAAATGTACAACTGAAATTTATACAGTTTTGTAAACCAGTGTTACTTCAATTGAAAAGAATGTATGAGCTAGGGATATGGTTCAATGGGTAGAGCACAAGCCTTGCATGTACAAGCCTTGGCTTCTATCCAAGGAATTGCATGACTCCCTGGGAACCACCAGGTATAGACCTCGTGGCCCTGCTAACTAGTGGTTAGATCATTGATCTGTGTGACCCGCAGCACCAGGCTAAATATCACCAAGAGGTGATATCACTTCATTCTGGGTGAAGCCCATATAAAAAATATAATAGAAAAAGTCAGTCTATTTTCAGAGCTTCATCCATCACCTACCCCTCACAGTAGCTCCATTATGAATCTATCTTACATTTCATAGTTCCTAATGATAAGTAATTTGATAAAAAAAAGGTTTATTAAATAGGGAATAAGGTCCATGCCTAAATGCAGCTGACACTGGCTTAATTTGGCTTTTCATATGTTCCCCAAATACCACCAGGAATAACTCCTGAGCACAGAGTCAGGAGTAAGCCCTGAGCACTGCAGAGTATGTCCCCAACTCCAACAAACAAAAATTCCTACTAAGTGATCAACATTTTTACAACATGTTATTTGTAAAAATAGGTAGAATGTACAAAAATGTACATATTAACAAGAAAATTTATACCTAAAAAATAATAATGCTGAAACAAATATAAAAATCATGAGAAGTACTTAATGCACTGAATCTTTGTTTCAATTGGGTGTTCATTAGATTACATGGACCAGTTGAGAGTAAAGTCAATGAAGTAAAAGTATTTTAACATACAAAATACTCTGGGACTGGAGTGATAGCACAGTGGGTAGGGCATTTGCCTTGCACGCGGCTGACCTGGGTTCGATTCTTCCATCCCTCTCGGAGAGCCCAGCAAGGTACCAAAAGTATTCCTCCCACACAGCAGAGCCTGGCAAGCTACCCATGGTGTATTCGATATGCCAAGAACAGTAACAACAAGTCTCACAATGGAGATGTTACTGTTGCCCATTTGAGCAAATTGATGAACAATGAAATGACAGTGCTACACTAAGGCAAATGTTCTACCCACTGTGCTATCACTCCAGGCCTGATAGTGTTACAGTGCTACAAAATACTCAATGGATATTCTTAGGAATTATGCTAGAATTCAAGGCAAAGCTATAGATTTTATAATATTTTATTATAAAATATAACAAAATCAGCACTGAAACATGCAAGTTTGTTGTTCAACTTCAGTTCACCATACAATCAACCATATTATCATGAATTTATTATGCATAAGCTAAAATATTTCATATTTTTCAGACAGAAAAAGAGAAGACCACATAGCCACTTCATCTTGCTTCAGTTATCCAAATTATATAGGTGATACTACTATACTTCTCGTGTCAGCCAAGGTACTAATACCAAGGTACTAACACTAATACCAAGGTACTAATATCCTATAGCCTAAGGATAGAGCCTGAGGAAAATGTGCACATACAGGGATCTTACCTACTTAGTACCAGAAATCTGTACTTATCTTGATTTATGACAAATTGTATAGAAGGCAAAGACTGTTGCTTATGTGTAGCCCTTACATGCATTCCCCACAATATCTAGCAGAGCCTACTTCTGAATGAATGACCAGTGACCATGAAACAGTGAACAATGTGCTGATGTCAGTGACACTGACCACAATGGCCATCGTAATAGAAAATGAAAACGCTGAGGACTCCTGCTATCAACTGGAATAGACAATAATGCTGAATATGCATGAACATTCAACCTGACATCAGCAGGAAACCCACAAGCCTTAGCACAAAACAAATCTCTCCAAAAGAGCAAACATGTGATGCTAGTAGGATTAGAAACTTTATCCATAAAAGTCCCTAAGCAGTCACAAATAATATAATTGACCAAGTAGAGAAAGGCCAATTTGCTGCTGAGAGAAAAGGTTTAGCACCAAAGAGGAACCCTGGCCAGATTTAAATAATGGAAGAAGGATCAAAAATAAGAAGGTAAAGGATCAATCGATCAGCTAGCATGTTGATCTGTAAAGCAGAGTGGAAAAGATGCCAGCAGATAACTTTGAGTCCAGTTATTAAAAAAATCGAACGTCAGTTCAAGGTTCCATGTTTTCAAGGTTATCCTGATAAGTGTGCAAGGATATTTCAAGCAAACTGCTTGAAAAATATGGACCATGGCATAAATATAGGGTTTGGTTTTCATTAATTTAATTTAAAAAAATACAAAAATGGGACTATTTCACAATTTCCAGTGGCTAATCTTTAAATTATAAGTTGTACATATGTTCAAGTATGTGTCAGAGTATTTCTGAAATAGTTGGGGAAAATTTGATTGAGAAATTATAAGTCTGGATGCAAATATATATGTACAATTTAATGAAAAATTTTATAGAATATTCCTTTTGATACTTACACTAAATATCTAAATACAGTATTTAAGAAAGCAATCTAATCTGCCATTGTATCTGAGTCAGCATCAAGTTAGAATAACATTAAGTGCAGTTTGTAATTGTGATGCTAGTAAACCCTTTTAAACTAATTACTACAAGCATTTCAGCAGTACAGTGAAATAAGTAACTATCATTCCCCATGTTACAGATAAGGTACATATGTAAGTAAATTTCTATTAATCAGCTAGTTAGAAGGTGAATCTGAATTTGGACACAGGTTTTCTAATTTTAGACATCACACTTCTAACCACTGAACGATTATGTTGTTGGAGGAAAAGATCTTCATAAATCAGAACAATATTGCCTTTTATTTGTTGTTTTGTTTGTTTCTTTGGGAGCCACTCCCAGAGCTGCTCAGGGTTTAATTTTCTCTCTGTGCATAGGGATCCGGGAGCTTGGTTTTATAATCTCTGGATGTTGGTTGTTGATGTGTGAGTCTCGTCTGAACATGTGGAGAGTGGCCGTGAGCATGGCTGTGGCTGGGCTCTGGAGGTCTTCAACTGCTAGGGCTCTGCTCAGGGAAGGGAGGGAAACTCAACTCAACCCCACCGAGGGGCCCTGGTGAAAACAGCCAGGTGTGGGGGCAAGAGACTCAGCATCGAGTGCTTCTGGGACCTCGGTTTTATAGCTTGGTTCGGACAAGCCTCATGCATGAAGGAACCGGCAGAGAAACCCAGGGTGCGGGAGTGGGAACTGAGATTTCCAAGGTTGCTCGGATCAGGATTGGGCCTCTTCCACACAGATTTTCCATTTTCCAGTAGCTAGGCAGTCACATCCACAAACTGCCCCTGGCTCCATGTAATCCCATCAATGGCCAACATCCAAAGACTATAAAACAAACCAACTATAATGTAGTCGAAGGCCATGTGGGAGAAGGGAGTTGCGGGCTGAATGAGGGCTAGAGACTGAGCACAGTGGCCACTCAACACCTTTATTGCAAACCACAATAGCTAATTAGAGGGAGAGAACAGAAGGGAATGCCCTGCCACAGTGACAGGGTGGGGTGGGGGGGAGATGGGATTGGGGAGGATGGGAGGGATGCTGAGTTTACTGGTGGTGGAATATGGGCACTGGTGAAGGGATGGGTTCCCGAACTTTGTATGGGGGAAGCATAAGCACAGATGTGTATAAATCCGTAACTGTACCCTCATGGTGATTCATTAATTAAAAATAAATAAATTTATTTGAATAAATAAATAAATAAATAAATAAATAAAATTTAAAAAAAAAGCTCCCGGAAGCAACCTCTTATAGCCTAGTTCTACTCTTGGAGAACCTGGCAAGCTACCAAGAGTTTCCTGCACACACGAGAGAGCCTGGCAAGCTCCCCGTGGCATATTCATATGCGATATATAGTAACAATGATAGGTCTCATTCCCTGAAGAGCTTCTAAAGTGGCAACATTGGGAAGGACAAGTAAAAAGAGGCTGCTAAAATCTCAGGGCTAGGATGAATGGAAATGTTACTGGGCCCACACAAGCAAATCATTGATCAATGGGATGACAGTGACAGTGACAAAGCTTAGGGATCATTCCTGGCAAGGCTTAATTTAGGGATAGTATTGTATGCTGTGGGTGGAACCTGGGTTGGCCATACACAAGGCAAGTGCCCTACCTGCTGCATTATTGTTCAGCACCCTGTTTGTCTTTTCTATATTAAAAATATATTTTGGTAATGAAATTTTTAAAGGCCATATGTATTAAGCTAAGCTTTATAATATCTTGAGAACTTGTACTTACCTTTTCTTTTATCTTTTGCTTTTTGGGCCACACCTGACTGGGCTCAGGTCTTCCACTTGGTTCTGTGCTCAGAGATAACTCCTGGTAGGCTCAGGGTGCCATATGGGTACTGGGGATAGAAACCTGGCTGGCTCTGTGCGAGATAAACTCCTTATTCACTCAAGTATGTCTCCAAACACTGGGCCTCATATTTTATTTAAGCATATAGGTTTTCATTCTCTCTTTCTCATCTCTTTCTCCTCTCTTTCTCTCTCTTTCTCTCTCTCTCTTTCTCTCTCTCTCATTCTTAGCACACACACATGTGATATGAAAAGCAGAATCCCTCTGTGTCTGTTAATTCTGCAAAAGAATTTTCTATTCACCTACTGAACCTATATGATATTTTGGACCCTCAACTGCTCCCCATATCCTCAATCCACACATATTGGGTCCCTTTAATGTTTTTTTTATTTTCATCGAGGCACCATGATTCACAAAGTTTATTCATGTTTCAGTTTCTAGCATAGAGTGTTCCAAGACCAATTTCTTACCAGTGTATATTTCTCCCCATCAAGCACCCCAATTTGTCTCTAATCCACCATCCTGCCTCTATGACAGACAATTTTTTTTAAAAGAGGCTCTGTGGTTTATAATACGCTTATTAATAAGGATTAATGCATAACACTTTACCACCTTCCAGCACCACATCCTGCAGTTTAAGAACCAGAATTCAGCTGCCACTCTATGGCTCTGATTAAAACTTCAGGAGTTTTTGGCTCTCCTAGAGATTCCAGGAATGAAGGAAAGAGGCCTGTTTATGGATAGTCTTATTTACGACAGCTATTTGGAGCAAATGCTATCCCTAACTACAATTGATTGGTCATTAATTCCTCAAAAGCATCTGCTTACTGAATTTCCATTCTCACAATAGTTCTTTGCCCTATTACTTTTAAAAGTCTTTTCAAAATCCATCAATTCACCTTCAGCTTCTGCAATCAGCAACCCTCGGAATGCCCACTGTTCCTTCTTATTTTGATTACCTTTAACCATTCTTTTTTTTTTTATTCAAACTTTTTATTGAATCACCATGTGGAAAGTTACAAAGTTCTCAGGTTTATGTCTCAGTTGTATAATATTCAAACACCCACCCCTTCACCAGTGCCCATATTCCACCACCCAAAACTCCAGTATACTCCCTGCCCCCACCCCCCACCCCCGAATGTATAACTGATGAATTTCACTTCATTTTCTCTTTACCTTGATTACGTTCCATATTTCAACACAGAACTCACTATTGTTGTTGGAGTTTCCACCCAAGAAAGACAGCCCTACTACCAAGGAAGCATTTGAGAATTAGTTTTCCGTTGCTGAGAATGAAGAGATATGTAGCCCCACTGCTCCAAGTACATAATTCTTTTTTTCCCTTTTTCCTTTTCCTTTTTTGCCCCCCCCTCACCCCCCTTCCTGCACCTCATAGTATGGTGTACACCATGCTGTGTTTCTCCCTGAAAATGGGAAACAACCGGGAAAGAGGGATATTTCCTCTTCTCGGCCAGCATGGGGCTTTTGCTTGGTTCACAGTCCAGAGAAGTGACTGCTACATTAATAACCTTCAATATTTCAACAAAAACTCACTGTTATTATTTGGAGTTCCCCCCCCTAAGTCAGACCTGTTCAAAAGGAACTGTTTCACATTGCTGACAATTATAGATGTTAAGTCGCGTGGACGCTGCCGCGTCCATGCGGTTTTGGATTTCTGTATAAAGTCCAGGGAAAATTCTGCCAGAAATTGCATAGCCCAGCTCACAGTCCCAGTGCATTGCTGTAAGAAGTCTCTGGAATCAAAGTCTTTAGGCGCAGAGGGTCCCTTTCACTCTCAACAGCTTCGAATTGATCTGGGCCGAGGGCATGCCAGTTACACCCACTTCCCATGAGTCCCTATGAGCCCCAAGCGTAAAACCTGAATACCTCTGGGTTAGGAGTCTTAGAAGATGGCTCCTGCATATGGATGACACTGCCGCCACCATTTTCCATACAGGAAGACAGGGTGGGGAGGAAAGATCCACCCCCGGGCAGCACAGAGTTGCAGCCCAGTTCACAGTTCGAGTGCATTGCTATTAGAAGCTGCGCTGGATACCCGAATGTGTTCGGTCTCTAGAATCAAAGTCTTTAGGTGCAGAGGTTCCCACTTTTAACCATTCTTACAGTGTCTGTCATGCATGAGAGAGGAAACTATGACTCTGCCTAACTTTGTTCCTTCTTTATTTCTAGTCCTTGATTGGTTCAGTTTTACTAGGAGGACCTGCTTGAGGGAATTTACAGCCATAATCCATCCCACGGCTCTAGGGGGGCTCTGTCTTCCCCTCTTCACTGTGTTTCCTCTGAAGATAGGCTCTCTCATGTCAGTGTCCTAGATCCATGAACATAACATGAATGGGTCTCCTGAACTCTCCATGGAGCTTTAAGCAAAGACAGTTGTCTCACCCTTAATACCTGCCTCATTCTGTATATTCGTGACTGTCTACCAGATTCCAAAACCACTTTGCTGCAGTCTTTTTTTTTTCAGTCTTCAGTTGAAAAATTTATGGCTCTTACGCGGAAACAACTGGCCCTAAAGCACTTCCTCCCTCCATAGTTTCTTAAAAACCATACTTTTGAGCTTTCCTCATAATCTTGCCTCTTCTTCATGTGCACAGGCAGGTGCCCACACCCCTTCTCTCCCCAGATGGCGATGGTATGGAAAGGTACCCTTCTCTAGACCTCTCACTCCCCATACTACACCTGCTTTCAAATGTGCAGGATAAAGATGGACACTGATACTAATTTGAGTTTCCCTTATATCTTGATTCCTTTGTTATCTTATGTCTTTCATTCACTTGCACATCAAAGACACATTAATTTATATAATAATGGAGGACTTATATAATAATGGAGGGTTGATATCTGTCAGGATTGTGTTTTCTTCCTCTATGTCTCAATACATGCTTCTTTGATTATAGGCACTGTCATTTGTAATAGTCTATCTGATAGTGTTGCATGGATAACACCTTCCCACCTTTCAGCATCACATTTTTGTATTTCTAATTTTTTTCCAAGAATTCAACTGCTGCTCTAACATTTATAACTGCTGCTTGCTAACATTTCCTGCCTTCCTTTGCCCAATTTCATCTAACTTTAAAGCCAGATGAAATATTGAGCTTCGCCTCCAGACTATTCATACAAATAAACAGAAAGCTCAAATGATAAGCATCCACATTAGAAGAAAGAGTTATGGATGGTCTCATATTTAAGCAACTTACACCGGTAACTACCTTTAAAATATCCATTTTTAGGGTAGAGGAAAGAGAAGTGAATGCCTTATGTGCTCAAGAGCCAAAGTTCAATCCTGACACCACATAGCCCTTGACACGACAGGGTGTAATCCTCAAGGCTCCCAAACACCACCATAGCGACCCTACTGGCCAGAGAAATTATGGGCCCCAGTAATGCCATATCACTAGACCTAAGTAATGAGCTGCCCACTAAGGCTAGTATCACCAGGAGTGACCTTCCATGCCCTGAGTAATACCTAGCAAGTCAAACGAGACAAGAGTAGTCCAAACATGACAAGAAAAGATTCATCTGTAGTGCGTGTATGTGTGTGTATGTATGTGTGTGTGCATGTGTGCGTGTGTGCGTGTAGTCTAAAGACTCACACTTAAAGTAAAGTTAGAAAATATAGACTCCAATCCTTCCTTTCCTAGTTCTTTGTGCACAGACATGTTATGTAGCATTCTTATCTATAAAATAACAATAAGAATCCTATATTAAACTGAAAATATCACACAAGTCAGGGACTAGAAAGTTAGTGCGTGGGATGGCTTAAGGTTCATGTACTGCAAATGACTGACCTAGGTTTGATCTCTGATCCTGTATGATCCCCCAAACACCACCACAGGCACCCCTTAAGTCCTGCAAACACCTGTAGTTTCTGGCATCTTGGTGCTCAGACTGAATCTCCAATCTTATTGTTTGATAATTACCAGGAGGGGCTCTCTTGCCCCTCAAGCAGCACTTGAGTTGTCCCCCACCTAAAAAACAAAAAAATGAGCACAAGTCAAAGTTTAGGTCAAATTAGGTTCTCTGAAAATATCAAGTGATTTTCAAAATCGATGTACCCCAGATTCTATGTGTCTTTCGCCACACTCCAATGCTTTAAAAATAGCTAAAGCAGCTTTTAAATAGGTGTGCTTTTGATTATAGGGCTCTCGATGTTAACGATCTAGAAATCCACAAAGAAATCCAATTCTACATATTAGCATGATTATACATCGAACAGCCTTTTTGGCAATTCAGCAATAAAGGTGTTACAAAAGGGGGAGGTTATATTAAAAGAGCAAAAAAAGAAAAGTTTTGAAACAATGATTCAATCTTTTGTTCTTGCCTGTTTGGAGTTAAGAAATGTCAATTCAACAAGTTGCTGGAGTTCCTGGAGTGAAGCATAATCCTCCACCAGCAGTTCTTGGGCTGCATTAGCAAAGTCAGGTTTACTTTAAGGAAACTGGAACCCAGAAACATCCCCAAGTGTTCTCCTCTTTGATGCTCGGCCCTATTTTACTTCTGAAGACTGCAGAGGACCTCAGGGTCACTGCCAGACCTTCCCCTCCCTTGGCATGAAAATCCAGGTGAGTATTTTGACTCTGGGGCCAGCCTCTTTCCTTTTCCTCTCCTTCTGGCATATTAAATTGACTGTGATTTCATCTCCTTTATCATCTGATTTGTTTTCTGATCTGATCCTGCTCGAAGGCAGATGTGCGCTCTCATCTTCATAATGAGGATCCTGCATTCAACCAAACGTGGATGTATTGTCTTCTTTCTACATTTCCCTTGCCTCTCACTACATCCTTCCATTTCTCAACCTACTCATTCACTTTCCATATCACCTCCCGCTATTTACACGTTCTTCTTTTATTCTCATTTGTTCTTAGAATATCTTCCATTCACAGCTCATATTCTACTGTAGGTTAAAATAATATACCTGCTACTATCTCCATCTCATCTCACATTTGAAACAAAAAAAAAATCATGCAATTTTCTTTTAAATTTCAGACTGCTTATATTTCAGCGGCTAATTTATTTTTAACAGTGCATATGTTATACAATTCCAGCTCTCTTATCTTCATGGTCTGCCTACCTCTTCCATCCTTCCTGCCTTTCTCTTCTCTGTCTTCCTTCTCTGCCCTATCCTTTCAAGAGATGTACTAGTCCTTCCTTCCCTCCATTTGTCTCTCTCTTTGCTTTTTATGTCTTTTCCCTCTTTTTATGTCCCTAACAGAGTTACTTCTTTTGCATCCTTAAGGAAGTAGTCTGCTCTAATCTTACTCTCTGCTGACTTTCTGCTAAGTGGCTACGTTCAAGACTTTGAAATTCTGTAAATTCTTCATAGTGTACCTAATTCGGAAAGAAAGTAAATCAGAAATAATAAGGCTGAACAACAAAATTTTACAAAAACTTCCTAGTTGAAAGATATTAAGTTGAGACAATATAAGGGTTGACAAAGAAGGAAGTTATTCACACAACAATCAATAACAATTTACCAAGTCCTCAGGTTCTGGGTGATTCAGAGATTTGAGGAGTTTAAAGTACAGTATAGAAAATACAGAATGCTTCTAAGACACCTTCATAAAGCATTGACATGTTTGACAAAAACTAAGCCCTACACTGTGGTCAGAGTTGTGAAAAACTCAAAAGTCACTCCTATATAGTCTTGGCTCTCTAGGTACATAACCACTAGCAGAAGATCAATTTATACAGAAATAAGTACATAAAGCAAAAAAAAATCTGTTAAGGTATACAACAATGAGCAGTTCAAAGGACAAAGTAATTCATTTTAGTTTTTGATATTTTTGTGGTTTACAATGCAATATATTAGTAATGCTTTCTCATGAGCATAATTACAAAATCACACCCATCACCAGTATACACCCTGCCCTTCTCACGGTCTCCATCATCCTTTCTCTTAAGACCCCTCTGATTCAATTGTGTGCATCAGTTCTTCCACTACATTGCCTTTGGCCCTCTGTTGCTACCTTGCTGTGTATCTTTAAGACCCGTATACAAGAGAGATCATTCTGTATTTATCCCTTTCCTTCTGATTGACTTCACTCAGAATGATATCCTCTAATTCCATCCACAGTGCTATGAATTGCTAGAGGATCATTTAGGTCAAGTTCAGTTCTTTGTGAAAAACTGAAGGAATCACAGTTTTGAGTCCATTCTGAGTCCAGCTAAATGAGAATTTATTTTGATTAGAAGTATTTCCTTCTATCTTCAGGATCATCTCTGCCCCCAGGTGCTAAGAAAAGGTCAGACTTAGGAGAGTGATTGGGCATTAAGAAGGAAAGTTGTAACAAACTGTGTCTGTTTAAAAGGTTATAAAAGGAGACAGTTAAGGTGCTACCAGGAAGGTAACTTCATAAATGATATGGAGGGCTTTGAATACCACATACAGAAGTTGAACATATAAGATTTTTGAGCAGAGAAGGATAGGAATACCAACTTTGTGCCAGGTATATAAAAGTTGCCAATAACTTACCAAGTCATCTTTCTATAACAAAGACAGTGGTAAGAAGGATTTAATTCAAGCAATACACACATACACACATGCTTGCAAATGATAAGCTAACTGGTGGAAAAAAGAAAGGTGAAATCATAATAAAATAGTTACAAAAACATGTCAATAACTATGGAAGACAGGAGTGGGATTTTTAGGAGAAAAACCAATAACTGGATACTTCTGATAATAAGATATTTGTGAATATAGAGGCAATTATAAGAAGAAAAAAATAATGAAAACTAGACCACTTGAATAATTGAAGGGAGAATAAACCCAGAAGCTGAAAATCCTTACCTTCATCATATACTTATTGAGCATAAACTATATTTTAATGAGATAAAACATGTACTTGGTAGAAAACTAATAATATATTTTGTTTATTTGGTGTATTTTAAAAAACAAGCAACCCGGAGATTCTTCTTGCAGCGGTTTATTCAGAGACCTTCTCATGCATTGGGAAGGAGGGGAAACGGGAAGGAGGGGAAACGGGAAAGAGGAAAAACGAGGAGGTGGAACGAAGGACGAACGAGGAGGAGCCTCTAGTTAGGTGGCTTCCACCCTTATATACCTCTTGCTGCTTGTTTACGCCCAAGTGTCTGCAGCTGATAGGCTAGTTACACCTTGTGGGTGTGACAGGACATCCTGTTTCCTTATTAGCAGTTGTTTTCGAGCCACAGTGCAATTAACAAGAAACAGGTGTTGTTTACGAAAATAGAATGCTAGGCACAAAAGGTTCAATAACAATAGCAGAACACCTATTCTCTAGGACAGATACTCTTTCAGCAGGACCCATTAATGATGAAATCCCATGGTTGTGTTTCTCCTCTCCTTGTCCAACAAACATATGAGCATTCATAATATTAATCGTTTTGTATGGGCATAGCAAGAGACGCATTAAACTTTTAGAATTACTCTCCTGGGGTCATCTCAATCTCAGACTACAGTGCCCAGGCCAGATTAGTCTTTCCTATCCCTAGCAGGGTCCTAGTCTCGTCATTACTTTAAGATCATGACAGCACTTGTCCATGATCAGACTCTTAACTTATAGTTAAGAATGAGGCACTTTGGCCAGGCCCATCTAGATGCCAGGGTAGCACATAACTTACCGCTTGCCCTGGGTCTGTCTCGTCCCCCATTGGGACCCTGCCTTTCAGAGGGCTAGGAACTGAGGGCAACCAAGGCTACAGTCAAGAAAGCAGATGCCTGGGAATTAATAATATTCAAAGCCAATTAAATCCCAATTGCAAAGGCATATTAATAAATATCTTTCTTTGTCCATACAAAAAGGACTTACTCTGAATAAGCTATGCAAAGGACTCAAGGAGAAGAGAAAGACATTATTTACAAGTCAACAGAACACTAAGAAAGAAGCTACAAATAAACACAGAGGAATGGGAGCACTGTGATGGGAGTAACCCAATAAACCTAAACTACCTGAAGCTATGTGTATGCTTTTGTGAAGATGAGCATACCCAATGTTGCTTAGAAGTTACTCCTGACACAGTGCTTGGGTGTCATTCCTAGAGCTTTCTCAGGGCATCATGAAAGCTAGGGATCAATCTTGGGTCACTTGTATGTGAAATAGGTGCTCCAGCTCATTGATTTAGCTTTCCAGCCCTGATCATGACATTTTCTAATGGGTAAAAAAAGTAAATATGCAATAGGTACATGAATGGAAATGAACAGACAAAGTTGACAAATCTTACCAGGGTATATTAATTTTGCCCCAAAGAAAATTACCTCAATGTGCTGCAGAGACTTTGAAATACAAAACTAAAAAGAGAAAGTAAGGAGAAAACACACCCTAGAAGCTATAAAGATTTTATAGAATACAGCAATTCATTAACAAATAGATAAGAATCAGTTGTGCTTAGCAAATGTATTATTTAAATGCAAATGATGCTGCTAATTATCTTTCCTCTTAAACAGGCTAAAGAGGAGGCATCCACTGCTAAGGAGAGCAAGGAACCAAGGGGACCTGTTCTATAATTACTCTGCACTTAGCAGTACTATTCCTTGGGCAAGTTCCTTAATATCTCCGAGTCTCAGTTGCCTTTCCTATAAACAAAGACAATAATATTTACTTCACATTGTTATTGTGAGAATTAAAAAAATTAATTCTCATATAATGCCTGAAACAATAAATGGCAGCTATAATAATACTTTTTTTAAAATGTTAAATTACACTTCTTTCCCTGCTCTGAGTCAGATCCTGTCACCAATTTTCTGTAGGAACAAATTAATAGCACATCTTAGCAAAAAATCTCTAGTGACAGAGACTTTTTCCTTGGATTGTAGCACGTTTGCTGGCACTAATTCCTGACCTAGACCACCAAGCAATAATTCTCTATGACAAATGTATGTTTGTGTAGTTTATGTCAGAAGAGTGGTAGAAAGGCAGGGCTGAGTGGCAAAGTAGAATGAGTCTGTCCTCATCAAATACAAATCATTCACCAACTCTTGCCCTAGTGCGCCCTCAGATAATCAACCAATATCACATAGAAATATTTCTAACTCCTTAGACTACTATTACCTCCAACTTGGCCAAACTCACTCCATAATACCATTTCTCATGTTTCATTATCAGTATAGAACATATTGGCATGCATCACAACATGACATGGGTTCTCTTGAATCAGTTTTTTCACTCCTTTTCAGCTCTTCAAAATTTCACCCTCTTCAAAGTCCTCATCATTTTTCAATGATTTCAGATGACTGTATGTTCACTATCATAACTGATCTTCACTATATAAATTTGATTTAATTATATCATTTGGTCACTTGCTGAACTCTCATTAGCTCTGTCATTATTGACCAGAAAAAAATTCTACACAACTTAGTAGAACATCACTGATAAGTCTAACTATCCATCCAGTCTATTACTCCTATTTCCCAAACTGCAGCACTGTAGCTCTGTCATCCTGTTGTTCATCGATTTACTCGAGTGGGCACCAGTAATGTCTCCATTGGACTAGAGTGATTTCCTAAACATATTAACAAAATTCAAGCCATTTCATGTAATGTTCCCACACATAAAATGCATCTATGGTACATTTCCACAATTTGTTTGATTGTATAACTCCTCCTTTAAAATTCACAAGGAATAGAGGTTGAGGAAAGTTTCCTGAATCTTATTTCCACTCTTAATTAGCCATCTATTACCTTGAGTTTCCTAAGGGAAATGCTACTATGTAAGTTAAGGCTAAGAAAAAGTTTATTACTTGGTCTCTCTACCTTAGGTAAAATCCTGGGTTGGCTAACCTAAACAAGACATCCTTGAACTCAATTATTTCAGTTGAACAGAGTTACTGATTTTTTTTGTGAGCTTGTACTCTTGTGTCTAGATGCTTTTCTAAAAATCTGATAGAGTTCTCTTCTCTTAAGCAGGAATGCCATGAGCTCTGACTATTCTCAGGGCAGTGGAGAAGAATAGAAATAGGGCTATTTGTTCCACTTGGAGTTTGTGTTTTATACCTGACACTAAGACTCCATCTTCTATAAAATCAAATCCAATATACATCCATAAAGATGACAAATCTATAACAGCTTCTCTTTCGAGCCATTAGAAACTTCTCTTGAGAATGTCCCTAGCTTTCTTCAGTCCTCACTGCCCTAATCAATTACTTCTGCATTCATTTGAGCTCCTTTGAATCATTTCTTAATTCCTCTCTACTATTAATCATTTTCAATAGTTTTTTAAATGTCTATCTTTTACACCCCACTATCATTTTTAAGAAAGTAGGAATTTTGTTTATCTTGTAGCCCTATATGTCACACGCTCAGAACAGGAAAACTAGTAGTTCATATGGCTCCTTAATCTACTTCCTGCAGGTGTACTTGACCAGTGCTTATTGAGCAAAGCATGAGCTAAAATTACTTTAGCTCCACTATCTTACTGTCTAGAAGCTTAGTTCAGGGCAGATACAAATTGAACAACTATTCCCAGCCTTCTTATGTACCCAGCAATCCAGCACACAGAAAATATTGTACATTTAAAATTTATTTTTGACTGTATGAAAATTAAAAAATTGCTTTAGTGAGGAATGTAGTGACAATGAGAAAATGAATGCAGTGACAATTTGGGATACCAAAACAAATAGAATTTATAACCAAGACCATTTCTTATTTCTTAATTTTAGAAATATCTTTCATTTAAATATTGTTTTACACCTGACTGTATTCATGGATTACTCCTGTGTTCGAGGCTTACTCCCGGCAGGGCTTGAGAGGCCATCTGTGGTGCCAAGAACCAGACTTGGGTAAGCCATGTGCAATAGCTTTGCCTACTATACTATCTCTGTGGCCCAATACCTTATATCTCTGTGGCCCAATACCTTACCTTTGGATTATTTTTACTTCACAAGAGATTACCCAGAGAATGAGGCTGTCAGGATTACCCAGGCATCAGAATTAAGCTTGCAGCATAAGACTTGCGTTGAGTGAATTGTCAGTCACCCACTGAACCATCTCCCCAAACCCTTCTTTTCAGGGATACCAGACGTCAGAGGTATCAGAAATGACTTTAGTGCATGTGGGCAGCATGGGATTTAAATGTGTAACCTTGTGCACATAGGGAAAGTGGTTTTCTTAAATAATTTATTTATTTTTAATTAGTGAATCACCGTGAGAGTAAAGTTACAGATTTATACATTCTTGTGCTCATGTTTCCCCCATACAAAGTTTGAGAACCCATCCCTTCACCAGTGCCCATTCTCTACCACCAGTAAACCCAGCATCTGTCCCACCCTCCCCAGTCCCATCTCCCCCCACCCCAAACTGCCAGTATGGTAGGGTATTCATAGCGAAAGTGTTTTAAGACTTTTACTCTCTTAGATCATTCTTAAATATATAAAACAATAAGTATGTCATCAGTCTCAAAGAATTGTATAACAAAGTGTGGCAGCCTTAAATTCCAAATTTTCTAGGACAATCCATATTTCAAATCTCTTATATCATTGTTCCCAGAAGTGTAATTGTACTTGTCAGATGCATATGCCTTAATTTGAGACTCACAAACTAGGAACTAGGTTGGAGAGGTAGCTTAATAGGGAGAGAATGCAAAGCATATATACAGGAATCCTGGGTTTGATCCCCAGCACCAAATCGTCTCCTGAGCATTGTTGGGAGTGACTCCCTACACAGAGACAGTAACAGGTCTTGGGAACTGCTGTACAGACCTCCAAATAAAAACTACATAAATAATGAAAAATAAAGTATGGTCACTAACAAGAAGGTATATTTGATTTGTTTGTGCTTAGTCTCATTTTATAGCCAAGGAAACAGATTCACAAAGGCTAACAGGACATGTAAAGGTACATACTAAATTAATTATAAAAAATACTTATAAAATGACTACATAAATTTTATTAAATGTGAATAAAATTAATACAATTGTCTTCTGTTTGCTAATCTATTATAATTTCCTATTATTTTATGTTATAATGCAACATAGCGCTCTGAGAGAGCCTTTTGTTTTCAATTGTACAGACATTCTGCTCCTGTTGTTGAATCCCTGTGTTACAAGTTACCAGCAGTCAGTTCTTTAAGCACCTCATTTTATGACATTTCTGATGTCCAGACATGGCACCATGATGGAGGCAAACTCAGTATGTACTTTGGGGCTGTGTGTTTGCAGGACAAATTAAGAGCATAGATGATAGAAGCCTTCTAGATACATAATCATTGGTGGTTGTTTCTTAATCATTATAGCCTGATGTCTAAAAACATTAGGCTCCTGGTATCAATACTATTCAAGGTGACTTTCCAGAATAAAAGAAGAATGTGAGAACATATGGTAGAGAATGGCTCAATAATGGAAAGTACAGGGAATATTCAAAACATCTGAAACTGCAATTCATGAAAAACGGATCACATAGGGAAAGGGCATATGGAGGTATTAAGGGGAAGGACAGAAAGAGTAGGTAATTAGCATGAACGTATTATAGATAATGTGGTACCATAACAATAATGAATAAAATCAAGGTGAACTAACCAAAGGACCGAAGTCTTAGAGCAGGTTGAAAACTTGAAAATGGAGATGGAGTGGTTTTAAGAAAGAAGGAGTACAGATCAAAGTCGTGAGGAACTGCTTGAAAGGATATGGACAAATGCCAGTAAATTTCCCATTTCACTTGATAAGTGACTTTGCAGCAGAAGATATTTTATGTAAGTTTTAAATTTCAGTACCTTTTGAAATAGAAAAATTGGTGACTGCTGGGTTTCTTGTCATTTCCTTAAAACAGTCTAATGGTGACTACTGGAAAAAAAAAACATTCTGCTAAACTTTTGTAGCTGACATTAGAGAATAATCTACTGAAGTCATACCCAAACTCATGTCTAAATAAATCACTATTTTATTCATTATTTATTCAAAATTTGTCCTTTTATGTGATTATTTATTTGCAGTTATTCTTTTAAGGGATCTAATTTTCTGCAGCTCAATAGACTTATGAGACTGTGTGAGTGACCATTTTTTAATATTTTTATTTCCTCTTTGGAAAAGGCAGTTTAAAATCTTTCTCTTCTTCTGGGAAAATCACTCCATAAAGGAGGACAGCTGTGACATTTATCATCATTTAAATAGATTGGAGTTTCAAAGCATGCACTGCCCTAGATCTAAGTCCATCATAAATTTTGCATAAGTTTCTTTGTCTGCTCTGCAAAGATAGTCTGACCCTGGGCAGTGCTGGCCCTGGTCCTTCCTTTTAAATTCTTCTTTCACATATGCCTTTTTCTCCCTTCATTTTAATAATCATGCTTTCCTCTGACTGGCCTTATATGAACCATAGTGTTTGAAGTATTATCTCGTACGCATGGCCAAAAAAGTGTTAACAACTTCCTGACCTGTGCCAACTCCGGAACTTACTAAGTTCAACTCCAACGAAAATTACACTCTTTGACCTCCCTTTTTAGTTTCAGTTCTGTCTCTGCATCTCCTCTTGGTCAGACTGACTAGGGTACCACACTCTCACGTTTTGGCTAGGCCTGCATTCTTTCCATTGGAAAGTCCATTGATTTAGTCAAGTTTTTCCAGAATCCTTCCTGCTAAAATCTGTTACATAACAGTCAACAGAACTCTCTTTCCGTTTGGTTCTCTTGGCATTTCAGATAGAGAAATGTCAAGGTCCTGGTGTGCAAATTACTCTTCTGAAAACATTGAACAGGAATTTCCCAGCTTGTCACTCAGTTTACCACACTGAAATCATCTGAGGTGCATCAGCTGTGTTTCCAGCATAGAGCTGGTCTCTGTGATAACTTTATTGAGATTATTGGTCTCCAGTAGACAGGACTGCCTTAGTAATTCACTTTGCCGTTCATTTAAACATGAACTGGTATGGGATTAGAGTTCCAAACACTTTAGGCTTAACATTGGGGTGTCCTTTGCTCTCCTGCAGAGAGCTTAGGTTAATTGAATCACACCCACTGTAGTGTTCCTGGGAGCACACCCAATTCCACCGGGTGTTTATCTTTAACCTCTCCTTTGTGTTCTTCTTCCCCTGTTAGTCACAAGTATCTCTAGATCAGACAAAGTAACTTATAAATTCAAAACTTCTGATCGTCTGGATTTTATATATATAAGTGAAATACTGTTTTTTCTTTCCTTTATGTCCTTTATGTATTTTTTTATTTTAAAGTAAAGTCATTTTTGTACAGACATAGGAAGAGAGTTAGTGCTATGTTTTTGTAATATGGGAGTTAATATACTCTGAAATATGCACTCCTGAGCATCCATCACATCTACTTGAGTTAATCCTCAATTACCCTTAGATTGACCCTAGTTTCATATATTTCTGGGTCCCGCCCAGGGACTTGGACCCAAGACAAGCTATAAGCTACCCTGGCTTCACCAGAGACAGACTAAGAGTCGTAAGAAGTATAATAAGAACACTGTCATGGAACAAACACTGATATGACCCCAAAAGAAATAACTGAATAGGGACCATATTGGAATTAGGAAAAATTAACCTGGCCTGAGGACTGTAGTGTGGGAAATACAGCAAGATTTTTCCAGGAAAAGTCATCCTTTACTATGAGTCCAGAGAGAACATTTTAAGCTTAATCTAGGGTATAGATAGAAGTCTATATTCCTTATTGTGTTTATGCAAAATGACTAGATATATTATTAATAAGTACATTTAATATGATTGTTTAACTGGTCTACCAGTAAAGGAAAAGAGAAAACAATATACCCTAAATGGAATTCTGCCCCTAGGTGGATTTTCTAGAAGAATTTCCCCTGAAGGAGGGGCTTTACATCTGTTTATTGTTTATGTTAATGTTCAACCACACCTACGTGTAATCACTGACCTCCCCAACCCTACATGATTTCTCTATAACAATCTTGATTGATTTGAATAAAGTGTAACTGGTGGCCAACTGTGGTCCAGTTTCTTCGTCCATCAGCTGGGGTGGATGGGGGAATGGTCATAGGCTCCAAATGCAGCAGGGGACCCAGTCACTGCTGGATGGTTACTCAGACAAACCGGACTCTTCATTTCTTAACATTTAATTCTAGGTAGAAGGCTCCGTCTCAAAGACACTATGCTTTCTAAGGCCCTTGATCTCAAAGTCAGACAGTTTCTCTTAGCTCCCTTTGATCAAAGAAAACACGATCTTTCCTTTCTAAGCCCCAGACATATTTATGCTCTCTGCTGAAAATGAGCATTATTTACAGATTCTTACATTTCTTCACTTGGCTGGAGGATCTCAAAATCTACTCACCAAAAGTTCTATTTTGCTTCCAGAAATGCAATATCAGCATTCTGTGAAGGGCTTAATATTAAACTCTGTTCCAATCTTTGAGTTTTCTCTTACCACTTCATGATGATATCTCTGCCATTGGTTTTTTCACCAACTGTCTCCTCCAAGAGGCTAACAAGGCCCTTTTATAATAATAGGCCTCTCAGATGTTCTGAATATTTTTAGGCAGCCCCAGGGTCCCTGAAATCCCTGCTGTTCCTCCACAATAACTCAGACAACATCAGTAGCCCCCCTGGACACCACTTAGCTCAGAACTGCCACAAGCAATAGCATAATAAAGACCAATTATCTCTACACATATTTCCCCAGTATTACTCTTCCCTAGCAACATATTCCATCTAAAATTTCACATTTTTATTGAAATATTTTTGTCTCAGATTGTTCAATGTCATGATATATCAAATGACTTAAGACAGTTGACCTGTTTACCTTACTCCTGAATCACTTAAGCAGCTGATGCTCTAGTTCAAGAAAATACTAACAGTGGGAAACTGACTGATCCCATATTTACATTTATACAAAACTGATTTCAAATCCTAATTAAATGTGTTCTATTTCCTTAAAGTTGGTCAAGCTAGGAAACTCCCGTATCTTCAGATTCACATATTAAATTAGCCTACCCATTCTGAACACCAGTACAATTTATTTTTAAGATCTTAGATTACTAGTACAATTTATTTTTTAAATCTAATAAAAGGGCCCATGGGATAGTACTGGGGTTAAGTTGAGCTAAATTGAGTTAAGTTTGGATTAAGTTGGACACATGCAAAGCACTCAAGCTCAATCCCTGGAAACAGTTGGTATTTCAAATACTGCTGTGTGCAGACCTGGAGGCCCCAAAACTTCCAGGTATGGCCCGAGAGACCTCCCAAGCATGGCCAGGTTGTACCAGGTAATAGCTAATACCAAAGGGTCAAAGCAGCACAGCATCCTCAGGCCAAGGCCAGATTGGTAAAGAATCACTGGTGATGCCGCTTGGCCTCCTGACCACCTATATATGCATTACAGCACTATCCACAGATAGCCAAGACTTGGAAACCAACCAAGTTCCCACAAAGATATGAGTGGATAGATACACAATGGAATACTACTCAGTTCTAAGAAAAGATTAATTCCTACAGTTCTCTGCTATGTGGATGAAAATGGTGTTAGTCATACTGAGGAGAGTCCAAGGGAGGATAAATACTGAATTATCCCCCTCATGTGTGGAATACAAAGGTACATATTAAGAGAATAAAAGTGACTGATAGTAACAGAGCCTGGGAGTTGACCTAAAAACGGGGTTTGTTAAGATGGGTAGTGGCAAGAAGAGCTACAGACAATGGTGGAGGGATGCTGACACTGGTGGGTGGCCAGTAGCAACACTGTGTGTCTGAAACTATTAACATTACTGTTAGACACATTTACTACATCTTTTTAAGTTAGTAAAAGAAAAAATCCACATTCTAGATAATAAGTGACGATAACTCTGCTACTAAGAAGCTTAGAGATCATTCTTTCCAGTCATTCCTATCATTATCAACATTGTTAAACACATAAGTTTTCAGTGTTCTTTCTTACTGTCTAGGAGTCTATGATATCCTGACTACATGATAAATATTTCAAATTTTAGAACTGTGAAGTTTCTGTGAAATTGTAACATGCACTCATTTGGCAGTCAAGCTATATCCCCAAACTGAGAGGTATCAACTTCTCTGGCTACTGTAATATTGCTGCAGCAATTATTTTATTTCTTGATTCAGAACCTACTCCATATCCTCTGGCAAAAAGATTCCAATGTTCTTGCTTTTGTGAATGGCTACATGAACTAAGGCAATACTGTCCAACTATCTGGCCACTAAGAATGGTTTTGAATAGACCCATGCAAAGACCTAATCCAGAGTATTACTGACTTGAAGTAACAGAAATTATATCTTACCTATCTAATGGTAGAACTTTGGGGAAATGAATTCACGAGCATAAGTCATGCTTCTTTCTTTATTTTTTTTATTTAATTGATGTGAGCTAGACCATTACAAAGCTGGTCACGATTGAGTTTCAGTCATACAGTGTTCTAACACTCATCCTTCCACCAGTGTACATTTACCAGAGCCTTTGTCCCTAGTTTCATTTTCTTGCCAAATGGAAAAAGCAGTTCTATGTTAAAAGATGTGGTGACCACGTGAGGGATCTCCTGACATCACACAGACCATGGATCTAGTTGTTCTTAAGGACTGTCAGCTTTTCTGTGATGGCTTCCATGAGAAATACATTCTATTTATTAGAATAAATTGCATTATAATAACTTTCATTTATTCTAATGAGAAGATGCTCTTTTCAAGTTAACAGTATATTTTTTATGAAACTTTCATTACCTTGAACCAACTCTTTGAGAAACCCACTCCTAACCCTAGGGAGACCTTTATCTTTTCCGACAAATCTATTTTATAATTTGTTCTTATTTTTTCTACTGCCTTACTTGATCTGTTTCCTATACGTCATTAATTTCCTTTTTACTACCAATAGGGACCGACCTCCCCAGGGAGTATTGGAAAAGGGTGATGATTGGAGCCTCTTTCAGCAGTTTTTGACCTGATGATATGACCTAATAGTTTGCTTCTCTGGTCTGGGAGTGCTAGGGGCCATAGGAATAAAACTAGAAATTCTAGGGAGTTGGTGTAATACTGAGGATAAAGAGGATCCATACATGCTATGCATATTTTCAGGAACTCCATATATTTCCCTGGATCCTCTTCCCTTTCTTTATATGTTTTCATCTCTATAATGAAAGATTCAGAGCACTACTAGGAATGGTACCTGAGCACTGAGTTATAAGTAATCTATGAGCATTGCAGAGTGTGACCCCAAAATAAAAACAAATGTATACTACACAGCAGTGGTACTCTCTAGAACAAATATTACTTATATTAACTACTAAAAGACCCAAGTAAGAACTACTCAACTAAATAGTATATCATATACACGAGCATTATTCAAACCTTTACACCTATGGCTCTGTACTGGTCCATGGACTTGTCGCTATAACCACCACAGGAACCCAGTGATTCTAAAACATTTTAAAACACAAACAGGTGGGCACCTGTCTGTAAACAAGTAGTTGAAGACCACTGATATACACTAACGTAATATGTGACTACATTACTTAGAAAGCACAGAATAGAAGAGAAGGATGTAGAACTACCATCTTCTTAAGTGCCCCTACCTAATACTGATATATATCACTACCACAGATATTATATTAGGTGAAGCAAGTCCTGTGATCCTATCTAACTTAACAAACCCTGAATGTAAAAAAAATTAATTAGAAAAATTATTCTGTAGGGAGCCAGAGCACGTGGAGCAAAGATGGCGCCGACTCCGGCTGCCCTAGGTAATAAATAACCTCCAGAGCGCGGGCCCCGGCATCGCCCCCCATGGGGTGATTGGAAGGCAGCCAACTGGCGAGCAACACGTCAGAAGTGAGGGGTCTTCTCTATAAAAAGGGTATCGCTCTGAGGGTCGGGGCCTTCCTCCCCCATTTGTGTAAGTGTGGAGATCTCCAATAAACTGCTGCAGAAGGACCCTCAACCGGTGTCGTCTCTCTTTGCTGGCGAAGGGAAACTGCGACAACGCGATTTACAACTGGTGCCGAAACCCGGGACGCCGGGTAAGTTTCATTCGCACCTTGGGGAAGGCCCCTTCGTTCCGAAGGGAGGGTTCAGAACTGCAGGACGGGATGGCTCGGAGAGGCAGACTATAAGTCTGTCAGAAACCGAGGGGTGGCTCGGAGAGGCAGACTATAAGTCTGTCAGAAACCGAGGGGTGGCTCGGAGAGGCAGACTATAAGTCTGTCAGAAACCGAGGGGTGACTCGGAGAGGCAGACTATAAGTCTGTCAGAAACCGAGGGGTGGCTCGGAGAGGCAGACTATAGTCTGTCAGAAACCGAGCGGTCGGAAAGATTAAGCGCGCATGAAAGGGTACCCGGGATTAAGAAAAAAAAAAATTGCCCGATGATGGAGGCAAGGGCGAGGGAAGGGGGAGGGGAGAGTTCTCACCCCGCGCACTCGCAACCAAGGAAAAAGGACCGCCCGGAGGGGGCGAGAATGAGACGGGAGAGGAGGAGGCCACACCTCCCCCCACAGTTTGCGTACTTGCAACCAAGGAAAAAGGACCGCCCGGAGGGGGCGAGAATGAGGCGGGAGAGGAGGAGGCCACACCTCCCCCCACAGTTTACACAACTTGCTCTAGGCCGGGTGGGCCGAGGAAAATCTATCCCTGGGGGGATATGGCTGCAGCCAGCCTGAAACCCAAGGAGAGCTCTTCAGAAGACTCCCTTTCGAGTTCTGAAGAAGAGCAAATTCTAGACCAGGAAGCGGCACGCTACAAAGCGGCACACCGCTACGAAGAAGCGGCAGGCTATCGCCCCCCTGACCTCTGTAATCGAAACCGAAGCAGCAGAGCGCACTTACCGCGCCCCGTACCCTCGGCTCCCCCTCCCCCGCCATATGCACGGGGAACGGAAGGAGCCCATGCATCCCAAACATCGTTACTTTCTGCTGACCTACATAGGCAGATGAGACTAGCCTTTCCTGTCTTTGAGGGAGATGGGAATGGAAGAGTTCATGCTCAGGTAGAATTCAATCAGATTAAAGAGTTGGCAGAAGCGGTCAGAAAATATGGGGCAAATGCCAATTATACCATTTCCCTACTTGAAAGACTGGCCCGGGATAGGATGACCCCCCCCCCCTTTTGCCTCTAGATTGCTAGCTTCTTATTAGAAAGAGCCGGATGTACATTGTAGCAACCCCATTGTCAGGGGGACAAGACCAAAGGTAATGTGGACTCCCGTAGGGCAGGTTTAAGAATTTCTGTGTGAATGTACTGCGTTGGGTGCGCACCGAAATGAAAGAGGACCGGTCCGAATGAGTGCAGGAGTGTGATTTGCGCGAGTGCCTTTAGTGTGTGTGTATATTTGTCTCATTATATTTCTCTTAGTTATGCTTATTATTATCAGCAGAGAAGTCAGGAAAATGCAAGATCATGTGGTTGAGTGTTTAATAATATCAGGAATGAAAAAGAGTGTCGCTAAGGTGGTCTATCCACCTCAGAAGTAGTCTTGATCTTAAAATTGTAACATCTGACAACTTAGGTTTCAACAACTTTGTCATGGATTGTTTTGCCGGCTTATATCAACAAAAGCGCTTTCTTGACCCGTTTTTAACAAGCAGGAAACTGGCTGGTCAGACAGAGAAACGGGGAGCAATGTTCCCAATCGGCCGACAGGGCTCAATTTGCCCTGGGGACTGCTCTTTCCTTTCTCTGTCTATCAGTTTTTCTCCCTGCCGTTTTTGAAGGGTCAGATCGATCGATCAACTGCAAATGTGTGCACGTGTAGTGGTGTTTTTTAGTCAGTTCATTGTCTGTCTGTCTGTCTGACTGTCTGTCTGTCTGTCTGTCTGTGGAACACTCGAGTGTTAGAGCTAGTTTGAAGTCATTAATTCTTAGAACTGAGCAAACAAAATCAAGGGAGTCAGAGTGATATGTAGTCCAGCAATTTAAAAGATTTAGGTATCTTTGGAACTTGTTAGATCAGGTTTAAAGAAAGATTTCTAATCAGAATGTGGCGACCACGAAGGGACTGAAATTCTCAATCTAGATTTCTTATTGTAAGAACATTAATGGCTATTAACAGTTGTAATTCTTCTGAAGTTCAGAGTCTCTACTATCTAGGAAGAGCTGCAGAAGTAGCGCCTAAAACTAAAGTGAAATAAAGCGTTCAGAGGATGCAAGGCTTTATTTTACAAGATTCAGCCAATCTTAATGAGGAATTTAGCCAGTTTACAAACAGAGGTACAGAAGCCATCAAAATAGTTTTCTTATGTTTCCATAAACATTGACAGCCCAAGTGTCTTTTCTATGTTATTATCAAAGGTTAGTCAAAAAAAAAAAAAAAGGAACTCTTTTTGTGTCTGAAAGCATGTTTGTATTGTGGAATTGTTAGAGAGCTCATGATTTGAAATAACTAAGATACAAAAACTATTGGATTTAAGCCAAAGAAGGTTTACTCATGTTTTATAAAAATTGATGGTTTAAAGGTCTTATGCTGTTGTGTCAGTGTACATATGCATCTGCATTGGATTATTAGAATGTGAGCTGAAATAATTGTGGAAAAGCAGGTTCAAAGAGTAATAGTTTAGTTAAAACATGAGTTTCTAGAGTTATGAATTTGGTTGCAAATCTTATCCTACTGGTATTTTATTTGATCTCTGAGACTTTTGGTAACTAAAATTTCTAGAGATACTTAGCAAAGAATTATAATAGATTAATCTCAGGTGTCAGCCTGATAGTCTGAAGCCATAGCATTGTGCCTTGGTTAAAGTTTGAGATAGGAATGGAGTATTTCATGGAAAATGTGGGAAATTTTACTGACTATTGTTAAATCAGTCTGTCTAGTACATGAAAATGCATGTTATTATTCTGATAACTTTATTCATTGCAAAGCTTTGTCACCAGATATCATATCTAGCTCTGACCATCACATAGAAGTTTGTATGCAAGTGTGAGATCCTTAATGTTTTATGGTAATCTATGAGTGTTTTAATCTTTATATTTGTGTTTTCCTAGAAATCAGAATTCTAAGATGTCTCCTGGTTAATTTCTATGTGGAGTGAACCTTTGCCCAATGAATATGTTGTAAGAACTTTAGTTGTGAGCATCTTTAAAGTTGTTGAATATCTATAGAACTGACCTAATGCTTTTGAAATAACACTGAAAGTAGTTTTGTCATGTTAAATGAAATGATTGGTAATTTGTGCCCAAACTTGGAAGATCATGTTGTACTAAGTTCAGTAAAAATAAGAGTTTAAACTTGTGGGACTATAAAGAATATAGATGTATGTCTTAAGTCAGAAAGATAATGGATGCAGATATCATCAGTTGGAAAAAGGAAAGAAACTGATCACTGTTTTAAGAAACTCTTTAAATCACATGCAGAATTGTTCTAGTATGTTTTTGGTAGGATCTATGAAAAAGATATTGGATGGATTGTCTGGAACTCCTGTTACAGTGCTCTTAGATTATTGAATTCTTCAAAAGTTGTGGAAAATCAAGTGTTTTTTTTTTAATGGGATTAAATGAATTAGACATGTTTAACTGTACACTGGACTCCCAGTACAGTGCTCTTATTAATGGGAAGTCAAGGTTTTCAACATGGAATTGAATGGGTTAAACATGATGTAAATTGTACACTTTTCCTCTACAGATTTTAGCTTCTTTGACTAGGACCCACAACAAATGGGTGTGTTGCATCTCACTGTGAGTAAAGTGAAATGTTTGCTTTTCTCTTCTTTTGTACCTTCAGTATGTTTTTGATGCTTCATGGCACTATGTTGGTTTGCATAAATCCAGATAAAAGTCTTTCCTCTCTGTAATAGGGTCTACCCCTCATGCAGACAGGAAAATCAGTTATGAGACCCCAAAGCCCTCTTTCAGGGAAAGAGTCAAGGGATTGGTCTAAATGACAGGAGCAGGTATTTAACAGGTACTGTTTCAAGTACCCTACAAACCTCAGGGAGACCCTAGAGGCCAGTTGGCTTAAGGAAAGAATGGAAATCATCACTGCTATGGAAAATGAGAAATCCGGCAATCTGTGTGACTGACACAATCTGGGCCTACTCAGCATCAAGGAAAACCCTGGAAACCAGGATCTCTCCCAGCCCTGAAAAAGGGAGGGGATGGACTCCTTTCTGCCAGGATGCATCTACGGAAAAGGCCACCTCCAGTTCAACCTGAAGGCTCGAGACCATCCAGTTCATCGTGGGACATTTATGGCCAGGCCTGGGTAACTCTGACGTGCCACATAGAATTAATGCCATTATTGGCGTGCCTCCTGTCTTTAGCCAACCCCCAGGACTTCTCAGTAAATAATGGGGTACCCCAAATGGAGAGTTCTCCAATCTTGCTGTATTTATGCAAAAGAACAAGTCAGATTTGTTAAGCCATCAGGCAAATTTTAAAATGAAGGTGGAGAGAAAACCATGTTTCTGTAACTTGCTTTTTAAAGAATCAGATTCAAATTCTACAGAGTAATCTAGTAAATGTATTCTAATCTGGATCTAAAAGGTATCCCTTTTGGGTAATTCAGGTATAATGTGTTTTGCTGACTGTAAAGTAAGCAGCCTAGTCTTTGGGACTCAATGTTGAAGATGCTGTCACTAGTCTGACCAGGGTATTGGAAGCCAGAGCTTTAGTGGGGGGAACCTCAGCTCAAAGTGCAGAATTAATGCTTTCCCCCAACCTGTCAATTGGCTACAGTGCCAAGTGTGGACATTTAAACTGGTTCTAAGTATTCACTTTTAGTTCTATGAACACAGTCATTTGGAGAGAACTAGAATTTTAACAGCTCTTAATTCTCGTTCCATCATGGGATTAATACCCCATCCAGAGAATACTCATCTAAGATACTCTGCAAAAGAGGAACAATAGGCATTGGAACAAGGTTTTCAAAAGGAAATTGATAAAGGGTTACACTAAGCTTCCAACACTAGTGAAAGCCATCTTTCATGGGAAGGAACTCAGAACTGTGCTTTCTGTTTCATTAATGAATTGTGGGCCTCCTTTCCTAACACTTGTAACTTCAAGGAACTTGCCAAGGAAAGGATTGGCAGATTGACATGCAAATGATCAAACGCTCATATATTCAAGATACGAACATCTACTGCTTCCAAATGACAGCTTCAGTGGATGGGTAGCTTTTCCAACCTGAGAAGCGGTGTGGTGCTTCTAGGCCACTAGAAAAATCTGAACATAGGAAGTCATTTTCTATCAACCAATGGGTGAAGCAGTTATTCCTTTCCATTGTTTTTATGACAGAAATAGGTGTAGGATTATGTTGTGTTGGTTTCTGCTGCTTTAATTTCTGTCTCACCATCCCAGGCAGAATGTTATCTAAAACTGTAGATCACTCTGCTCTTGCTAGATCAGAGGCAATATTCTACTCCAAGGTCTAATCATTTCAAAGTGACATTCCTCAGTCTAATTGATCTGATCTCTTCTTTCAGATAACTTCAGGATCCCAACCAGTTCATTGCCTGGGGCCCACTAAAACTAAGGTAGCATGAGGTTTCACCCCTTGTGCAGGCAGGGCCAGCGCCCCTTTGTCAGCATGAAGCAGCTCCAGAAGATGGACCTTCAGCCATTTTCCCCTTAAAGATTTAAGGTGGTGAAATCTCTAGGGGGGAATATGATGTAGGCAGGTAGATAGGGAAAGGCCCCTGGCAATGAAACTTAGATCATCAAAGTCTCCAGGGAGGAGAATCCTGAGACCCCTCCCCCCTGTGAAACCGCACCCGATAAGACCTTCAACAGACTCTGAGGATAGTAGACCCCTCCCCAGGAGGTTCCCCAAAGAAGGCTATCACCACTCTCAACCTCCCTGGTATACTTGAAAAGAAACCGCATGTGGGTGGGGGCAGGCTGTAAAGAACCTATAAAAAACAGCCCAATAGTCCATTCAAGGCTCTCTCTATCTTTGGAGGAGCCCGCGTTCTTTCTTGAGCACGTTACTCCTACTGCTTTCTCCTTTTCCACTTATCTCTTCCTCCTTCCCTAAGACCTTCTAAATAAAGTCTGTTACTTCAAAAAAAAAAAAATTTAAGCTACTTAGCTCAGGGTCATAAGGAGTGAGAGTTTTTAAAGATTTCCGAGTCCGCAGAATGCTCCAGGGGGAACCCCTGAGAGGGATTCTCTCTTTTCTTCTTACAGAGAACATGCGGCTCGTCGTCCGGTGCCGACCCTGCGGGTTTGCAATGATGATCCTGCTGCTGACTGTGCAACCCACGGAGGCCGGATTGGGCTGGCTGGTTGACCCTACACGCCTCCTACAACAGCTGTATGGGACCCCGTGCAACTGTCAGGGAGGACAATCTTCGGTGACCCCAACGAGCTACACGAAAACCGTGGACTGAGGGACTCTTACTATATATCTCCTCACTCGGCCCAGTGCTCGGGGCGGACTAACCCAGTTTTGGCAGTGCGTGCCCAAGCCTACTTTTATAAATAAGGGGGAATTTGCCTGACACTTCAGGAGAAATGCTGTTTTTATGCCAACAAGTCGGGTATAGTGAGGGACCGGGTTAGAAAACACCAAGAAGAATTAGAAAAAAGGAGACATGAGTTTTATGAGCACCCGTTTTGGTCGGCGTGGGGGGGTGTGTTGCCCTATCTCCTCCCCCTTTTGGGGCCCCTTGTTGGAGCATTATTACTGATCTCCTTTGGTCCTTGGGCATTCCAACGCCTAACTCAGTTTATTAAAGATCAGGTGAATGCCGTGACCTCACGTAAGGTGGAAGTGTACTATCACCGCCTGGTGCAAGCCTACCCAGGGGAAGACTCTGAATGATACTTGTACAACATTCTGTTCTGCACCTCCGTATAATACCGTGCCTTGTTTTTGATTGCGTATAATACCGTGCCTTGTTTTTGATTGCGTATAATACCGTGCCTTGTTTTTGATTGAATCTTAGCAGAGTGTAAGCTGGCGTAGGTGATGATGCCTAGTCTTTTTAGATCGTTTAGTCCCAACGGTTGCTCAGCCTAGGTGGTCTGTCCCCCCGCCGGAGGCATCGCCGCTTTAAATCAAGCTGCTCAGTGCTTTTTTTATGCTGAGTGTAGCCCCTGCACACTCGGGATCTGTGAATCCATTGCACGAGTTTGGGTGCACCGGCAATGGTCTCAGGGAAGGGTGTCAGACTAGATGGTACTGCACTGGGTCTCTCTCCTCCCTGACCCAGGGCGACGAGCCGCTTGCATAGGGCCGCCGTCGAAATTTTGCCCTGCCTGGAAAAGCGGACGGCGGGACAGGAGGAGCCTCATCGGATCCTGAAGAGGGACCCGTTGAGGCCACCTCAGTCCCTGATATTTTTACAGGCAGTGGTGTCCGTCGCCCCCTTTCTCGCAGAGACCGGCTCCTTAGTAAAGAGATAAGGGGGAGTTGTAGGGAGCCAGAGCACGTGGAGCAAAGATGGCGCCGACTCCGGCTGCCCTAGGTAATAAATAACCTCCAGAGCGCGGGCCCCGGCATCGCCCCCCATGGGGTGATTGGAAGGCAGCCAACTGGCGAGCAACATGTCAGAAGTGAGGGGTCTTCTCTATAAAAAGGGTATCGCTCTGAGGGTCGGGGCCTTCCTCCCCCATTTGTGTAAGTGTGGAGATCTCCAATAAACTGCTGCAGAAGGACCCTCAACCGGTGTCGTCTCTCTTTGCTGGCGAAGGGAAACTGCGACAACGCGATTTACATTATTCCACTGAGGCAATGCAGTAGGAAGAGGGAGGTAACTTTGGGTGATTTGTGGAGGAGGAATGCTGACACTGGTAGTGGGTTTGGCATTGAAACTCTGAATGCCTTAAACTGTTGTCAACAGCTTTATATATGAAAGTGCATATGTAAAAAAAAATAAATTTTTAAATGATGAGAGGAATAAATAGGGGGATGTTTTTGATATTTCTATCTTCCCTCTCTGTATTATACATATATACATATGTGTATTTATGTATTTATATTTTTGAATACTTTTTTCCTCTTTTTAATCACTAGAATTCTCAAGAAATTAAGCCAAATGCAATACCAAATGTTTGTAAAAATAAAAGGAGAAATTTCAACCTTTAACTCCTTGTAAATTTCTTTCTACATCAATAGCATGAGCTGGTAAACTTGGCTGAAGTAATGACACTCCCAAATCCCAGTTATTTATAGCAGTAATATTTATTTATTTATTTACATACAGGCATTAAGTTAGGTACTATTCTGCTGCAGATTGGGGTCCTGAAACTCCAGCTTCTGTTCTGGGATTTAGGTTCAAAGAACAGTCCTATGCATAGCCATAGACACAGCACTTCATAATTGCTTATGTGTCATTAGTTATAACACATTACGTAGTCAAAGTGGAATCACTGAAGCTGGAATGTATTCTCCTCCCAGAGGCGGCATGAAAGGGCACATGGCAGAGGTGAGGCTCCTTATCCATAGAAGCAGACATAAATAATTGTAAGCAATAATATAATCTGTCACAGCACCCTGCTGGTTCAGCTCTGCTGCTTCTTTTTCTATTCACCTTCTCTTATTTTAAGCACCTTTCTCTTGCATGGTTTTAAGTGGAATATCCATGAAAATAGCACATAAAATACATCATAGCTACTATTTGTTGCTCTTAGGATTTAATTAAAAATATTAAATCATCAGCTAGAACCCTAAATTGTCTAAATTGCAATCCTATTGCCACTTTATGAGACATGGCTTAAATATATTCCCTTGGGTAAGCCCCCTTCCATACATTTCCGTTTCTGTCTAAAGCAGCATCATTTCTCAGACCCACCCATTGCCAACTATTCTCAATGTCATTCTTAAATATCCTTGTGCTTTGAGATCTCAAGAGCCATCAAATCTAACTTTACAAGGTTCGATTCCCTGCCATCACTTAAATCTATTCCCATCAAAATACTTCCCACCTACACTATGTTACTACCCTTCGTTTGATCTATCTCATGATCCAGAAGATCATTTTTTAAGTTTATATACTTAAAATTTCTTAGACATATGAACAGAGAAACTATAAGAATCTTTACCATTAGTTAGAATAGGAAAAATAAACAAGAATATATAAGCATAGCAATTGACAAGAGAACTTACATAATCTAGTATGCACACACTGAAAATGAATGTTCATCAGTTAATATGCAGAGGCTGAAGATACATGCATTAATATGAATTATTTCACATTAAATATTCAATAAAATTTAGAATCACAATAATTTATTTAGTCTGGTATTATTTTGAAAATAGTTCAAACATTCTAACAGTATAATTGCTTAGTAAAATAATTTTAGGTCTTTTTTTAAATCATGGAATTTATAAACACAGAAATATCATCATGCTTATGTAGCAGGGGAAAAAAAGTAAGGGTGAGAAAAGGAAGTTACCTAGAAGGAGTGTGCAGAGGATATCACACTATTAATAATGCTTTATTTCTCAAGGTTTATTGTATACATATATACGGAGAATTTTTTGTTGATTTTTAAACTTTTGTTCTTTAGCCTGTTGTCAATAGCTAATGGTAGACTAAATGCTTCAAATGCCTCCCAAATAACCTCTCCATTCTAAAATCTCTGCAAACTTTACATTGGTCAATCTTTATAAAAGATTATTTAGCTTTATTTTTTGCTTTGAAATCTCAACTAGTCTGCAATGCATATCAGATAAACTCTGTGCATACAGTGCATATAAGATAAATTCTTAGCATGTGGTTCACATCAATCAATACCCTACCAATACCTATTTTCGATCCCCTGCTGATACAACTTTATTTTACTATATGTTTACTGAAGTCTCACTTTCTATGCAATAGTTAGTTCAGTGTCACACAGATAGTTCAGGGGTTAAGGAGCTTGCTTTGTAACTAACTAATGTTGGTTAAACCTAAGGCATTGTATATGGTCCTCGGGCAACGAGCCAGAATTAAGTCCTGAGCATAGCTAGGTGTACCTCAAACACTCAACCCACGCCCAAAAAGCAATATGTAGTCCACCCATCCTTTACTGTTAAACCAACTCAGAATGTAGAATAGATGGTCTTTGCTCCTCTCTAGGACTATTACTCTCTATCCAAATTCCTTGTGTCTACTTTCTTCCTACATTTTCCAGGAACAAGTCCCATCTATTTCCCTATTTTATAACCCACCAGATTTTCTGCATTTTTGTCTCTTAAACTGTTTCTTTTATTAAGTCTTTATCATTTACTATCAGGGGGCTCAGTATTTACCATTCAGTATCACCAATGTTTCTATTGTTGTTTTGGAGCCACACCCAGAGATATTAAGGGCTTTCTCCTGACTCTGTGCTCAGGAATAACTCCTGGCAGTGATCATATGCAGTTCTAGGGATCAAAATAGGGTTGGCCACATGAAAGACAAATGCCTTAATTCCGGTACTCAATATTTGGCTCTAACATGCCATTTTAAATTAATCATTGTCAAGAGTTGTTTCAAGCTAGCAAATTAGCCTCCTACAGCTTCACGACACTGAAGAAGCACAGGGCACCTGGTCAAGAGCAAAGAATTGTTCCAGAGCAGCAACTTCTCTCCCGCTGAGGTTCCTACATTCCTCTCCCCACAGGATGACATCTTGGACTAGAGTCAGTAAATATCTCTTTACTTCCCTCTAGCAGAGAGAGACTTCATCTTTCAGGGATGTTTGCTATACAAATGCTCTTTAAAATATTTATCTTGGAGAAAAGGAAACGAGTGACTCTCTTCTAAGGATCATCATAGAGCTGGACAGTTAGCTCAAAGGACTGAGTTAATGTTTTGCATTCAGGAGGCCTGAGTTGCATCCCCAGCCAAAACATAAACAAAAATATGAGCAGAAATCTGGGAGACCTCTATTGTAAAAATCCTTGAGAAAACAATTGTTCTTTATTTCTTTCCTTCCTCCTTCCCTTCCTCTGTCCTCCTTTTTCCTTCCCTCCTTCCTTCCTTCCTTCCTTCCTTCCTTCCTTCCTTCCTTCCTTCCTTCCTTCCTTCCTTCCTTCCTTCCTTCCTTCCTTCCTTCCTTGCTTCCTTCCTTGCTTCCTTCTTCCTCCCTCCCTTCCTTCCTTCCTCCCTCCCTTCCTTCCTTCCTTCCTTCCTTCCTTCCTTCCTTCCTTCCTTCCTTCCTTCCTTCCTTCCTTCCTCCCTCCATCCCTTCTTCCCTCCCTTTTTTCCTTCTGGCCTTCCATCCATCCTTCCTTCTATCCTTCTTCCTTCCTTCCTTTTCCTTCCTTATTCTCTTCATTTCTTCCATCCTTTTCCACTTTATTTCTTTTCTCCATCATTTATTTTCTTTTTTAACGTTTCTTTCTTTTATTCTTTTTTCTTTGTTTTCTTATGCGGGCCATGCACAGTATAATCTAGGGTTATTACAGTTCTGTGCCTGGGGGTTTCTCCCAGTGGTGCTCAAGAACCATGTGGTACCAGGGATCAAATGGTTTCCAGGATGCAACTTACACACATTTCATTTCTTGAACTAACATTTTCTTAAAGGACCAAACAATAAATATTTTCAACCTGCAGACATAGTTTTTGCAATTGCAAGTCAAAGAGTGCTAGAGGCAATGTGTAAGAGAATGGGTGTGGCTATAATTCAGAAAAAGTTTTACAAACAAAAATGATTAGAACCCACTCAGGTTGAAAGCTACATGTGGAAAGTAGACTATAGACCGAACATGATGGCCACTCAATACCTCTATTGCAAACTACAACATCCAACAGGAGAGAGAACAAAAGGGAATACCCTGCTGCAGAGGCGGGGTGCGGTGGTGGGGGTTGGGTTGGGGGTGGTGGGAGGGATACTGAGAACATTGGTGGAGGAGAATGGGCACTGGTGGAGGGATCTAAATGAAATGCAAACATGAAGTTCATAAGTTTATAACTGTATCTCACGGTGATTCACTAATAAAATTTTTTAAAATGATAGGCAACAAGCCTCTTCATTCCTTGTATTTGTTTTCTGAGTAAACACATGATAAAGGAAGATTTTTCTAGAAAAGAGAACAATTCCAAGTTCCCTCAGAAGTCAGCATACTTTCAGCATCTTCTAACAAGTCAGTGAAGGGGCAGCTGAGTAAATGAAGATTAGCAAGAAATTATCTTAAGGGTTAGCTTGAATTCTAACTCTTAAGTTCACTGATTTAAATTTTCAGGACAACTATTCTCCTCTAAGAATGTTTTAATTTGGCTAGGAATGGAAAAAGACAATTTAGAATACTTTTAGGATGATCAAAGCAGAAATTGTTGCTCAGACTAGACAGACAGCAGCTAAATTCTAGGTAAATCTCAAAAAGTAGAGTCAGTAGTACTTGCTGGTGTATGGAATTTGAGATGTAAATTATGGAATTATTAGTCCTGAGAATTTCTGAGTAGCAAGAAGAAAGAAGAATGAAGTTGTCACACACACGGGCATGGGTACTCAGAGAGGAGCAGATTCCAGGGCATACCTGGAGTTCTGCAGCATGCTATTAAATAGATGCTACTATGTTTATGAGAACAAGTTACATACTTAACAAAGTTGCTTAAGGCCAGCTCTGGGACTCCAGTAGACTCTCCAAATGCAAACAGCCAGCATTCTCTCCTCTACTCCGCTAGACCCAACTTTGCAGCCAACATAACAGGGCTGGAATATTTAATTCAGATTTCTCTAGCCAATAGAACAAAATGATGACAGGGGCTCTTTGTCCAGACTTCACCTGATGAAGGACAAATCCACCAAGTGAAGAAGAGGCTGCCTGCCTATCAAAATTCATATTCATTAAATTCTTTATCAACTGTCAGCCCAGAGGGAGGATGACAGATTTTTAACAAGATAATTTCAGGAACATTCTCTAAACATTGAACTTGATTTGAGTGTGTTTGAGCTGGTGCCAGCAGTCACTGTCCATCTCTTGAGTTCTCCCCAAGGCTACATCATGGGGGTGAACAAGGAAGCCCCTTACATTGCTTAAAAACCAGTGCACAAAATCTACTTGGAGGAGAATGCAGAGGTTTGTCACTCTACAGTGAAAGAATCACAGAAATGCAACTCTATCTCATATCCTGAGTATATTCCTCTGAGTAAGACATTCAAAAGTAGAAGTCACCTTGGCTTGGTTCATGCCTGCTTATACAAAAGCATTTTTAAGCAGAAGCAAGGCCACATCTAATATATGTGAAGAGGGGCTGGACAGATAGCACAGCGAGTAGGGCATTTGCCTTGCATATGGCCAACTTAGGTTCGATTCCTAGTTCGATTCTCATATAGTCTCCTGAGCACCTCCAAGAGTATTCCTGAGTGCACGAGCCAGGAATTACCCCTGTGCATCATCGAGTGTGATCCAACAGGCACAAAAAAAGAAAATATTTGTGAAGAAAAGAATTAACAATTTTTAATTCAATTTGCCATGCAATTGTCTATATTTCATGCATTTCTTCATTATTTGCCACAAAAGGGGAACGGGAAAAACTTTGAGAATGTTCTTACTTACAGAATCTTGTGTTTTCTTGAGGCTTAATGTTGACAGAAGCTAGGTTGGTTGCTCACTAAAATGAGGTTCAGTTTCAGGAAAAAGATTCTGTCTCTTTGAAACATTTGAGGATGGATGGTATATTCATCTGAAGGTGAAAATAAAACCTGCTTGGCACAGAAAGGAGGCATTGGCCATGGTTTGACAGAATTGTAATGCAGCTCAATCCAGGGAACACCAAGCTGACAATCTTAGCATTGGAGACAGAAATGAACTGGACAGAAAAGAAAAAAAAAAACATGTTCAGTAAGTCCTAAAGTAACAAAGGTAGATTTGTTTCTGGAGAGCAGAACTATCAGAGTTGTGGCATAAAATGTTAGTACAGAAATTGGGAAATTAGCTCAGAGAAGTAGCAGGTATACGCAAAATTAGAATTCAACTAAAGCAGTTTACTGTATCTATTTGAATATATTTTCTTGCAAGTATAATGCCCTGATTAAAAGTGATAATAACAGGGGCCGGAGTGATAGCACAGCGGGTAGGACATTTGCCTTGCACACGGCTGACCTGGGTTCAATACCCTACATCACATATGGTCCCCCAAGCACCGCCAGGAGTAATTCCTGAGTGCAGAGCCAGGAGTAACTCCTGAACAACGCTGGATGTGACCCATAGAGCAAAAATTTATAGAAAGTGATAATAACTAAGATTTATTACATCTCATATAGAAAGAAATCAGAGTTATGTGAATCAGGGAGAGTGAAGTTAGGACAGAGAAGGGTCCAGTATGACAAGAACTGAGAGCTGAAAGGAGGTAAAGTGATGTGCATATAACTTTCATTAACAGTATTGCAAACCACAGTCCCTAAAAGGAAAAAGGAAAATGGTGGGGAAACGGAGAGAGAGAGAGAGAGAGACAGACAGACAGACAGACAGACAGACAGAAAGACACAGAGAGACACAGAGAGAGAGAGAGAGAGAGAGAGAGAGAGAGAGAGAGAGTCTGCTACAGGCAGGCTGTGGGGGTAAGGGGCAGGAGGGAAACTAAGGACATTGGAGGTAGGATATGTATGCTAGTGAAGGGATGACTTGTATGACTGAAACTCAATCCTGAACAACATTATAACTTCGTATCTCATGGTGATTCTTTTTTTTTAATGAAAAAGGAAGAAAAAATGAGTTACCAAAAGTAAATGAAATGTTGGTATAGCAGGTTAACATCGGCAGCAGTCTTGATTTCTCCTACTTTCCTGCTCTATAAGTATTCCTGTGACAGTGGTTTCTCTTAACATCACAAGTTAGGTGCAAAAACTCTTATATAATATTCCCTCAAAATAATATTTCATTAAGAAAAAAAAGAGACAGTGAGTTCAAACATGAAGTTGTCGTTCTTTCAATGTTAACAGTGAGAATAGATAATACCTATTTCCAAGGGATTTCTTCTGATATTCCATAAATGAAATCTTGGAAAAAAGATTCATTTGATTTTTTTTCAAACTGATAAAAATACTATCCTCTGAGGTTGAATGTCTTGTAAGATTTTATTTACGAGGAAGTATGGATGTCTTCTGTGTAGGAAGTCAAATGTGACTGCTTTATTTAGATTTTTTAATTTTCCATCCACCTTTCAAAACATTTCTAGGTGGTAAGACTTTTTACAATCAGAATGTATGAAACATTGAGTGTCAAATGTCTCAAAACATTACCAGAACATAACAAAAAATCTGTGGTAAATGACTGGTAAATGGGCTAAGCAATTGAAGTCAAGTATTCTAAGACCAAATTTTTAAAAACCTGGAAAAATATTAAAATTGTATCTTTATCCTATCAAAAAATTCACTAAATAACAAATAATCAGTATGTCACACTCTGAAAGAAAAATGAAAATAAGGAGAAGAGGCTAGTACTTAAAACCATTCTACATTGAAAATATCTCCAAACTGAGAGTTGAAAGACCCAGCAACTGAACAGAACAGAATATCTGGAGTTCAGAACCTTCCATGAAGAATAGATAAAAATCACCAATAGCAACTTCAATGGTCAGATAAGTCAGACCTCCCTATGGGAGCTTGATTACCATATTCCCTCAAATTTTCAATAAGATTACAGAAATGTGAGATCATGGCTATCCAATTACTAAGAGAGAAACCTACAATATACATATATGTATATATGTATATATATATATATATATATTCATTTTATTGAATCACCGTGAGATTGTTACAAGCTTTCCTGTTTGGGTTACAATAACATAATGATCAAACACCTATCACCCCACCAGTGCACATTCCCCACCACCAATATCCCCAGTATACTCCCACTATCCCACCATCCCCCTGCCTCCATGGCAGAAAATATTCTCTTTACTCGTCCTTCCCAAAGGTGCCGCATTGGAGGCACTTTCATGGTCAGGGGAATGAGACCCATCATTGTTACAGTTTTTGGCATATCGAATATGCCACAGGGAGTGTGCTAGGTTCTGCTGTGTGGGTAGGATACTGTCAGTAGCTTGTCGAGTTCTCCAAGAGGGATAACTAGACAATAAGAGATCTTTGTTTTATAGTCTCTAGATCTTGGCCATTGATGGGATTACATGGTGCTGGGGGCAGTTTGTGGGTGTGACTGCCTTGCTACTGGAAAATAGGGGTCTGGGTGGAGGAAGCCCAGTCCTTATCTGAGCAGGCTTGGAGATCTCAGCCCTGGGTCCCGCACACCTGGGTTTCTCTGCCAGTTCCTTCATGTGTGAGGCTCATCGGAGACAGGGTGTGTAGAGCTTTATCACAGCCTTGATCATGGCTGTGGCTGGGTTCCAGAAGTCTTCAGCTGCTGGGGCTCTGCTTGGGGTGAGGAGGAAAACTCAACCCTCCCCGCCTCCAAGGGGCCCTGGTGAAGACAGCCAGGTGTGGGGTCAGGAGACTCTGCATTAGACACTGATAACCTGAGAAAACATAAAGTGACTCTTTAAGAATTCATTGCCATAAAGAGCTATATCTGCCTATTAACAGATGAGATAAAATGCAATAAAAATCAATCATAAGTATATGCATAATTCTTTGTCACTTACAATTTAAGGAGAAAAGACATTATTATCTAAAAACATGACAAGAATACTTGTAGCCCTTAATATCCACTTATAATTGCATACCAATCAAACTAAAATTCAAACTTCTAAAACAACTTTAGTGAGTTTCAGTGGTTATGTAATAAACTATGCATATTGAGAGTACCCAAAAAATATTGACATGTATGGATCCCTTTGAAGCATGAGAGTTAAGATTGGTATATCCAGAGGGCAGAAAGATGGTTAACCAGGGCAGTTCCTTGAACACTCTTCTGAAGTTCAGAAAAATATCAACTTCAAAAACTGATTTAAAGACAGAGTCCTGATTGTGTGTCAGCAGGCATTGTCACTAACTCCATGCAGTTAATGACACACACGAGGGGAACACAGTTATTGCCAATGTAGATTGGGTGAACACAGAAGTGTATGTCTCTGTGGATGCCAATGCCCTGGGCAGAGACTTCAGCTGCAAGTTCCAAAGGTATTAGGAAAACAGGGTGGGGCATGCTGAGCACTCAGGCTTCCCAAATAGCCAGTTGACATTTTCATATCTACTGAATTGGAAGCAAGAGACTAAGAACTAGAAGCAGAAGCTTGAAGCCAGTGCCAGGCATTGCTCAAAAAGTCTGGCTGGAGACCTACTGAGGCGATGTCTACCATTCTCTCTCTCTTTTTTCCTTTTTTATTTAGTCACTGTGAGAGTCAATAGATCACAGTTTTAAATAATCACAAGTAATTCAATAATCAGTTAAAAAGTTGTTTATGATTGAGTCATACAATGTTCCAACACCCGATTCCTTCACCAGTGCGCATTTCCCACCACCAATGTTCCTTGTTCCCTTCCTGCTTTCCCTACTCCACTCCATGCATCCAAGGCATACATTTTTCTTTCTTCTTCTCTTTCTCCTTCTCTTCTCTTTTACCTTCTCCTTCTTTTCTCCTTTGCCTTTTTTCTCTGTCTCTCTTCATCTCTCTCTCTCTGTGTTTCTCTGTGTTTCTCTGTCTCTCTCTCTGTGTTTCTCTGTCTCTGTCTCTGTCTCTGTCTCTGTCTCTGTCTCTCTCTCTCTCTCTCTCTTGATTTCCTTTTTGGCACTGTGGTTTGCAATGCTGTTACTGAAGGGTAACAGGCTGACCATTCTTGAGGCATTTACCGTTCTTGAAGTGAACCCAGTCCTTCCCAAATCATTAACAGAATAGGTCATGCTGGCTGATAGCTGATCTCAGCCCATGCCATTGTTGTCAGCTAGAAGGAGACCTTTCCAAAGCAAATCCAGCTAACAAGGGGCCCAACTTATCTACATAAACCTTTATCTTTGAAGGGCAAATGCAGATAGAGAGGTGCCAATTGTCTATTAAACCCAGGTGATCATATAGTTTAATTATCCACACCCACATATCCACAAACACAGGGCAAATAAGCTCATACTTTGGCAATATTAAAGTCACAACTTTGACCTAATGTAAGACTCCAAAGGGTATTTGTGATCTAAAGCCCAATGTTAAATAAATCTGACTCACAGTTGTACTTTATGATTGGACACACAAAGAAGAATCTTCTGGTCACTGCTGTCCACATCCTTTGAAATTGGTAAATAAGCACCCCTCTGCTAGAAATCTAGTTCATCATGCAGTCCAACAAATCTGTTCAAAGTAAGTACAGACCTAACACAGGGTAATTGTGACTGCAGCCCTGGTTATCTTTCAGACCTGCATAATATAGTATTCATCCACACTACTACTCACATGAATTAGTTTGTCAGAAAATACCCACTCAAAATCAATGCCACAGACCTGCCCATACAATGCAAAGTCACACCAAAGACTGCCACCCAGGTCTGCTAAACCTTGGCTCTTTAATTGCACCCAGATGCTGGCAAACACAAATCCCCAAGTAGCTACACAGATGACTTGATGAACAATTGCTATCATATGCACATGAACATATGTAATCATCATTCACTGTTTGGGTTGGTTAGATTTTGACTTCATACCTATTGGAAGACACCAGTATCTCTAACCTTAGAAACAGTGTAGGTCTGCCAGTTCTTAGTAGTGTGTTGCTACCGGTCATTGTGACTGCAAATCCCAGGAAGCATTTGTGCCCACACAATTCAGAACCACGGCACTGAGTTGATTTTGTTAGCATGATTCCCCTGCTCATATTCACATCTTCAGACTCGGCACTTACATTGTGCTAGGTAAGATGAAGAATGGGATATAGTAAATAAAGAAATTCATCCCTATTGAAGGATGGGGACAAAAGTCCAGGAAGGTCTTCAGATATACCAAGGCATCATTTTGTTTAATATTATAAAATATTTTGTTTTTAATTTTATTTGAATTACCATGATGTGAAATTTTGCTAACAGTGTTTTATGTATATAATGTTCCCACCATCACACTCGAACAAGTATCCACTTCCTGCCATTATCTCGGTGTGTCCCTGCCCCTTTCCCTTGCACCCTACCCTCTGTCATGTTAGGCTCAGTTCTATAAATCAGCTCTCGAGTTATTTTACCTTTGTCATTTGTTATTCCATTACTATGTTTATTTATATCTCCCATCTGACTGGTCCTCTCCTGATTGACTTCAATTAATCTGATACCCGCCACACCCATCCACATAGTAGAAAATTGTATGAATTTGTCTTTTTTATAGTCAAATGGTATTCACTAGAACTTTTATAACTCCCAAAAAGGCTTCCAAGAAACAATACTATTGAACTTCAATGAAATAAAAAAAATAAATCAGTGGAAGAGATTATCAGTAAGTTAGGAAAAAATATGAAAGCATGAGAAAGCTCCAAACAGAAATAAATATGCAAAGGTAGAGTAGCAGAATTAAAAAATACAATGTGGAATTCAGCAGAATAAAAGGTGCTGAAAATTAAATCAGTGATCTTAAAAATAGGATATTAAACATCAAAAGAGAAGAGAAAAAATTTAAAAAACAAAATAGATTTATGAAATATCATTAATGAAAAAACATTAAGGGTTCCAGAGAAGAGGAAAGAGAGAAAAGGGAAGAAATAATAACTGACATTTCCCACACTCTAAAGTTGGAGAAAGCCAAAATAAACAAAATAAAACCAAACACAGAAACACCAAGATGCAAGATTGAAAGAACCAAATAAACTATTAAAAGCAGCAAGAGAAATTGAAAGTTAGACATATAAAAGATCCCCCCCCCTCAATACTCTTCTAAAATTTCTCAAATAAACCTGTCCAGGTCAGGTGGACATGCTGTATCCTAAGTCCTAAATAGAACAAAATCTCCAATCAAGAATCTTCTGCCAAGTTCCAGATTATCACTCAGATTTTAAGGAGTAATAAAAACAGTTTTTAAAAAAAAACACAACAAAAACTATAAATTGTCTCTAAACTATCTTTGAAGTAGTATTCTGTGAAAGACAAGAAATCCCCACTTGGAAGTAGAAAGATACAAAAATCTTAATATAGGGAAAAGAAGAGTAAAATGTTGATTCCCAGAGTGAATATAAGGCTCACTTCAAACTTAAGAAGGGAAATACACATAAAAATTTATGAAATACACATACAAAAATGTGAAAACTATATGATAATGTGAAAGTAATCATACTTAGACAAATCTTGTATGCAAAGACAAATGAAAGGTGATCACTACCCAAAAAGCCAATATTCAACCCAGCACATGCAAAGAAAATTCCTTCATGTCAATAATTTCTCTGATGTTAATGGGTTGAACTCCATAATCAACAGGCACAGAATTGCCTGATGGATTAGAAAACAAAACTCAACCTTCTCTGATTACAAGAGACACACTTATGTTTTCATGATAAATATAAAAGGCTAGAAAACAATCACAGACAAATGGCAGCCTGAAGATATCAGGGACAGTAACACTTATATAAGACAAAGATAAAGAACATAACAAGTGATATGGATGAACATTATATATTGACTAAGAAAACAATAAATCAAGCGGACTGAACTCATATCAATATATCTGTACCAAATAAAGTGGCAGCAAGCTATTAAATCAACTACTAATAGACTCAAAGAAAAACACTGACAGTAACACAATCATAGTAGGAGATTGTTAAATACTCCACTCATCATTGGAAAGACCAACCAGACAGAAAATCAATAAAGAAACAATAGCCATCAATGGGGAAGTAGGAGAGCTGGGATTATATGGGGTTCTCAACTCTCCAAAAGTTAAATATGCTTTTTCTCCCTGTGCATGTTGAATATTCTTCAGAACATATGACCCGCTGGGACACAAAAATATATACTAACTCAGGAAATAGAAATCTGAAAAATTTCCTTTTCAAACCACAAGGCTATAAAAGTATAAATTAAGCATAAAAAGAAAGCCACAAAAAACTCTAACCCTTGTAGACTAAGCAATATACTATTGAACAGCCACTGACTGGGTCAAAAAGTAAATCAAGGAAAAATTTAAAAATTCCTGGAAATGAATGAGTCTGACACACAAGTTATCATTTGATTTGGAGTGTATTTAAAAGACAGATATTTGATATTCATTATCTGTTTTGTTAAGTATTTTGGGGATACTTAACAATGTTCTATGATCAATGTACTGTAAAATATATATGAATTTTTGTACCCTACAAGTGACTGCAGGATCCACTGTCTGAATTACATAGCATGATAATTTTTTAAATGACTCTATGATTTATTTCAAGAATATTACCAATGCAAGGAATTATTTCAGTCTAATGTGCTATCTCAAAAGGTAGTTTTTAAAAAAACTGGTCAGTTCCTTCTTTCTCATTTATCAATCTAAGTGAGAAGTTCACTGGCTTCTTCAATTTACTAGGAATCCTATCCATAAGATATCATATGCTTGGAAACTGAGTTAATTACTTAAATCAGGTGAAGGATTAATTGAGCTGAAAGATGGATCCAATATTATCTAATTCATATATTAGAAAATAATATGTCAAATGGGGTCCTACACTTACACCATTCCTTCACTTACACTATTATTTTCAAGTGAGCTCAACTGATTTCATTACATGAAATCTTAGGTTTGTATTCCAATATGATATGGTGAAGACATAAGTGACATCCATTTGTTGATGCATGGAGGTTAGAAAGTGTACATTACTTTTATGACATTCTATTGGTCATAATCAAAAGCAGTAGTAATAGGAAATTTTATAGAAACCCAGGTTTACATAAAAAATAATGAATGTGGGGCTGGAGCGATAGCACAGTGGGTAGGGCATTTGCCTTGCACGTGGCTGACCGGGTTTGAGTCCCAGGATCCCATATGGTTCCCCGAGCACTGCCAGGAGTAATTCAGGAGTGTATGAGCCAGAAGTAACCCCTGTACATTGCCGGGTGTGACCAAAAAAGCAAACTAATAATAATAAAAATAATAATAAAAAATGAATGCTAAAATAAGTCAAAGAATCTCACATCTCAAGAAACTAGAAAATGAACAATTTGAACTCAAATAAGTACAAGGAAGCAAAAATAAAAATTTCAGTGTAACTAAGTGATAAAGAGACAGAAAACAATACAATGGGTCAATGTAGCTGAGGTGTTTTTTTTTTTAAATGAATAAGATTGAAAAAAAAAGCATCAGCTAGACTTATGAAATAAAAAAGAAAGATGGAAACCTTTTATAAACAGATCAGGAATTCAGATCTGGATATTTTAACACATACAACAGAAATACAAAATTTTTTAAAAGGCTATGCATAACTTCATGGAGGACCTAAACTAGGCAACCTAAAATAAATGAATATATTACTATAATACTACAACTTTAAAAGGCTTAATCAGGAGAAACCAGAAAATTTGAATACAAGAGTTACTAGCCACAAAAACCACAAGAGTAATCAAAAGTATTCTATAAATACAACACCAGGTTCTTGGAGGACATATATGGTGACTGGAATTAAACAGGAGCAGCCTATGAAAAGCAAAGACTTCAACCCCTATACTATCTCTCCAGCACTTATGATGCTTACCTTTTCTTTTAAGAAAGTATATTCTCTGATTTACAATGTTATTAAAAATGGTTTCTCTTGCACATAATTTCAATACCACTTCCATGACCAATGTACCCTCACCCTTTCCAAAGGACCACAATGCTTAACTTTTTAAAATAATTTTTTAAGAACTGTAATTTACAAAGTTGTTAATAGTTGAGGTTTAGGCATATAATGTTTCAACACCAACCCCCCCACCAGTGTCAATTTCTCTCCACCTGTGTTCCAATAGTGTATCCCCTCTAACCACCAATTACTTCCCAGCCTACTACCTCCATAGGCACATTGCAAAACCCCATGGTTGTGGCTTAAATCTGTTTTCAGTGTTATTGAGTATGTAGTCTGGCTATAGAGCTAGACCACTCTCCCAACAGTATATCCAAAGCATTGACCCTGTTCTCCATTCTTTCACTTTCTCGTCTTCTTCCACCTCCCTGACCCTTGGACTTTTTTCCTTCTCCATCCTTATCCACCCTAAACTCTAGGTTCACAGTGATTTAGGCATCCCACTGTGTTACAGATAATATTTAACTTTTAAAAGAAATTGCCAAAATATTTTCTAAAGAGTTCCTAACAGTTTATATTCATACTGCCAGTGTGTGAGAATTTTATTTCTTCCATATTTTCACAAACGTGATTATTTCAGTCTTTTTACTTTCAGCCTTTCTAATAGCTAAGTAGCTATTTTAATTTCTCTAATGACTAAGGATGTTGAAAAACTTTTCATATGTTTATATGCCACCTATTTATCTTCTTGGTTGAATATCTTTAAATTTTTGCACATTCTAAACTTGCTTTCAGTATCTAATTACTGAGTTTTAAGAATTTTTAATACATAAATTCTATACACCAATTCTCTTGCAGATGTACAGTATGCAAATATTTTATTCAATCTGTATTTGTATAATATCTTTACAGTATATTACAAAAAGCAAAAATAATTGTTGATAAACTTCAATTTATGTGCATTTAAAGTAATGCCTAAGAAATCTTTTCCTAGCTCCCAAAATTCACAAACATTTTTCTTATGATTTCTCCTAAGGATTTCCACATAAACTTATTATTCATTTTTATATAATTATTAAATGCATTGTTAGCTATGGAACAAAGTTATGTTTTTGCATGTGGATATTGAATTATTCCAATACCATAAATTTAAAATACTATTATGTCTTCAATGAATTCTTTTACATAAATTTAAGTCAAAGATTAGTTTATTAATTTGTACAAAATTAAATCAGATGCAAAGAGTATCTTGTAGTCATTTCAAATTCTTATTAAAGTTACTCTAATATGGTGGGTAAAAATACTGTCTCTTCATTGGGGCAAAATTGTTGGGATTACTAATTCTGTGGCTTGCTAACATTCACCTTATTCAGCACAAAATTCAAATGTGCAAGTTTACAAATTACTACAGTTTGCAATACAAAGTGAGAAACACTGTGTGCTAAAGATTATTCCGGCAGTTTACATTATTCCATGAAGGCACACAGTGACAAGCAAGAAACTCACTACGATTCCTCTCTAACAGCTGACATTTTACTTAGAGAGGTTAAGTGATTTGCTTAAGTTCACACACCCTTGATTTACTCCCTATCTCACTTATTGACCACAACTCTATAGTGCCATTGGGGAACTTAAGATCCATTTAGATAATTATATGCATGTCTTATTCACTACCAATCTCCAAACCTCACACAGAAAGAAATACTAATGCCCATAAAGCACCTTGAACATAACCATATGGAGGAATCCAATAAATATTTTGAGTGAGCAAATGCATAAACAAATAAATAGATAGATGAGAAAAGAAAAATATGAGTTTAAATTGAGTTATGAATATAGAATTTTGGTTTGGCAAATGGTAAGACATATATCTGGAAGGGTTTTTGTAATGCCTGATGATGATTTACAGTAAGGTAAAATCTGTTCTCTCATCAGGGTAGTCAGAGAAATTTTCTGTGTAGAAATAAAATCTGACAGTAACAATTATAGGAAAAGAACAGGTTGGCAAGCTCTGCAGCCCATCTATGACCACCTGACTGGTATTTAGAATAAGTCCCTGTCCCTAAAACTCTTTAATCATTTAGGAAATATTTTCTACCTTACAAAAATGGAAACACTGCTATTCTAGAAATTATTTTGTTAATATAGGACCTTAAGATAATTGATCCTGCCCTTCAGTTTTCATGAAAAGAAATGGAGCTCCAGAGAGATTGACATGATTGACTAAGGTCACTGGCTTTGTGATTACCAGATCCAAATGCACTAACCTGGTATAAAACTCCTTTATAACAGAGTCTTTATGCGTATTCGGTCACAGAAAAATCTTAAACTTCTTACGATATGTTGACTAAAAGGGGATTTCTGAAGACAGGATTAATGTCCACACAGTTCTATAGAAAGAAAAATGCAAAGATCTATTTTAGGAAGAAGAGAAGCCTATATGCATGTTGTGAGAAGCTTTAAGAGCAAGCTAAAAACATACAATTTCTTACTGTTAGCCTTTCAAATATCTTGAATAAAAGTCATAGTTTTGTGGTGTTTATAGGAGAAACTAGAACTTCTATTTCATCTGCGTCTACTCTAATTAGCAATATTTTTTCTATGAAAACTCAATTGTCATTTAGCCATATTACTTGACTGTTTTTCCAACCCATTCTTCCCAACTAGTCCTCTCTTCTCTACTAAACAAATAAAATTTTTATAACTAGGTACAAAATAATTATAACTAGTAGCTACATGTAAGAATATTTCAGAAATACACCTTAGGCAATACTATTTTTATATATTTAATTAAAGAACTATTCTTTACAAAGTTATCGATAGTTGAATTTTAGGAATACAATATTTAAATACCCTAGGTAACACTATTAATATGATACAGAGTCAGAAACAAACCCCAGTTCCTGTTGCGACTAAGTAAATGAAACAAGACTTTTCTAGTCAGCTCAGATTATTGACAAAACTAGTCAGTAAATGTTCTTATTTGATGCTGTTTCACAGGAAGAGTATCCTTTAGATAAAAGGATAGCAAAAATAAAAATCATTCATTGGTAAATTAGAAACATAATAAAGGAGAAGAAAAAAGAATCAGATTTTAAATAATAGATAATGTGTGCAAGGGATTATTCCAGTATTCTATATGCCCTACAGATATAATATTATTTACAAATATAATATCATAAAATAATTTCAGTAGAACTTGCAGTGAAGTTACTACATAATATTTTAGACTCAAATAGCTTACAAAAGTTTACTCAGCTAGAAAATGGTGAAACTCTTTATTTCAAACCAACTTTGTTATCAAAAAACATTACCTAAAATAGAAAAAAAAACCAGAAAAACAAATAAAGGGCAGGTTAGAAAATATAACAGTAAAAAGTGAACATAGCATTAAAACTTTCAACTTTTACTTAAAAGAAATGATTGCTAAAGAGAGGTTAAATTATCTCTTAAACACTTTCCAAAGTTATATAAAGCTGAGTTTAAATTTTTTTATCTGTGACTTAATTATGTTTTCAGATGTAAATGAGAAATTCCATTGACTGAAATAGTTTATTTAGTGTGAAATTGATTAATACAGTTGTGTTTACTATTAATGATTACAAAACGAATTACTATATGATAGTCCATAAACAATCATGGAACATAAGAAATAACTATTGTCTCCACCACCAAATCAGATTAGGAACAAAAGTTTGAAATCATTCATGGAAGTCTCATTTCTCACCTAATAGTGGAAGCTTTCAGGTCCTCACTTGGAGTTCATAAGTGACCTAAAACCCTTGCTCAAAAAAACAAACAAACAAACAAAACACCTTGTTAATAATTACAATTAGTTAAGACAATGAATACCTCACTCTTCATCTGATTCTCTTTCAAATTAAAAATCTCATCATAAAGGACTCAGGGACACAGAAGGCACCCTCAGTCTATTAAAAACAATTAATGAAATTCGATTCTAGTACCATTCCTTACTAGCTATTTGTACCTTAGACTATATAGCAAGAACTTCTGATCATGACCCAATGTCCATTCTCAACTTTTTGTACAAAAACATAATTTTCAACTTAGGCACATTGCTACTAAGTATACAGACTAAATCCCTAAATTTTATTGCAGCTAATTCATTTATATTTCCCATATTCCAAGTTAAGGAAAGTGTTTGTAAACAATTTCTTTCTTTTTTTTATTTTTTTGGTGGGTGAGTCACACCCAGAGGTGCTTAGGGGATATTCCTGGTTCTAAGCTCAGAAATTACTTCTGGTGCTGCTCAGGAAACCATATGGGATGCCAGGGATTGAACCTGGGTTGGATGCATAGAAAGCAAATATCTTACCCACTAGACTATCACTCTAGCTGTACTGTAGCACTATAGCAATGTAGCACTGTTGTCCCCTTGTTCATCGATTTGCTCGAGTGGGCACCAGTAACATCTCCATTGTGAGACTTGTTGTTACTGTTTTGGGCATATCAAATATGCCACGGGTAGCTTGCCAGGCTCTGTTGTCTAGGCGGAATACTCTCGGTAGCTTGCCAGACCCTCTGAGAGTTACGGAGGAATCGAACCCAGGTTGGCTGCGTGCAAGGCAAATGGCCTACTTGCTGTGCTATCGCTCCAGTCCAGCTCCACTGTAAGAAATTTATATAAAATGTCATGAAAGAAAGGTTTAAAACCTCTTTGCCAAAAGGCAGGGTGGGGTGGTGGGGAATGGGGTGGGGATGGTGGGAGGGATACTGAGAACATTGGTGGAGGAGAATGGGCACCGGTGGAGGGATGGGTAAATGATCACTGTATGACTGAAATGCAAAAACAAAAGTTCATAATTTTGTAACTGTACCTCTTGGTGATTCACTAATAAAAAATTTTAAAAAATAAATAAATAAATCCAGGGGCCAGAGCGATAGCACAGCGGGTAGGGCGTTTGCCTTGCCCGCGGCCGACCTGGGTTCGATCCCCGGCATCCCATATGGGCTCCCCAGCACCGCCAGGGGTAATTCCTAAGTGCATGAGCCAGGAGTAACCCCTGTGCATCATCGGATATGACCCAAAAAGCAATAAATAAATAAATAAATAAATCCAAAGTAATTTTTAAAAAACTCTGCCCATTGCTCAATCTTATCTCTAAAATAATGACCCCACCCTGAGATTGGAAGTGACAAATAATGAATGACAAAATGGTGCTTAAGTGCTAGTCTCTGAAGAATTGAACTAGCACCACAATATGTTCATCCAAGCACTGGATGAACATTTCTGCATATTTATATCATCACTGTCACTGTCATCACTGTCATCCTGTTGTTTGTCGATTTATTCGAGTGGGCACCAGTCTCTATTCCTCCCAGCTCTGAAATTTTAGCAGACTCTCCTTACTCGTCTTTTCCAATGACTGGAGGCTCTTTCATGGTCAGGGGAATGAGACCTATCAGTACTGTTTTTGGCGTATCGAGTACACCACAGACAGCTTGAGAAGCTCTGCCTGTGTGGGCGGTATACTCTCGGTAGCTTGCCAGGCTCTCTGAGATGAATGCATATGTGTGTATATATATATATACATATATATAATACATATAATATATGTATATATTGCTCTCTATGATTTGTTGCCTACTGTCTGAAATCCATCAAATATGGTGTGGTAATTATAGAAAATTGGATAGGAAGTGTCTTTATGATGTGTCAAAGCGGCCGTGCTGTCCGGATAGCAGCCTGGAGCATGGCAGCAGTTGGGTAGTGGAGGTCAGTGGCCAGGGCTGGGTCCCTTGGGGTGGGGAGGGTTCTCACCCATCCCCCTCTGGGGTGCCCCAAGTGAAAACAGCCTGGCTGGTGTGGAGTCCAAGAATAAGAAAAATAATATTTTCTCTCATATAAATATGCTGCCAAAGTCAACCTGCAGCATATTTATATCATCATCACCATCATCATCATCCCATTTATCGCAGATTTTTTCAAGCGGTCTCAGTAACGTCTCCATTCATCCTAGCCTTGATATTTTAGAAGCCCCTCTTTACTCATCCATTCCAACTCTGCTACATTGGAGGACCTTTCAGGGTCAGGGTAATGAGACCCATCATTGTTACTGGTTTTGGCATATGAGTACGCCACAGGGAGCTTGCCAGGCTCTCCCATGTGGGCAGGAAACTCTCCATAGCTTGCCAGGTTCTCTGAGAAGGGAGAACTAGGCTAGAAGATTTTCTTGCCCCCTTGCCTGGCTGTCTTCACTGGGGCCCCTCAGAGATGATGGTTTGAGTTACCCTCCCCACCTCGAGCAGAGCCCAGGCAGCCAAAGACCTCGGAAACCCAGCTTCAGCCATGCTAAAGGCCCTTCTCCACACGTTCAGACGAGCCTCACGCATAAAGAAACCAGCAGAGGAACTTGGGTGTGCAGGACCTGGGGCTGAGATCTCGAAGCCTGCTCAGATCGAGACTGGGCCTCTTCCACCCAGATCCCCCATTTTCCAGTAGCTAGGCGGTCACACCCAGAAACTGTATCATTATTACTCTTCATCACAACCTAGATTCAAAGAAAGTACTTATAAACATGAAAGGTAAACGTTAGCTAACCTTTTTAAAATTTTTTGTTTTGTTTTTGTCTTGGGGTCACACTTGAAAATTGTGAGCAAATCTTTTTGCCTTACACTTTTGTTATTTTTCCGTTATTTATTTTCTGTTAACAGAAAATATTCTTTTAATTGTTATTTCAGGTTTTTCTTGTATTTGCATTTAAACCTTATATGAATTAATGCAGACAAATTATACAAAATGAAAATAACAGTTTATATATGGCTCAGAGGTTTATTTTGAGGATTAAGTGAGAAAATGAGTGTAAATACATATCCATGATAATAAAAAGTAAACATTTGTCAATAGTAGTAATGCTATCATAGTATTTCTTGCCTAATAAAGACAATTTTCTCAGCTTAGGCCTTTTCAGGATTTTGAGGCATTACCTCAAAGACATTTATAAGAAAAGATATAAATTCTCTTCTAGCTTTGCTATGGTTTTCATATCTATAGGACTTTTCTTCACTAAAAAAGAGATAATTTTGCATAAGGATCAAAAAAATTGGCTTTGGATTTCTGAGAAGAAAGATTATCAGGGTTTTTTGTTTGTTCTGTTTTTGTCATTATTTCCAGTGTTTTTTTTTTAGTACTTACCATCATTAATTAATATTAAAAAATTACCTTGTGTAAGATACCTGAATCTAAAGGAAGTGATAATGGAAGTAAGAGGAGAGGTGAGAGGAGAGGAATGGGAGGAGGTAAGGGGAGGGGAGAGGAGGGGGAGAAGAGAGGAGGGGAGTTGAGGGAAGGGAGAAGAGAGGAGAGGTATTCTTGATGAGACTAATGGAATGGATAGGAGCAAGGAATAAACAAAAGATTCTTGTAGCCTGCCTCATGAGTAGGGGGAGAATGCAGCTGGGATAAGACAGGATCACTAAGTCAATGCTGGTTGGAGGGATCACTCAGGATGGGAGATGTGTGCTGGAAGTAGGTAAAGGACCAAACATGATGGTCTCTCATTATTTGCATTGCAAATCATAATACCCATAAGTAGAGAGAGAAAGAGGTAAAATGTCTGCCTAGACATAGGGGGAGGAGTGGGATGGGTTGGGGAAAAGGATACTGGAGACATTGTTCGAGCAGTCACCAGTAACATCTCCATTGTGAGACTTGTTGGTTACTGGTTTTTGGCATATCGAATATGCCACGAGGAGCTTGCCAGACTCTGCGTGAGGGCGAGAACCTCTCCGTAGCTTGCCAGGCTCTCTGAGAGGGACGGAGAAATCGAACCTAGGTTGGCTGCATGGGGGGCAAACGCCCTACCCACCCATACATTGGTGGTAGAAAATGTACACTGCTGGAGGGATGGGTGTTCAATCATTGTAGGACTGAAACTCAGACATGAAAGTTCTGTAACTGTAGCTCACGGGGATTCAATTAAAAAAAAAAAAGAGTATATCTATTAAAAGATTTTGCACACACACAAAAAAAGATTCTTGTTGAAAATCAGATCAGGATGTCAAAAAGGCACAATGAAATTTGAACATGAAAAGGGAGTTCAAAGGTCAAATGAAGATATTTAATCAATAGATTGATAGGTTTTGAGCAGATAAGTGAAAGTGGCAAAGGATTTTAGTTCAAGACAGTGAGATGTGTGGGCTAGAAATGATGAAAAGAATTATCTAGTAGACTGTTTAAGCATTGTATTGAAATACTTTTCATATACCATGTAAGCCATATATAAAAAAGTGTAAATGTCAATAGTGTTTAGTATATTAACAGGCTGTACAGCTACAATTCTCATTCTGTTTACAACATTTATTCCCCTCAAAAAGAATCCTGTACTAGTAAGCAATCAGGCCTCATTTCTTCTCCTATGTCCCCAGCCCTCAACACCCATTATTCCCTTTAATGTCCCTATAGATTTACTTATTCTGGACAGTTTATATAAATGAACTGTTATAATACATAAGTTTTTTGTAACCAGAAACTTCCACTTAGCATAATGTTTTCTAGGATTATTTTTCATGTGTTGTGTACACTAGTGTTTCATTCCTTTTAAAAAATATTTTCTATTAACATTGGGGCTTGAACTCAGGGCCTTACACAAACAAGACATGTACTCTATAAGACCTACATATAATATTTCATTTCTTTATATTCCCAAATAATATTTTACTGTATCACTGTATCACTGTTACCCTGTTGTTCATCAATTTGCTCAAGCGGGAACCAGTAACATCTCAATTCATCCTAGCCCTGGGATTTTAGCAGCCTCTCTTTACTTGCCCTTCCCAATGGTGCCACATTGGAGGCTCTTTCAGGATCAGGGTAACAAGACCCATCATTGTTACTGTTTGTGACATATTGAATACACCACAGGGAGCTTGCCAGGGTCTGCTGTGCAGGCAGGATACTCTTGGTAGCTTGCTGAATTCTCTGAGAGGGAGAACTAGACAACTAGAGGTTGTGCAGCTGCGAAACTGTATATTTTACTATATAGATATATTTTATTTGTTACATAGATGAATATAAGTTGATAAACATAAGAGTTGAGTAAAATTTTTAACTCTCAAATATTTTGTACAAGGTTTTCATGAATACAAACTTTATTCTTTTGCAGAAGGGTATCCAACTTTTGCTAGTAATATTAGGTAAAACAGTACATTTTTTCTTCATGTCACTCAAATATGTAATAATGAGGTCCTGGACAAGAGTGATACGCTGTGAACTTCTAATGAATTATAATAGGATTTGTAACAAGGCTATAAAGAGGCTGGCGAAGAATGTTGCTGGCTAACCAGGTAAGCAGAGTTACTGTCACTGATGTAAACAGGACAATCAGAAGGAGATCTGTTTTTAGAATAACAGATAGTCTATTTTGGGCATTTGTGTTTGCAATACTCAGGTAAATATATATAGAAAATCTGAAAAGGTGTTAAATGAAAATGAAGTCATGAGATGCTAGTCAAGTACTCTCCCCAAGTAAAATTGTATAGATTAAATAACAAGCTTTAATTTAGAGGGAAGAAGAGGTAGAGGGAGCTAGATTTTTCAAAATATTACTATATATTCATTCTTATTTATAGACTCCCTATCTTGTGCTAGGAATTATATTAAGCACCTGTGACTGGGGGTATTTGCCATCATGAAATTTTCCATCAAGTCCAAGAATGTAAATAAGTCAATAAAATAACTGCAGTCAAATGATAAGCACCTGGTGAAGAAATTGCGAGGTCCAACATAAACCATTCATGACAATCTGTGTCATTAAATGTGCACGATGACTTGTAACCTGACATGAAATCTGAGCAGATTTTTCAAAAGAAGGAAACATAAGGGTTGTGGGGAGGGGAAAGGGAAGTAATCTAGTTTAAGAAAGAACATACAAAGATGAAAAGACAGCAGAATATATTCCTCAATGGAGGGATGTGTTTGCGAACATTGTATGAGGGAAAAACAAGCCCGAAAATGTGTGAATCTGTATCTGTACCCTCATGGTGATTCACTAATTAAAGAATAAAATTAATTTAAAAAATAAAATAAATAAAATAAAATACTGAACTAAAAAAAAAGAAAAGCCAGAAAGAGAAATCTGCTTCTTCTCCTGTACTCAGTCCTAAGAGGAGAGGTGTAAACAATCAGCTGGACCTAAATCTTGAAGCTGGTGAGCCAACGCCCAGTCTCCCAAGCTTGCTTTCTCCCTTCACCAAATGGTCTTACAATTGGGCCTTTGCATTTTTCACCCATCTGGATGAACACCCAGCTTCAACTTCTAGCTGTGCCTATTTTAACATCCTAGATATTTTCTCTTGACACATCCCTCTTCTTGGGTCATTGTCCCAGACTACTCCTTTTGTACCTCTGCTCTTTGTGAAAGCCACTGCTAGAGTTCCAGCCATGCTATCACCGACTAGAGCCTTGCCACCTCTTTACAGTTCGTCCACTACAGTGCTCTATTTACAACCAGCTCTATGACTGTAAAAAATTAAAGCACGCCAAGGGGCATGAGTGCTCGGTCTCACCACCCACGTTCAGTTCCTGGAACCACTGTGTGTGCTGTTGGTCAAGGGCAGGCAATGGAAGGAAGAAGGCCAAACTGGTTGCTCGATCAGTTTATTTCATTCTCTCTCTCTGCTTCTCTCCCGGCTCTCGATCTCACTCTGGATCTGTGCATCTGGCCCCCCAACCCACTCTTACAGCCTAGTTAAATCCCCCCAGCATGAGGGGGTTGGGGTGTACACATAGGTGTGGTCACCATCACTAGGGTTGAGGTTCCTTTCCCTCAGGGGATGCTTCTCCTAGGACTGACTCCCTTTCAGCAGGAGGATCCACCCAAGGGCGGAGTCCCATGAGTGTGTTTCTCCTCTCCTCAGCCAGCAAACATATAAGAATTCATAATATTAATCATTTTGTATGGACACAATAAGAAATGCATTAAAGCTTATAGAATTGCTCTCCAGGGGCCATCTCGATCTCAGACTATAGTGCTTAGGCCAGATCAGTCTTTCCTATCCCTAGCAGGGTCCTAGTCTCATCATTACTTTTGGATCATGGCAGCATTTATCTATGATCAAGCTCTTAACTTATAGTTAAGAATTAGGCACTTTGGCCAGGCCCATCTCGATGCCAGGGTAGCACAGAACTCACTGCTTGCCCTGGATCTGTCCCATCCCTCGTCGGGACCCTGCTTTTGGGGTGCTAGGAACTGAGGGCAACTGAGGCTTAAGTGGAGAAAGCAGATGCCCGGGAGGGAATAATATTCAAAGCCAATTAAGTCCCAAGTTACAAAACCATAATATTATCTTCTTGTGTCTATACAAAAAAAGACATAGCTTTAAAGTAAATTATTCAAAAGGCATAAAGAGGGGAGAAAGGCAATGTTATAATATTCAGTGTCCTAGGAAGGTCTGACCTTACAAATTAGCAGAGTCAGATTAAGGGAAAGTGGATTAACTGTTTTGGGGAAGAGAGCATAGAGAAGTGATTATAAGATAAACAAAGGGTTGGGAGTGACTCGGGAACACCTTGATGAGTGTGACTGGGGTAAGCCTAAACTCCGGGAAAAACCAGGATGAGCTCCTTGAGGCAAGGGGGGGAAAGGACAAAGTAATGTCATCCTACATGTGACTTCCTCAGTTCCTCCTGAAATGCTAGTACCGCTGTACCACTATCTCCCTCACTCCTGAAAAATGGTCTTCCCTTTTCTTGAACAAGATAAAGGTGATTTGTTAGTTTGCTTTGAGTTGGGGGCCATATCTGTTAGGGCCCGGGTAATATTCCTGATTCTGTGCTCAGGAGTGAGCCCTGGCAGTGCTCAAGGAACCATTTATGCTATGATGAATTCAAACTGGATTGGCAGTATGCAAGGAAAACCCATTAAACCCCCAAATTACCTCTCTGCCCCAACAAGATAGTTTCAAAGGATAGAAACTAGCAGGAAAAAAGACTTTGGCATCAGACAAAGCGAAACCCTAATTTCAACTCTGCTACCCTACAGATAACTAATTTGATCATTTTGAGGCTGTTTTATGACTAATATATCCAGATGTTTACCTAAAAAGTAAGCATTTCAAATGACAGAGAAACATAAAATACCAGGTATATAGTCAGTAGACAGCAAATATTGGTTTGCTTTCTTCTGTCTTCTGAACATTTGTTTATCAAACTTATTTGGCCTACTACAACCTTAACAAAAACAACAAAGCTTATTCATTACTCCTCTGCCACTGGAAATTTCCTTTTTTAAGTAAATACACAGATAACACCACCAACTGTATCTAAGGTTATATGCACCAAAAGTTTACCCTATACTGAGTTTATCCCTATTCTGAGACCACTCTAAGAAGTCATAAAAGCTTTCCATTGCTGAAATAATAGTAATAGTAAATTACTTTTCCTCATTAAAAATATCTATCATATATAGTTTAGTGACATATATACATAAGGTTATATAAGATTCATACATTTGTCACATTTTATATCAATGGAATACTTATAGTTTATATATTAATAATATATGCCTTGACAAGAAGACCCAAATCCCCTATTTAATTTGATATTTCGTTAAATGATTGTTCTTTTCTCTGATATTCAGGTTGTTGTCTGAGTATACTCACTTTCATATCCAGTTTAATGAACTGATTCAGGTTCCACAGAATCAATAAGAATTACCCAAGCCCTCATATGGAGCTTAGTAGAAAATTCAACATATGAGCATAATTAGAGCAATAATTATAGAACTGAAAACAAAGCAAAGCAAAAATATACAATGAGAAAAATAGCATTGGGTGTATGAATTAGGAAAGGATATAAAGTATATAAAAATTTTAAAATATAAAGCTGAAAAGTATAGGGGTCTAATAATGAGGGCTGAAATAAAAAAGTCAGATTTTGACTGCATATTCTGATTTTAATTTCAGATTATGGAGACATAATTGAAGACATTTACTTGCTTTAGAAAATCTACCTCCTGGCTATATATCATATTTTGTCTATGGAACATGTGAAAAATGCTCATCCTCTTCAAAGAGGAAAACACTATACATTTCAGAGTGAGGGAAACCCTTCATGTGGTCTATGCCTGTTCAAAGGGAAAGGATCCTTGCGGCTGTGTCATGGGAGAAGTCTGGGGAAAGGAGAACAGCTAGGGGAGGAAGAAGCAGGAGTATGGAGGAGACAGATGGCTCTGGGTGGGTTCTGACCGAGTGAGTTGGATGTAAACTGCTCTTGTCACATCCTGCTAAGCACTTGGCCAGTGGCTTCAGGATAAGTTATCACCGCCCTTCAAAGTTCCCATTACCTCACAGCGTCAAGGTGAAGAGGTTTGGGACCATCCTGCTGATGCTCAGGGCTTGACAACTTTGCCTGGGCTAAGACACATTCAGTGGTCAGATGACCAGACTGATTGGAGGTCAAAAGTGCCAACAGATGAATCTAAGACACTGTGGACACAGTATGAAAGCAGTGAGATCAGAAGAGATTGTAAATTCATGATCTGGAACAGGGAAGAGTTACTTTGTGTTCAGTGTCAGAAAGAATCATGAAATCCACTTAGGAACACAAAGGGAAAAGAGCAGAAAAAGCAACATACTAATCTTATGCAGTGGATTCTAAGCTAGGCTTCATCCCACACCAAGTACACATTTTATCTTCTATCATTTTCTTTATTTAAACATAAACTCCTATTTTACCAAGTTCCTCAACTTCTCCAGACAAAAATGCCTCCACTAGTAAAGTGAGTTAAATATGAGTCTTTCTTATGGGAATTTTTTTTAAATTAAAGGGATCATTTACTTAAAGACTCTAGTATATAATAGATACTCAAGGAATATCTTGAGTATAACAGAACAATAACAGAAATTGTTCTGTTCCCGTTGCTACTCTTACTTTTTTGTATCTCATAGGGATTCTATGCAGGTGAGAGTATGTATAAGTCTGGGACCTGCCTACATTGGTTCTCAGATCACAAGCGCTGCCACCTGACCTATTCTATCACCTTTGCTCCCACTCATTTTATGTCCAAGGAAACATCAATATGAAACCATGTAACAAGCTGCTTATATCCCCAGACACCAATGTCAGCAGCAGTGAATTGTACAGACAAGAAGATGAAAGTGTAGGGAACACGAGGGCCACAAGAGTGACCTTACATGGAACAGTGGCACTAAGGTTCCTAAGGTCCCAGTTAAGATCAGATCTACATGATCAAGAGTAAAGTCTGCTAATTCAAGTGAAATCAAATATACAACCCCTAGAAGCAGGCATAAGGGAAATAAACAGAGAGAAATGTACACCAGCTTGATTGATTATATCTAAACAGAGGAAAAAGTTTATTTAAGATGCTTTTCTAGTTTACAAATTTTCAGCCAAGTGCAAGTATTAGTAATATAATGTTTAATTCATAAAATTAAGGACTGAGCTTGCTGTGATAGATTCTGATAAAATGAAGAGAAGACAAAGCCAGAGATATAGTACAGTGGAACCCCATATGGCCCACCAAATCCTGCCAGGAGTTATCTCTGAGTGCATATAAGAATAAACCGCACTCAACACTTGGGTGGGACCCAAAACACAAAAAAATAAAATAGAGAACCAACAAAAGATCACGCTATTGGATATGGAATTGGACGCTATGTCCAAGGAAGTTCTTAATTTTTTATTCCTTCTTTGTGCTTCCAAAGTCACATAACTTCTTGTTCTGGATCTCTATCACTAGATCACTGTCAAACTCTTGCAATTTAATTCTACATGAGGCTGTCTCCCCTCCACCACAAGGATGCATCCTGCCACAAATACCACTTTTGCTATCCTGTTCAATCACTTATAATGATCTCCTGTAACACTGGAATTTCCTCAGCAGTTGTCCAGTGTCTTTCCTCCAATTTCTCACTAAAACTTAGGGAGGATTCCAGGGGTCATTTAAATCAGGGTCCTCAGAGTGTGTGCCTGGACAAGTAGTGTCAGTGTCACTTGAAATGCCCTTCTCAGGTTCCAACCCAGAATCAGAATCAGAAACTGCTTCACTGAGCCACCCAGGCTCTCTGGAACATTAGAGCTTGAGAAGCAAACATTACTGCTAAACTGACCTGCTGACTCTCTTCAGACCTTGCTTGTTCATTCACAGCTGGCTGCCTTTCTACATGGTGTGGCGACTCCATAATGAGTCAGCCTGAGTAAGATGAACTATATTGCTCAATATTTTCTTCCCTGTGGGTTTCTGCTTAAGCTGAACCTCCAGAGATTCTGGGGCACCACTTGAAGGTGGGAAACAAAGCAGCAGCCATTTCAGAGGTCACATGTGTTGTCATTCTCCAGCTGACTCCTTTTTTTTAGACTTGGCACTCCGATAGGTGGGAACTCCTTAACCTTTTCTAACTACCATCCAGGTAGTTAACAGTGTGGCCTCCTTAACATTTGCTAACTACTTGCCAGGTGGGTTGTTCAGTTCCCTCATGAAGTGTCTTACTTTCTCCTATGATCAGGACGCTATCAGGGTCAAAATTAGGAATTCATCTGTAGCAGAAATTCAATTTGTAGGTTCTGAGTTGTCTTTGTTTTACCTATCCTACCCATATTCCTGTTTTATACCTTCCTGCTGCTCCTTACATGGGCTCCATTCCCGATATCAGATGTAAACTCAACAATCTTAGAAAATGAGCCATGGGTGTGGGAGATCTGTTTTCCCCTTCAGGGAAGATGAAAATAGAGGCATAGGGAAAGAATTCCCTACCTACTACAGGCCTCACTAAGTGCCAAGTCTGCCTGTACACTATGGACTATAGTGTGGCCATAAAAACCCAACTCAAATCTGAACATCAGGAAGATACTGAAATTAATCCTATTGTAAATCTATTCTGTCTCCTCAAAGTCTGAAAGGCATGGTCATGACCATTGTAAACTGGTAAACTTTCACAAGTGTTTTTGCCTATCCCTGTTGGATATCCACAAGTAGATTATGTGCAACTTTAGGCCAACAATAATATTCTGCCTCCCTAATTCCAGCACTTAAGTAAAGCGAATTCTATTTGCTATATTTTGTGATGTCACCATTTCTCTTTACACTTCTCAGATTGTTCTTGGACATTCTTCATCACTACCAATGTTTTATGATTATGTTGATGAAATTCAAAGATATATCCTTTCCTGTCTTCTTTTCTGAACTTAAGGACATATCCACATCCTTGGGTATCTCCATATGGATATCACTCAAACACATTTTTGTTCAATTAGCTCAAAAGTGAATTGATGCTTTAGCCTATCCCAATATTCTTATGTTTTTGACCTGAAATAATTGGGTTTTCATAAACACTTCACTTCACTTGTGTCACTTGTAGACCCATTGATCTTCGATTTGCTCAAGCGGGTGCCAGTAACGTCTCCATTTGTCCCTGTCAAGAGCTAGTGCAGCCCAGTGATATCTGCTCGCTCCAGGAACAGGAAGAGCCTCAAATCGTTCATTCAGAGATTTGATGAAGAAATCTGACCATCTAGTTGGTGGGCAGCCACAAGGTCTTCTGACGTCCCGTGGAATCCAGTACGTAACAGCTCTAGTCCAGCGGTAGTCTCTGAATCGCATTACATGACAGGCCCATCTGATTTTTGATGCCTTGGCAAATGAGACAGCATCCCTGATTTTTGACCGTCAATGGAGGTAGGAACTCCGGATTCCTTCTCTCACTTGAGTGAGACATGATATTCCCAGCATAGCTCTTTCAATTCCTCTTTGGGATACCCTAATAGCATTCTCATCCTGTTTGCGTAGGGCCCAGGTCTCTGAGGCATATGTTAGTGCAGGAAGAATGGTAGAATCAAAAAGATGTGCCCGGAGTCGGAGGTTTTTTGTTCTCTTAACCACTCTTCGACTCTCTTGAATGCATTCCATGCTGCTCTCTTCCTACTGCGCAGTTCTGGCACCAAGTCATTCCTCATGTTGATTTCTCGACCCAGTTACACATAGCTGCTGCCTTTGGAGATGCAGCTTCCATTGAGAGCAAATGGAGCTTCAGGGACCAGTTCGTTTTTCATGAACATCGTCTTGTTGAGATTCAGCTGCAATCCAACCTTTCCACACTCGTGGTTGAAGTCAGTCAGCATTTGTGCCGCTTGGCTAATGTTTAGTGTTATGAGAACGATGTCATCAGCGAAGCGGAGGTAGTGTAATTTTCGACTGTCTATCTTTACTCCCATTCCTTCCCATTCCAGTTGTCGCATGATCTTCTCAAGGGCAGCACTGAAGAGTTTCAGTGAAATGGTATCACCCTGCCACACCCCTCTCTTTACATCAATGATCACTTCCTTGTAGAATGGTGAGATCCTGGTGGTGAATCCAAAATACAGCTCGCGGAGGAATTTGATATACTGAGTTTGAACGCCCTGTTTGGCCAGGGCTTCATTGACAGCCTCAGTCTCAACAGAATCAAAGGCCTTCTTTAAGTAGATGAACGTTACACAGAGTGGCATCTTGAACTCTCACGAAACTTCAATGAGTTTTGTCACTGTGTGAATATGGTCTATCATGCTGAATCCCCTTCGGGACCTGGCTTGCTCACATGGTTGTCCTTCATCTAGTTTTCTGCCTTTTCTATTCAGGATGGCACGAGTGAACAACTTGTAGACGACAGACAGCAGGCAGATTGGGCGATAGTTGCCAATGTCGTGGATGTCTCCCTTCTTGTACAACAGAACAGTCCTACTTGTTTTCCACTGGGATGGAACCTTGCATTCAGACAGGTAGCATGTGAAGAGTCAGGCCAGTGTATTGATGAGTACTGGCAGCAGATTCTTCAGGTGTTTGGGTCTGACCTTGTTCAGACCAGGTGCTGTTCTCGTCTTTACCAGAGAAATGGCGTGTCAGATTTCGGAAGGGAGAACGTTGGGAATGACATATCCATCCTGCGGAATTTGGTATGTGGGCAGGTGGACATGGCTGTCAAAGAGATCCAAGTAGAATTTTCTCCATTGCCTTTCTGGAGGATGTGATAGATCCATTGGGACATTGGAGAGCAGTCATCTTGGTCTTGGTGAAGGACAGACAAGCGTTGTGAATACTTTTCCCGGCTTCTGTTGCACTGGCCAGCACTGCTGCTCTTCTCTCTTTGAGGTCTTCCTTTATTGCATCTCTGCAGAGCTCTGTAATCTCGGATGTTAGCTTGTGGTTGCCTGAGGCTTGTGCCAAACCACGTTGACGAATGAGTTCGAGAGTTTTCGAAGACAGGCGTCTGTTTGTGGCTTTCTCACTGTCAGCATTCTTCACACAGACATGGAGGTGCTGAACCAGTCGATCGTATTCCTCGTCGATATTGTCAAGGAGGGCATCTTCCGACTTGCTGCAATAGTGCCAAAGAGCTCCCAGTTTGTGGAGAGCCTCCACAGGACCGTGCTTTGTAAACAATACCTGTTTCTTGTTAATTGCACCGTGCTTCAAAAATAACTCCTAATAAGGAAACAGGATGTCCTGTCACGCCCACAAGGTGTAACTAGCCTATCAGCTGCAGACATTTGGGCGTAAACAAGCAGCGAGAGGTATATAAGGAGGGAAGCTGCCTAGCTAGTTGGTTCCCCCCTGGTTCCTTCTGGTTCGTCCTTCGTTCCTCCTCTTTTCCGTTTGCATGAGAAGGTCTCTGAATAAATCGCTGCAAGAAGAATCTCCGGGTTGCGTGTTATTTTACACCAGTTGGTGGCCATTCTGGGAGTTGTCTTCTTAGACTTAAATTTTGCAGACTTTTCTCCCCACTCTGTGAAGTAGAATTTCGCACGTAGGAGACAGTGATCTGATCCCATTTCGAATTTTGGGACAACAGCGACATCAGTCAGGCAAAACCTTCGATCGAAAATGATGTGGTCAATTTCATTGTGGAACTGTCCATCGGGAGACTCCCATGTCCAGCGTTTAGATTCGGCCTTCTGGAACTGTGAGTTACCATGGACGGTCTTGGTCAACATGATGAATTCAGACAGTCTCTCACCCTGATCGTTCCATTCTAGGCCATGTGTCCCAATGTGGAGTTCTTCGGGCGCCCTTCTCGGACCTATCTTGGCATTAAAATCACCAACAATGATCTTGTAGAAGGTGTGGTCTTCTTTATAGAACTTCTCCAGTTCCATGTAGAACCTCTCAATTTCTTCTTCATCATAGTTGGAAGTTGGTGCATAGACGATGAAGATAGAAACTGCAGGTATTGAGCCACATCTATTCAAGGGTAATCGTCCAATTCGGGTTGTTAGGCACTTGAATGAATCGATGCTCATGGCCAAGTTTGTGTTGACAAGGACACCAACGCCACAGACGCCTCTGTTGTCACATGTTCCAAGGAACAATTCTTCTCCAGTGTCGAAAATGGCGTGATGTGATTGAAGTCTCCTCGTTTCGGTCAGACCAATGATGTCGTACTTGATCTTCTGCACTTGCACCATCAGGTCCTCAATGGATGCTTCTGATGCCAGTGTCCGTACGTTGAAAGTACAGACAATCATTTTAGTCTTTCTTCGTTTTGGCAGTCCAGTTCATCCCCGAGATATTTTTAGCCTCTCTTTGTTCATCTTTCTTAACGCTATTGGGGGCTCTTTCGGTGACAGGTGAATGAGGCCAATTGTTGTTACTGTTGTTGGCATATCGAACATTCGATATTCGATATGCCTCATAAACACAGTTGGCCAAATTTAAGTAAGGAGGTCCTGGGTGTTAATATCCAAATTGAGTAGTGAATACAATGGGGTTCTTCCATCTTGATCCTTTCTGCCTCCTGCCTTACACCAGGTGCAGTGTACATAATGGTTAAAATGATGGACTGCAGAAATTGTTTCACATAGATTTAACTCTAGGTTTTCTTTCATGCAACTCACTCTTAATTTACTCATCTGTAAAATAGGAAAGTAATCTATTCTAAAATAATTGTTGATATGTGTAATGTAGATAATTCATGCGAAACCATTTACAGCTATTGTCACATTGCAAGTACTTGGTATTAGCTATTATGCATCCTTCTGCTGTTACATTAGCCAGGTTGCTATCTTTTTACTTGATTAGATCACAGTTTCCTAATTAGTTTCTTGCAACTAGACTGTTCTCTCTAAATTATAGATGTAGAATTTTGTGAAATGTCATAAGCATTTTCTAAAATAACATTAATTATTCCTCCAAATACCACATATATTTTAGAGTGGTATTTTAACTATATTAGTGTTGCAGATGAGCAAAAATTGTTTAACAAATTTATATGGTCTGAGTGACAGGAAACTAATGAGTTGGGTGTAAGCCCCTAAATCCCCCTCCTGGAATCTTAACACAGAGAAACAGCACAAACTTACAGGAATATTCCCAGAGATCACCCAAATTCCATTAGGGAGAAATGCAATATTGCTACTGAATTATGAAACACCTATTTTTCTGGGGTGTTCGTTAAATGTCTTTTCTCCCTTTCTCTCATCATTCATATTGGAATGTCCTAGGATTACAGTAAGAAGCTTCTCCATATCTTTGCAAAGAAATAAGCCTTCCCAGAGCAATAAATGACTCTGACCGAGACAGACAGACTTAACAGCTGCACAGCAGATGGTCCTCAGTCATGTTTTAGGTGACTGCTTCAATTGAATATTACAAAATTGGATGAAGTTCTGCCAATTTCTCTTTGCAATTATAGAAGTGTGGAGTGAGGAAATAAAAGGTTTAGTATTTATTAAAGTGAGCATCCTAAGCAAAGTCATAATTTTCTATTTCTGAAAAGCTGCATATTTTTCTTATAGCACCCCAGCACTTTCTGTGTACTTCTAATGAGCTTTGGCCTATGTTGCAGTTATTTAAAAATGTCGGTGACCTTCCCCACTAGACTATGAGCAACTTGAAGGCAATTCTATATCTGATCCATCTTTGTATTCCAATACCTTGCACACTCTCTTGCCTACAGTATGTGCTCAGTGAATGCTGAATTAATGAACAACAATATGAATAAATATGCTATTGAAATTTTCATAATTAAATCATACTTTATAATGAACTGGAACAAGTCACTATTTAAAGGTACCCTGTGGAAAATTGTTATGTATAATGCCAAACCTCCTCATTGTTTATCATATATTTCATATATCAAGTTTACTTAATTTAATACAATTCAACAATGCATAGATTGAGCATCTGCTACCTTCCATTGACTGCTAAGTCACTGAGATACAAAGAAGCATGAGACATGGTCCCTGTGGAAAGTTTCATTTTCTGTTCTTTTTTACAGTGTGGTTTACTGGCACTATTCACACAGAGTGGTGGGGTCATATACCCCTCCCATAAACATAAGTGGGTATTCTGACTGCTCTACCAACTAGATAAAAGTACTTCCAAATGATCTCTAAAGCTGAGCCACATAAACCATTTATATTTATCTTGCTCTCCACCAGGACCCTCCCTCCACTCAACATCAATCCCCATTGTGTGAGAAACCTCAAACTAGTCCACATGCTGAGTGGAGAGAACATAATAGAAGGTCCATATGCAGAAACTCTCCATTGAACACACAGACTCAGCTACCAGACTTCTGCGTCAATAAGCTTTTTATGTCAGTCTCAACTTTGGCATCACTGACATCTTAGGATATTTCTTTATCAAGGAAAGGGGTTGGGGAGAGTTAGAGGGTAGAAACATCCACGACTTTCCTGCTAGAGGCGAGTAGCAAACACAACCATCACCAAGGTGTGAAAAACAGAAATGATTCTGGATATTGTTAAATGTCCCCAAAATGTCCCTTGGAAAAAGGCAAAAAAACATCATTCCTGGTTGAGAACCAATGTTTAGATAATGGCAGCATTCAGACCGAGCTGACTCGGTAACTTAAAGAAGAGATATGAGCTATGCTTGTTGAGGCCTGCCCAGATTAGACATTTGTGAGCAGAGCAGATATTGTTGTTATTAAAAACCACTAGATTATAGCATGGTTGGATGCTTTGTTGCAAAACATTAAATAATGGGAAGAATTCCTGATCTTAGGAAACTTTTTTTCTCTTTTACAGTAGAAATCAACCATGCAACCAAAGATGTACAATTCTACAAGAGATACACAAAAAATCAACCATACAGTTTAATTTTAGGTGTGCCCTCTAAATAGATGAATGCATATAAAAGATATTGTGTATACACATGCACAGAGGGACAGATTTCTGATATTGAAGTCCTCTTTTGCACATGCGTTTTCAATTGGAAGTGGTGAGTGCCCGATTCTTGAAAAACTCTATATAATTAAGGTTTGTTTTCCTGTGAACCGTATTCGATGACTCAGTATCAAAGTTCTTTTTGCAATTGTGAGATAATTTACTGAAAAGACCTGTGACAAGTTCGTATTTGATCTGCATACCACTTATAATTCACTGTCAAATATCAAGGAAAAAATTTGGATAAAGTGTGGCTATGCAGTGGCTCAATATAGAATATATATACTATGTTTTAAATTTTCAAAATTTTAAGCAAATTTTAAATTACTACATAGACATAAACTTGGGTTTTATGATTTTACATAACTACAAGAAGTATTGTGAGCTCAAGTGTGAAAGCCATGTTTTATTTGTAATCATGGAAATGGTTACTTATTGAACACTTGCTCTTGGGTCCTGAACAACATTTGCAGCAATGTTCATCTCCAGTATACAACCCAAAACAAAATTCAAAGAGGTTAAATGACTTACCCAAAGAGCATGAGAGATTCGCAGGCTTACCATCTTTCTCCTAACACTTGTCTTTCCACAACACCTGCTTTCTTTATCTTATGTTCTCACAAGTCAGTAGTATGTGGGATAACGATGGATATCCAAGTGAAATTGTAGTTGTTGATTAAAAATTGCTTTGAATCACAAATGTAATTGCTCTGTATAGAAAAGACAATACAGTCTATCTGGTGGATCATTATGATCATCTGTCCATGTTTTTTGACTGCCATACAGTAGAGGATTTACCAAATAGGTGATTATTCTAGATGCTAGTCAAGTAAATTGACATAACATTTTTGTATAACTGATCACTTAGCAATCAACTCTTGACTGGCAACACTCATCCTCTATGTAGATACTGCCCTAAAAGTGCCTGCTGTAGCTGTCATTATTTTAATATTTTAAAGATGCAATGTTGTTTCTGGAAAGGAAAATAGAAGTCTGCATAAGCTCTTTCTCATATGGAAAATGATAAACTGGTTGAGAGGCTGAAGCTGATGAATACATGCATAAAATATGCTGAATATATAAAGCTAGCTGACAAAAAAAATCCTAGTTAGATTGTGGATGTTATTAACACTGAGCATTTTCCACAAGTGGTGAGTGAATAAATGAATAAGTGATTAAATAAATGACATATAAACTATTGGTAAAAATACTAACTGAAACTAGTCATAAGCATTGTGAACTGACATCCAATAAAAGAATTGCAAAAGGAGTTTGTCAAGAGATCATGTACACAAATCCAACTGTAAATTATCACATTGGTATTTCTAATTGTTTAGTAATAGTGGATTGTTTAAATTGATTTTCTTTTCCTCTTAGCTCCTTATTACTTCACAGGGATTACTATAACTCTAGATTCAGTGTATATGGGTGTAATAAAGGGGGAGGAAGGAGAGAGCATCAGAGAAAGAGAGAGAGAGGGTTGGGGGTAGGTGAAAGAGAGGTACTAGTTCGGTAAACCTGCAAAAGTGCTTCTGCCAAATAAACTCAATTTTCACACCCCTAAACTCTTTCTGGTAGCTTATGGCCATTATCATGAAGTCAGCCCAAATAAATTAGGAGTTAAAATTAATATTAGAAACCAGAATACCCGTCAGGTTAGGGATGGCTGAAAATCTTAAGACTACTCCGTTCATCTGTTCCTTCAAGATAACAAAATAGAACCTTAAAGAGAAATCTTTATCACATCTGAAGTCACATCTTAAGCACTTCTGAGGGGACTAGTCTTACTCAATTTACAGATCATTCTGCTCACACCCACAGGTCTGCAACCAAGCCTTTCTAAAAAATGTGCTTTTTTTTTTCTATAGAAACTCTTCTTGTGGGGGCTGGAGTGATAGCACAGCGGGTAGGGCCTTTGCCTTGCACATGGCAGACCCGGGTTCAATTTCCTGCATCCCATATGGTCCTCCTGAGCACCGCCAGGGGTAATTCCTGAGTGCAGAGCCAGGGGTGACCCCTGTGTATTACACGGTGTGACCCAAAAAGCAAAAAAAAAAAATACCTCTTCTTGTGACTGAGCAACAAAGGTGGTTGTTCTGAGAATGAGTCTGCCACCTTCCATGTTGCCAGTAAAATTCTTTCCCTGGAATCATAGCTGGCTCTTAATTGCTGGATCCTCCCCACCAGTGGCAACGGATGGAACCTTCACCATTACAGTCATAGAATCTTCTGCTGTACAAACCACAATCTGTTCATCTGAGTAATAAAGCAGCAACTCACCCTCTTTATTCTCTCTTCGACTGAAAAAAAAATTAAGGAAGTGGGAGAAAAACTAGGATTGATAGTTCTCAACAATGGAGACTACAGCCTTCTTAGGGAATGTTTGGAAAGTTTGGGGGTTTGGATTTGCCACAATAATGGGAGACACCAATGGCATTTTGAAATGAGAGACAGAGGGAAAAAAAAGGAAATATCTTGCATTACAAAGACAAATTTCCAAGAGGAAGATTTCTTCTAACACAAATAATAGCACTGAGGAATATTAGCCAATTTCTTTCACAGGTCATTTGTTCAACATTAGCAAAGAGAATTAAACTCCAGTCATCACCACATACAGGGAACAAACAACTGCATTTGGACATAGGGAAAAAGTCCTGAACTCAAGTTAGAATAATAAATATGGCCTCGTGGCCACCTCCAACAACAACCTCTAACTTATCATCTTCAAGGACAGCATTTCTGAGACACTACAAGCATTAGAAATTTCAAGAGCAGAGAGCTAAGAAATAAACAAATACTAAGATTCTAACCTAAGAACTATTCTGCTCAGACAATAACCTTGGTGGGAAGAGCAGTAGCTTAGCGAAGGGAACCAGGTGGGCTGGAGGGGGGAAAACTCACTTGAAAGCGCTATAAAATGTCTCCTTCCTTCTACCTTGGGCCTTGCAGGATATTGTGGTTCTTGTGCATTTCTGGAAGACAATTAATGTTGTTCACTATGCAGGTGGGCTGAGGGTTTTAGCAGATGGCAACAGGATGGCTATAAAGGAGGAAAGAGCTCTTGCAGATGGTAAACTTATTCCTTCCTGTGTTTTTCTTTTGGAGGGGGACAGGTTGGAAGTAGTTGCAAGACAGTGAAGCAATGTTGCAAAGTTCCAAAGTATTTATTCCCTCCATTTTCTAGAATTACTGTATTGTTACCTTTCATCACATATGACAAAGGAGATACATACCATGAAGTAGAAAGAGGACAGTGAAAAGTCCTTTATCATGTACAGGTACAAATTCATCTTATTCTAGAACGACTTTCCTGGGATTCAGAGACAGCTAGTGCAGAAAATTTCCCCTCTATTTTTTTTCTCCAGGTGAAATAAGCTAATTACTGTATCTTTTTTCTCACAAGCTCTTCCCCCCACCTCATGTTTTGTGTTATTTTTGGTGCTTCAGTTCCAGCTACATACATTCTGCTTGTCCTATGATTCTGAGATGCTACAAGTTGGTCACAGTAATGACTTTCAAGAGAGGAGCTGCTTTCACTGGTGATCTGCTGTTAGATGACAATACCATCTCCTCTGGCAGTCTTATCCAAGGCAGAGAAAGTATTTAATGAAGCCTCTCATATGTGGGCAGCTTCTGTTATGATGTGGGCACAAGCTTCCCACCATAATGAGCTGCCGTAGCCTTTAATTGGACTGCAGAGTTCTGAGTTTCCCAAGCTTGTTTCTTTAAGTCCTGCTATCATTGCAAAGATGCAAAGTGGCAGGTGCTTTGCAAACTAGTGTCATTCACAAACATGATCCAAGGGACGTTAATTCCCAAGGATAGCTATTTTCTTCCTTTTCGTTTGATGATGTTGGGTAAATCTTCTTTCTCTATCTCTGTTGTGATATCAAAAACAGAAAATGATATAGAACTTTGAGTAAGGCTGTTATACTGTGAGTTATTAAAATATAAATATTAGTTTTCAGATGACAAAATACAAATACTAAGATTCTAACCTAAGAACTATTCTGCTCAGACAATAACCTTGGTGGGACAAACAGTATTTAGCAAAGGGAATCAGGTGGGCTAGAGGGGGAAAGCTCACTTGAAAGGACTATAAAATGTCTCCTTTCTTCTACCTTAGGTCCTGAAGGATATTATGGGTTTTGTGCATAAAAGGAGTTGATCTTCATCTAGAGTTCCCAGTTCACAACTACCCAAAAAGCCTTGTAATTTTCTAAGCGTTATAACGTATATCTTTTGCTTTGTTAATGAAGGTAACTTTTAATAAACACCAGAAGATGAAAGCTAATTGTCATGCAACCAATGAAATGATTACAGGGTGGGACTTTAAGTCTCAAGATAATTAAGTTCAATGCCAATGGCTAATAAGTTTTGCCTATATAAGCCTCCACAAAACCCCAGAGGAGGGGGAAGGAAGAGGGTCTAACAAGATTCCAAATTGGTGAACACATGAAAATTTAGGGCAAAATAAAAGAAAGTCCTGAAGAGGTCGTGGAAGCTCTAGAATACTCCCTCTACCTCACCCTTAGCATCCCTTTCCATCTGGCTCTTTATTCATCTCCACTAGCATTCTTTGTAAGAAATCAGTACTTTAGCGAGCAAACGAGACATGCAAGTTCTATGTACCATTCTAGCAAATTAATCAAACCTGAAGGTATCCTGGGACCCTCAATACTCCATCAGTCTGAAATACAGACAGTAACCAGGGCTTATGAAAGAAAACTAAAGTCTTTAACTAGTTGGTCAGTGTCCCCAGTGGAAGAAAGGACCTGGTGTTGGGATGCTGAGCCTATAGGAATTACCACTATCTTTAGTGTTAAAATTGACTTGAATTTTCAGATATCCTTCTGATTTCAAATAATTGCTTAAGAATGTAGAAAAGCCTCTGAACTCACTTTAAAAACTGAAGAAAGGGATGTCAGCAACACAGAGGTTGATGCCTTTTAACATAATTTGATGATTTGTTTACATGTTCACTTGTCCATTCATCAAGTCAGTAAACACATTTTGAGAACCTACTGTGGGCATATTGGAGCGATAGCACAGCCGGTAGGGCATTTATCTAGCACACGGCTGATCCAGGTTCAATTCCTCCATCTCTCTTGGAGAGCCTGGCAAGCTACCCATGGAGTATTTGATATGCCAAAAACAGTAACAACAAGTCTCACAATGGAGACATTGCTGGTGCCCACTCAAGAAAATCAATGAACAACGGGATGACCGTGCTACAGTGCTACTGTAGGCTAATCTTGGGAGAGTGACCGGATAAAAGTCAAGTAGAATAAATTGAACAAAAAGAAGCTCTAGCGGAAGAGGATAGCTAAGTCATGAGTAAGTGGGGACATTATTTCAACTGGATAGTCAGGAACATAGAAGTTTGTGAAACAGGTCGGTTTTAAATAAAGTCCCTAAGAGCTATTAGCTGTGGCTCTGTCTTTGAGAAGTGTATCATACCACTGAGAAAAAGCACATGCTACAAAAAGAATAGAAAAGAACATTCCAGAAGAACCCTTACTACACATGGAAAACTTTGGTACAGAGCACAGGGTGGTATAGCAGGCCTGAGACTAGAGTCTAAATGCCAGAGTAAGGCAGAACAAAGTGCTGCCTAGGGACAAATTACTCCATCACCTTCATCACGTTTATCTAGAAGGAAGAAGAACTATGGTAAGCCGTGTCTTTATTTCTCTTACCAAATTTTCTATTCTCTGCATAGACAGTGATACCATGTGAGAAGACTACTGCCTTGTAGATAAGGAACTGTTTTTTGGTTTGGATTTTGCTTTTTGGGGTTATGAGGGTTTGGGCCACACCTGACTGTGCTCAGGGAACTATATGTGGTGCCCAGAATCAAACCCAAGCCAGCCATGTACAAGGCAAGCACCATAACTCCTGTACTACATCTCTCAAACCAAAACTGAGTTTTATTTTCAGTAAATGATCCCATTATTCAAGAAGCTAGACAATAAACCTAGGAATTGGTTCTGTTCGGAGGAAATGTGTTGCATTACTCCTGGCCTCCAATCTGCTTCTTTTCTGGCAGCCTTGAGAATAATCAGTGTGGAAACCTATTATAAAAAAAATGTGACTATCTTATGTGGTGGAAGAAAAACTCTCAATATCCCAAACCAGACATCCTTGAATCTACCAAACTTCCTGATAAAAAGAGAACTTTGGAAATCCAGTTCCCATCAGTTACTGAATGCTTTAGAAAACAGAATACTCATGCTATTTTCACTTTTTGCCTCATTAAGCCCCAAAATATACTAACTCATGCCCCCTAGCTAAAAAATGAAATGCTAATGAAACATTTAATGTAAGGAAAGGCAAATAGTCCTGTACAGGCATGCACAGCTTTAGCACCATCCGAACCATGTGAAACACTGTATAATATATTCCTCCCCCTTATTTTTATTCAGTCCTTTAAAACCCTTGCCTCAAGACCTAGAGTCGGTCACTCTCTGTTAAGCGCACATTCACCCACACCTTGGTTGCATTATACTGTCACAATAAACCTTTCTGCCTCTAATGACACTGTCGTGTCCTTGAATTCTCTACTGTGATAGGACAAGAAAGTTAGCATCGGGGTGGAGACAGCTCAGCATTCTCTGTACCTAAAGAATCTTTTGTGTATCCAAAAGAGTTAAATGCAGTGCCATCCTAGGTTCTGTGACTCCCCTCAGGGTGGGAAGGTTAATTCTCAGACAGGCAGAGCAGGCACATAAGAGTCTAATGGCCACTTGATGGGACTGGCAGGCTACTTGCCCATGCTGGGCAGGAACACAGCTAGGTGCTGCCTTTTCTCTGTAGACTCCTGAGTAGATTCACAGCAACTTTCACTTCATATTTTCTTTAGAGAAACACCCTCAACCCACTTCCAGTTCTTTGACTCTTCTGTTATATAAGTGAAGTCTGTTACTCAACTTGGCACATCAGCACACCAAATCACCCTGATATCCTGATCAGTCAGGATGAATGATGTGGTTTATTCAAGAGCTGCTGGAAAGATTTGTTCTCTTGTATCTACTGGACACAAACATGGGAATATTTAATGTCTGGAGTTACTGTCAATGATTTAGTATTATTGGGGGAAACCTGAGAATGAAGTTATGTATCAGAAAGCAGAGTCACAAAATGGGGTCGGGATAGGAGGGAACTAAATCTCCCTGACATGGTTTGAGTTTCTGGGATTGAATCACAACTGAATTCTGTAATGCCTAGAAATACGTCTAATTATTTTTTTAAATTTTATTAAAGTCAGTTTGAGTTGTGTTTTATGTCATTTGACAACTGAAAGAAAATAGATCTCTATAAATTTATTTAATTTTATTGCAAAGCCATGATCTAGAAAAGGGATTAGAATCATTGTTTGTATTTAAAAGTAGAGAGATTGAAATTCAATAAAAATCAGAAACTTCCCAAATCCATATAACTACCAAGAATCAAAATTAGACCTGGGATAAAGGTATTCCATTGCTCCTGATTTAACATTCAGTATACTTCTTTCCCCATGGCACTACAATTTAAAGGGAACAGTTCCTTCAAACTAAATGGAAATCAGCATTATCTCACATCATAAATAAGCTAAACTTAAAAAATACACCAAACCTGTCACAACACAGTACATGTTAATTGAAATTATAGTGGCCTCTTTGGGGCCAAAGATAGAAACTGCAAGAAATCTACTTCATTTCCTCTTACATCCCATAGAAGAAAAATTATAGATCAACTAAATAAACGAAGCAAAATCAATCTTATTTAGCCTTCTAGGATATTAAATACATTTTCACATTTCACTAGTTGCTGTGTTAATAATCTTCCATGGAGTTAAGCAGTTTTTCTTGACTCCTAAATATATTTAGTGTTGCTAAGGACTACAAAAAGACCTAACTAAGTCACCAATTCTCAATCACCTGACAGTGTAACTGATGTCCTAGTGCTATAATTCTGCTGGGAGTCTATTGATTCATCAGCTGCTACCAAGACATTCAATTCATGTTACAATCTTCCTGTACTCTACCACTAACTCTACTTATTCTTCCCCTCTTCAATCCCAACCAAAAGGTTAATTTCCTAGTCATGTTGGAATTCTTGGACACACAGAGAATAGTTACTGTGTTTTTATCACAGTATTTAGACAGATGTGTATTTAAAGGGAATTATTAATCCAGATCATCATCATCATCATCATCATCATCATCATCATCATCATCATCATCATCATCCTGTTGCTTGTCAATTTCTCAAGCAGTCTCAGTAACGTCTCCATCGTCCTAGCCTTGAGATTTTAGAAGCCTCTCTTTACTTGTCCTTCAGAGCAGGGTAATGAGTCCCATCATTGTTAATGGTTTTGGCATATGAATAAGGCAAGGGGAGCTTGCCAGGCTCTCCCATGCGGGTAGGAAACCTGCTTGCTAGGTTCTCTGAGAGGGAGAACTATGCTATAAGATGTTGGAAAAACCAGATAATTAAAATAATGTTTCAAAGTATGATTCTGGTCCCAATTCCTCCATGATACCCTATCTCCTCCATGAAACAGTTGTAGAACAGAAAAAAAATGATACGGCTATTTATAAAAATAGGGTTGGAGTGATAGCACAGTGAGTAGGGTGTTTGCCTCGCACATGGCCCACCCAGGTTCAATTCCTCCGCCACTCTCGGAGAGCCCGGCAAACTACCAAGAGTATCTCACCCGCATGGCAAGCTACCCAGGGCGTATTCTTGTGGCGTAGTAGATATGCAAAAAACAGTAACAAGTCTCACAATAGAGACCAATAGAGACGTTAGTGGTGGCCGTTCAAGCAAATTGATGAGCAATGGTATGACAGTAATGACAGTGGCAGTGATTATAAAAATCATCATAAAATATATTTCTTTAATTCATTACTATAACATGGCTTTCTAGTTTGGAGCAGGATAATTTTGATGATAGATTTTTTGCCGGATGGGTTTGGACCATACCCAGCAGAGCTATCCTCCCAACTCTGTTTGGGGGATTCACTCCTATCAGTGTTCAGGAGACCAATGAGGTGTCAGGGATCAAACTGGTGTCAGCTGTATGTAAAGAAAGCACCTTAACTCCAGTACTATATATCCAATCTTGGTAACAGTCCAGTTTGAACTTATGAAGTGAGAAAAATAGCTACCCACCCTAAACTAAGAGGACATGTTTCAAAATAAAGATAATTCAAACCTGGTGTTAAACAATACTGTAAATACTAAAGTAGTGTTTTATTGTAAATTCTCTGCATAAAATTTTTCTTCTTCTATCCTTCTCTGTCGCTCAGAAATTTTCCCCATACATTCTTTACTTAGTTTTTCTAAGTAATAAGATTTTTCAAAGCAACAATATAACATCATACCTGGAGTACTAACATTGATAAAACTAGTGATTAGATTTCTCTAATTTTACTTATATTCATTTGTGAATGTATTTAGTTTTATACTAGTTTATCATATTTTTGTGAATTTATCAAGTTCAATTTATAGTGAAGTAACATCACTTCCAAGATGCATGGATTCGCCTTATATAACCAAACCCATATCATTGTTTCCCTGTCCCTATACCCAGGCAACCTCTAGTAGTATCCTCACTCTTAACATTTTATCACTTAGAAAACATCATATAAACATATAATACTGAAAAATATAACATTTATGGAATGGCGTTTTTCACTCATTCCAATGCCCTTAAGATTCATCCCATAATTTATTCATTTACATTACTAACTAGTATTCTGATAATTTAATACTATTTGTTTTCAGTTTGATGGATCTATGAAAAGTTTCTACAAACATTTATTTACAGATTTCTGTGTGAATGTTTTCATATTGTCTGGGATTAATGCCAGGAAATTCAACTGCTAGGTCATATGGTAAGTGTATGTTTACTTTTTTAAAGAAACTGTCAAACTGTTTCTCAGAGTATCTGTATCATTCCACATTCACATGAACTGTATGTATCTCACTATATGGTCCACTTTTTAAATTGAGGTATAACTGACATATCATATTATTATAGCTTCCTAACTGTATAATGCAATTCTTTGATGTTTATAAAATGTGATGTTGCAAAATGATCACCATAATTACTTAATTTAGCATATGTCACCAAACAAAAAATAATGCCTTCTTTCACCAAGAACTTCTTAGCTATGCACACTTAGAAATTTCAAATATGGGATACAATATATTGCATCCCCATGATTTATTTTTAGCTAAAAGTCTGATGGAGAAGTGATGATTATAGGGCCAGAGCAAGGGTTGGTGAGGAAAGCACAGTTATAACCATGATGACATATGTTATGAATTGAATTTTGTTACACTAGAGGATGTTGACATACTATCTCTATAAATGTGATCTTATTTGGAAATAAAGTATTTGCAGATGATTAAATTAACATAAAAACTTTTAGACAGACATAAGGTATCCTATATAATATAGAAATTTGGACAAAAGAAGAACTGGATAGAAGTTTAAGATACAGAGATAATGTCCTTTGAAAGTTTAATAAAGTTTAATAAAGAGGACCTGAGAGATAATACAGTGGGTAAGAATTTGCCTCACAACAGCTGACCCAGGCTCAATCACCTGTGGAGCCTCAACCCTGCCAGGAGTGATCCCCAAGTGCAAGAATTAAACAAGTCTTGAGAACCACCAGGTGTGGCTTCAAAACAAACAAACACACAAGCTGAAACAAACAAACAAACAAGTTGAAGAAAGACTACAGCTACCAGAAGTTTGGGCAAGGATCCAGATCTTTCCTCATAGTCCTCATAGGGAACCAGTATAGAGCCACCTTGATATTGAATTTTTGTCTTCCAGAACTATGAGATAACAAATTGCTGTCATTTAAGCACCTGTTTGTGGTACATTGTTATGGCAGTTCCAGAAATATAATACAGTATTCTTCCAGCAAACCTAAGATAATTGGACCTGAGATTGGATTCTTGCAGTCATATAGGAGGGATTCGCAGATTATAGTAATTTGCAAATTAAAGGTTAGGATATAAAACCCAGGGACACTTAGGAGATGAATCTTTTTCTATTGCTTGCAGAGTACAGCGCACCAGTAGTCTTTTATTGTATCACAGGAGTTGATTCTGTAACCCAGTTGGAATTAAACATTTTCCCGGTACATAATAGAACAGTAACTTCTTGGTCAAACTCACCATATTCTTAGTGTCCTAGCAAGCTATTGGCACTTACTAAAAAAATAAATCCACAGAATTACACTTACTTTAAGACTTTTGTATGTTTGGAGTTTAATAATAATACCGAGCTCCTTTGGTTTGAAAGTGACCAAAGGTGTCCACCATCAGATTATTAGGCCATGTTAACTAATTTAACAGTCTTGGAAGAGTTATTGTGAACAAAGAAATAAGGTTTATTGGGATTCTTAGTGGAAAGAGAGCACATGCTTTTTTGGGGGGTGAGGGTTATTTAATTTTTTTTTTATTTTTATAAATAGTCTCTGGATCTTGGCCATTGATGAGATTATATGGTGTGTGTGTGTGGGGGGGGTGAGTGCCAAGACTGCCAAGCTATTGGAAAACTGAGGATCTGGGTGGAGGAGGCCCAGTCCCAATCCAAGCAGGCTTGGAGATCTCAGCCCCGGGTCCCACACACCTGGGTTCCTCTGCCAGTTTCATCATGCATGAGGCTCATCCGAAACTTGTGGAGAGTGGCCTTGAACATGGCTGTGCCTGGGTTCTAGAGGTTTTTGGCTGTCAGGGCTCTGCTTAGGGTGGGGAGGGAAACTCAACCTGCCCCCCTCAAAGGGGGCCCTGGTGAAGACAGCCAGAAGCAGGGGCAGGAGATTCTGCCAGAACTCAGCCACAGTCAAGCTCAAGGCCACTCTCCACATGCTCAGACAAGCCTCACACATGAACTGACAGAGGAAACCAGGTATGTGGAACCTGTGGCTGAGATCTCCAAGCCTGCTCAGATTGGGACTGGGTCTCCTCCACCCAAATCCCGTTTTTCAGTAGCTTAGCAGTCACACCCACAAACTGCCCCCTCACACACATGCCATGTAATCTCATCAAGGGACAAGATCCAAAAACAAAGCTCCCCAAAGAGAGCAATGTAATCTTTTTTGGAGTGCAATAGCTCCTTATTTTTATTTTTATTTATTTATTTTCCCCCTGCATGACAGAGCCTGGAAAGTTACCCATGACAAATTTGATATGCCCAAAACAGTAACGACAACCATGCTCTTCTTCTTCCTGGAGTGAGCAGGCTACACTGGCACACGACAGGGACAAATGAAAATGTATTGGCGCCTGCTCAAGCAAATCGATGAACATGGGGATGACAGTGATACAGGGACTTATTTTATAAAATAATTCACAGTATTTGATTACATTTAGTATTTGAACACCAATCCCACCATCATTATACCTTCCCAACACTATATTTCAGATGTTTCCATCCTAAAACCCAATTCCTGGTTCAAAGCAAAACCAAAATATTTTGTGTTATTTCTTATGAAAAACAACCTGAAAATGCTAAAAAAAAAATTCCTTAGAGGAAAGAGTGTGAAAAATGTTGTGTTGTATTTCACCCGGGGGTCATTAAGCCCTTCTGTTAGAGATCACTAACATGTTAAAGGTTGAACTTGATGTGTCTATCTATCTATCTATCTATCTATCTATCTATCTATCTATCTATCTATCTATCTATCTATCCGTATAAATGTACCTATACACATATATGTATATAGGTACATTTATATATGTATTTATACATGTATATGTATATATATATATGTATAGATGTAAAAAAATATTTCCCTCTAAGATTGGTTGCCCACTACTTTAAACCCCATCAAATGTGGTGTGGTACTCTTCGATTATGGATAGCATGAAGTATGAGTTGTCATGGGCACACTGGTCCAAGCATAGGTTCACTTGTGGGTGAGACTCAGCCCAAGTGTGTGGAGAACGGCCATAAGCATGGCAGCGGTCGAGTTCTTGGAGGTTTTCTGCTGCCAGGGCTGGGTCCCTTGGGGCGGGAAGGGGTCTGATTTGTACCCCTCTCTGGAGCGTCCCAAGTGAAATAGCCAGGCGTGGGGTCTGGCAGCATGGTTATGGTGTGTGTCATGTTATGCTCCCTTTCAGGAGAGAAGGACGTGCAATTCTGTATCATATCCAATGACAAGATTATCTGGCACCAATCAGAGGTGGCTTATGGGTGTGACTGCTGAATTGGCGAAGACAGGGGGACATGGGAGAGGATCCTTGATCCTGGTTCCATTGAACCCAGAAGAGAACACATACATTTAAAGACCTTTTTGTCACTACAAAACATATAGCGAACTTTTCTCTTTTTCAATTTCAATAAATATTTTTTCTACAGCATAATATTGAATATATATAGGAATTCCATTGTCAGGTATTGCATTAAATAATCACATAACTAATCCTGTACTCCTGAGAAATCAGTGAAAAACAAAAATGGTGAGTTTAGCTCAGAGGTATGTGTGGGTGGGGTGGGGGGCATATGTACTAGCTTTCTAATCATATGTTTTCATAGCCCTCTATAAATCTCTCCTGAAAGTTTCTCTACTTAAGAGACTGCATCATGAATACTTATTCTGTATAATTACCCTGTAGATTTTATAATTAAATCTTACTACGTACTTTATTATGTAGCCATTCATCTAGCCAATCCACTATCCACTGTTCATGTTACTTTCTTCACATGATTAGGATAAAGAGAGGAATATCATAACAATCCATACCTACTTTCTACTACAGAAAATATACTATCAACTGGAATCAATAGGTGGCTGTGTTCCTTTTATTTCTAAGAGAAATTTGCATACTATGAAACACAAAACCCTTAAGTTTGCCACTTAATAAACTTGAGAAATGCTTATGTTTATGTAACCTTAATTCGGGGTTTTAAAATCTTGCCCTGTTTTAGGGTAGGGTGTTTACCTTGAACGCAGCCAGTCAACAAAGATTCAATTTCTGGCACCCCTTATACCCCCCTGAGCGAGTCAGGAGTGATCCTTGAGGGCAAAGCCAGGAGTAAGCTCTGAACACCACCAGGTGTGAGCCCCCCGCCCCAAAATTAAATAAACATACAAATTAAACCTTGACCAGTTCTACACCTGAAGAGGTTATTTGTTGTGGGCCCTGCCTGGATGCTGTTGGATATTTGCAGCACCCCTATATTCCACCCACTAGATGTCAGTAGCACCATGTACCTCTCTTCATCATGACAACCACATGTGTGTCTGGACTGCCAAAAATAACACTGGGGGCAAAACTTACACCTTTAGATAACCAGTCCTCTAACTTCTATCAAGGTATAGAACATCATTATCATCAACAGAAGTCACTCATAGCTTCTTAGCAAATCACCACCTCTCACTTGGAACCCATCGGTATTCTTATTTTTGTTCCCCTGATCTAAACCTTCAATTGAGTAAAATCATACACTGTATGTCCTTGTGTGGAAAGTCAGTTTTAAGATAAACATCTTTTTATAATTTATCCATGTTGTTATGTATCTCAATAGTTTGATCCTTTTTAGTGCTAAACAGTATTCCACTGTTTTGGACTTTACTTAGTCCAATAAAACTATGGTGGATTTTGCTTTGTCATTGAGCTAGCGAATAACTGGACTATCTGTCATCAATTTTAAATACGATGAATATGTTTTATATTAACATTATTATATAATAATTTTACAGATGTGTCTTCATTGTTCTATTTAAGAGCAGAATTACTCACTGAGAATATATATATACATATATATTATTTGGAAATGCTTCTTACAAACAATCATATCACTTAATATATCCATAAGCAATGAATAAGAATTTCATTTATTCCAAATCTTCTTCAAGACTTGGAGTTTTCAGTAAGTTTTATTTTAGTCATTCTGGTAAATTTTTAAAGATATTTCGTTGTGGTTCAAATTGTTACTTCCCTGAAAACTTATTTTGATGTTTCATCATGTGTTTGTTGATCATTCTTGTCTTTCTGACATATTTATTTAAACTACTTGTTTATATGGGGGCAGAGGGAAAGGCCACACTTGGTGGTGCTCAAGAGTTGTTCCTGGAAGTGCTCAGGGGACTCTCAGGGGTTCTGGAGATTTAACGAGGGCGGGCAATGTGCAAGTCAAGTGTCGTATCTCCTGTATTATCTCTCTGGCCTACTTGCTCATTTAAAAATATGAGCTGTATTGATAAGAAAACAGAAAATGAAAAATCTTTTTTTTTAACTTTTTATTGAATCACCATGTGGAAAGTTACAAAGTTCTCAGGTTTATGTCTCAGTTATACAATATTCAAACACCCACCCCTTCACCAGTGCCCATATTCCACCACCAAAAACCCCAGTATACCCCCCGCCCCCACCCCTCCACCCCCGGCTGTATAACTGATGAATTTCACTTCATTTTCTCTTTACCTTGATTACGTTCCATATTTCAACACAAAACTCACTATTGTTGTTGGAGTTTCCACCCAAGAAAGACAGCCCTACTACCAAGGAAGCATTTGATAATTAGTTTTCCATTGCTGAGAATGAAGCCCCACTGCTCCAAGTACATAACTGTTCTTTTTTTTTTTTTCCTTTTTCCTTTTCCTTTCCCCCCCCCCTTATCCCCCTTCCCAAGCCTCATAGTACAGTGTACGCCATGCCATGTTTCTCCCTGAAAATGGGAAACAACCTGGAAAGAGGGATATTTCCTCTTCTCGGCCGGCGTGGGGTTTTTGCTTAGTTCACAGTCCAGAGAAGTGGCTGCTACATTAATGACCTTCAATATTTCAACAAAAACTCACTGTTATTATTTGGAGTTTCCCCCCCCAAGTTAGACCTGTTCAAAAGGAACCGTTTCACATTGCTGACAATTATAGATGTTAAGTGCCGCGTCCACGCAGTTTTGGATTTCTGTATAAAGTCCAGGGAAAATTCTGCCAGAAATTGCATAGCCCAGCTCACAGTCCCAGTGCATTGCTGTAAGAAGTCTCTGGAATCAAAGTTTTTAGGTGCAGAGGGTCCGTTTCACTCTCAGCAGCTCCGAATTTATCTGGGCCGAGGGTGTGCCAGTTACACCCACTTCCCATGATTCCCTAGGAGCCCCAAGTGTAAAAATCAAATACCTCTTGGTTAGGAGTCTTAGAACATGGCGCCTGCCATGTGGATGGTGCCACCCTGCCGTTTTCCATGAAGGAAGACAGGGTGGGGAGGAAAGATCCACCCCCGGGTAGCAGAGAGTTGCAGCCCAGTTTGCAGTCCCAGTGCATTGCTATTAGAAGCTGCGCTGTATGCCCGAATGTGTTAGGTCTCTGGAATCAAAGTCTTTAGGCGCAGAGGGTCCCAGAAAATGAAAATCTTATAGTTAACTATATGCTTCTTGGTAAATGCCTTCCTCCTGAATTTGGTATTAATACAAAAAATATATCTTTCTCTTTAAAATTTTATTGGAGTTATTAACAATTGCTATAATACATTACATAGGCCTGTCACTGTCACTATCATCCCGTAGCTCATCGATTTGTTCGAGTGGGCACCAGTAACATCTCTCATCGAGAGACTTATTGTTACTGTTTTTGGCATATCCAATATGCACAGGTAGCTTGCCAGGATCTGCCGCGCTGGCTCGATACTCTCAGTAGCTTGCCGTGCTCTCTGAGAGGGGCGGAGGAATCGAATACAGGTCTGCTGCATGAAAGGCAAACGCCCTACCGCTGTGCTATCGCTCCAGCCCTGTAATACGTTACATTGCATAAAATAATAAAAATCAGAAGTTTTATTAAGTCAACATGTTTCTACTGCATAGAAAGAAAATATACAGGATATTTTCTCTGGCTTAATGTTTCTATGATTCAGCATGTTTTGAGACTGATTCATATTGATATATGGACTAGTAATTTGTTCCTTTTTTATTGCTGAGGAGTTGTACAACCAAGAAATAACTATAATTTTTTAGCCATTAGCCTATTAACAGAAACTTTAGCCAAATTGAAATTTTTACTATGAATAACAATGAAACATCTAGATGAGTTATATTATGAACTATCATAACTTATAAATAATAGATATTAGTTTTCTTTGTTATATTTTCATGAATATTTCATGCAACGTTTTATTTTAATTTCAATTTTATTAATACTATTTTTGTGACCATAGTGTTTAATTTTGATGAAATCAAACACCATTATTAAATTTCCTCCTAGTAAAGGCTGCCTACACTCAAACTCTCAAAAACTATCTCCTGTTTTTTCCTAAAATCTGTATTCTTTAACCAACATATTTAGCCTAAAAGTTATCTAAAATTATTTTTGTGGTATAATGTTGGGTCAAAATTAATTTAATTTTATTCTATAAAAATAGCAGCTTGTTCTAGCATAATTTCTTTGTACCATATTTTTCCTAACTGTGTTGACCACTATATCACTGGGACAAAAGATGTCATTCAACTGGGTGTGCTCATCCCCTGCTTTGAGGCCTGGTTTTCATTTCTGGCATCACATGGTCCCACATCTCACTAGTGCATTCTGGCGCCCCCTAAGCACCAACTGACTCCAAACCTAGCAATGCATGACCCTTAAACCAATAAAAAATAAAGAATAATGTCGGATAGCATTGGTTTGTCCTTTCTGCCTTGCTGCAGAGAGCTTAGGTTTATTGGATTGCTCCTATCACAGTGCTCCCATTCCTCTGTGTTTATTTGTAACTTCTTTCTTTGTGCTCTGTTGACTTGTAAATATTATTTTCCTCCTCCTCCTTAGTCCTTTGCATAGTTTATTCAGAGCAATGTCCTTTTTGTATGGGCACAGGAAAACAATAAATGCTATGCTTTTGTAACATGGGAGTTAATTGACTCTCAGTGATATTTACCTCCTGGGCATTTGTTCTCTCAATTTAAGCCTCAGTTACCCTTACTTCCGAGGCTCCCAAAAGCAGGGTCCTGACGAGGGGCTGGATGGACCCAGGGCAAGTGGTGAGCTATGTGCTACCCTGGCATCGAGATGGGCCTGGCCAAAGTGCCATAATGCTTAATTGTAACTTAAGAGCATGGTCATGGACAAATTCTGTCTTGATCCTAAAACGAATAGCCAGACAAACCCTGCTAGAGTTAGGAATGATTAATCTGGCCTGAGAACTGTAGTCTGAGTCTGTGACAAAATGTTCCCAGGAGAGCTGTACTACAAGTCTCAATGTATCTCTTATGTATCTCAATGTGTCCATACAAAAATAACTAATATTAAGATGTTAATTAAGATGCTAGGAGAAAAGGAATACCCCTTGGGCATGATGGACAGTCAGGAAGGGCTTACTTGTGTTGATGATTTTGCTACCAGACTGGGTGTAGTGTGGACCCAGAGGGAGAGGGGTGGAGAGACCAGTGGGGGAGAGGCAGAAAAAGAGGGCCAGGGAGTCATATGGAGAGAAGTAGTCAGAGTCAGAATCCAGAGGTCAGAGTCAGAGAGAGAATCCAGAGAGCTGGTATGGAGGAATGAGGGCCTAGGAAGGAAAAGTGTGTGAGATGGGAGAGACAAGAGATTGAATAAATGGCAACTAATTAGCAACCAGCTTGGTCCTCATTCTTCCTTCGCTTGCCCATCGCCAACAGCCGTCCCAATCCAGTCCATACACAGCGGCTCTAGAGCACCAAACGCGGGCAGTGAGAGATAGCCGCCCAGAGAGCCCGTGAACACAAATCCTTCTGCGTGCATATTTGTTACAGAATAAAAGAAAACTGGCAGAGAATCTCTTGCCCGCATGCCTGGATGTCTTCCCTGGGGCCCCTCGGAGGGGATGGGCTCAAGTTTCCCTCCCCACCCTGAGCAGAGCTCCTGGCAGCCGAAGACCACCGAGACCTAGCCACAGGCATGTTCAAGGCCCCTCTCCACACGCTCCTACAGGCCTTACGCATGAAGGTGCCGGCAGAGGAACCCAGGTGTGTGTAATCTCATCAATGGCCAACATGCAGAGACATGAAAGCAAGCTCCCAGAAGCAGTATCTTGTAACCTACTTCTCCCTCTGGGAGAAACTGGCAAGCTACTGAGAGTTTCCTGCCCACATGAGACAGCCTTGCAAGCTTCCCATGGTGTATTCATATGCTAATGCCAGTAACAAGCTGGATCTCATTCCCCTGACCCTGAAAGAGCCTCCAATGTGGCATCATTGGGAAGGCCGAGTGGAGAGAGGTTTCTAAAATCTCAGGGATAGGACGAATGGAGAGGTTACTGAGCCCGCTCGAGAAATTGACAATCAATGGGATTTCGTGATTCATGAAAAGAAAATTATTATATTGATATAGACCTAAATAGGTAGTTTTTACTTTATTCCACTGACCTATTCATAAATTATCTTGCTAGCATCACACCTGCTGATTATTCCAACTTTGTTCCTCTTCAAGACTACGTCACATAGTCTAGCTACTTTATACTTCCATATAAATGTGAGAATCAGTCTACTAATGTCTCCTTTAAGTAATGTAGGGTTACCATGGGGTTGTTATTGGAACTACAATGAATTTATAAATTGTTTTAGGCAAAAATAGCATATTAGTAATACTGACTCCTTAAATCAATGCTCATGGTATATTTTTCTATCTCTTTCTCTAAGAACTATCTCAGCATTTGAAAATGCTTTTTAATTCAGTGCCCTTGTGAAACTTATTCCTAAACATAGTTGTTTATTAGACACTATTATATGTAAATATTTTGTTTCTTGGACTGTGCCAACTGCAGCAGTCAGGGAATCATGTGTGGCTCTGGATTCCAAACTAGTGTCCTAACGTAGCTGCACACAGGTAAGTGCCTTATCTCCTGTAATATTTCTCTGGCCCTATATAAAAATTTTAGTAACAATTTTAACAGGCTGGAGTGATAGCACAGCTGTAGGGCATTTATTCGCCTTTTACGTGGCCGACCCGTGTTCGATTCCTCTGCCCCTCTCGGAGAGCCCGGCAAGCTACCGAGAGTATCTCGCCCACACGGCAGATCCTGGCAAGCTACCAGTGGCATATTCGATATGCCAAAAACAGTGACAATAAGTCTCACAATGAGAGACGTTACTGGTGCCCGCTCGAACAAATCAATGAGCAACGAGATGACAGTGACAGTGAACAATTTTAATGAACATAAATATATAAAATTGTACTAAATTTATTTCATATTGATTTTTATTCTGAATCATTGTTACAGTAATGTTGAAGATTTCTTAGGGTCTTTTTAACCTTGAAAGTCAAGGTGAATAAATACATTTTAACTTTATTTCTTCTCTGTATGCCCTTTCTGTCCTTGCCATTCTTAATCTTACATCCAGGATTTCCGATAAAATGGTAACAAACGTGGTGAGCATGTATATCCTTAATAACTGTGTGTGGTCTTGAGAGAAAGCATTTCATATTTTACCACTAAAAAGACGTTAATGGTTGGTTTTTCATCAGAATAAAAAATTTTGTTCTAATCCTCACATTCTGAAGGATTTTGCCATTGATTTGGCATAAATTCTGTCAAATTATTTTTTCCACCTATTATGTTAATCATATGCTTTTTCTCTTCATCTATTAGTATGCTGAGCTATAGAGATTGACTTTTTAATATCAAATCAAATATTATCAGGAATAGATTCCACTTTGTATTATCTATTTTGTGTGCTGCTATTCTCTATATGCTAATATTTGAACAATTTTATATCTATGTTCATGAGGCCTAGTGAATAGTAATTTAATTTTTTGTAATGTCTTTGTCAAGTTTTCCAATCAAGGTCTTTAATATTTTTTTTTAATTTTGGAAACTAGTTGAATAGTCTCAGATGGGGAAGAATGATAAGGTCATAAAGCAAAGTTAAGGATCCAGAATTCCATTTTAGACTTGGTTATCTTGTAACCTTATTCAACAGTAAAGAAAAACATCAAGTAGATAGCTGCACAAATACATTTAGAAATTAATAGAAAAGACTGGATTTAAATGCAAGCATGATCAGTATCTGGATGATTTTAAATCCATCAAATGCAGGAGATAGTGTAAATTGAAAACAGAGCCAAGGGGAAACTGTGAGACATTCTGACAAGGTGGGAGGAGAAAATAAAAGACTGAAAAATAACAACTTCTAAGGGAGGATCAAGCCAGTACTTTGTGCTACTCAGAAGCCAAAATTAAGAAAGTGAATTATGTTGAATGCTACTTTGAGTTCTGTCAGATGTAGACCACCTATGAATTTTGCAACATGAAGTCACTGGGGATACTGACATGAATCTTTCAGGTGCTGCATTTATGGAGGAACAAAGGCAGATGAGAATGGATTAAAGAGAGGCTTGCAAATGACTAAGGTAAGGACAAGAATAGACAATTTGTTAAAAAAAAATTTCCAGGAAGAATTTTCCAGGAAAAGATTGAAAGTCGAGGAATAAAATAAAAGACTATGATAACTCTGAAGGTCACTAAGAAAAAGCCAATGAGGAAAAAATAAAAATAACTTCAAATTGATAGTTTAGGAGATCAGGTACTAAGGATCCAAATAAGTTTCTGCGTTTCTGCACAACTCTAAAGTTAACCTACTACATAACAAAGTCTGCTTTTTCTTGAGATCCATTTTCTCATCTGTAACTGGCTGCATTTTAACTTATACCTAAATCAAAACAGTTTAAATATTTCACTTCTGACTTTTCTGACAGATTCCGTAATGAAGTTGATTTCTAATTTGTGCTCATATTTTAAATTTTGTGGTGATTTTGTTTTATCTACCGGGGTTCTTTACTTGTATCAGGTAAGTAGCCTTGCAATAGGAGTTTATGATTTTTCTACAAAAAAAATTATATACAGAGAATGAGAATTCCACTTATGTGAAAATAAGTTGCAAAGAGAATAAATCAGGCCAACATGAAAAAAAAATTCTAAGGGAAGAGTGCATGGAGAGCCAGGGGAATTTCCTAGACCGAGGAAATATGGTCACAGATGCTTTTTTAGATGACTTGCAATCTCCATAGCAAGTAGGAAGAGAAATGATAAGGGTACTTGAAGGTTAATCACAATCATCCAATCACATCATAGTAGATGAAGCACATTATATAAACTATAATAACTAGTCACTAAAATAACTAGGCCACATCAAATTATCTTGTTTGTTAAGATAAATGTATTAGATTAGTCATTTTACTAAATCCATGGATTGATGTTTAACTAATTACACTCATTTCTTCTAAAAGAAGTGATTAATTGTGTTGATGATGCACTGTCAAGCAAACAGGATGAGTAGATTTGGAGTGGAACAAAAATTAAATAGAATTTTATGCATCCAAAGAATAAGTATATTTAGATAGATTCAGAAGTCAAACCATCATCACCAGGAATCTGTTGAGTTTCAAAAATATCATGAGTTTAGTTTCTACAATTACTAAATCCCAGGTGGAATGTAAGGAAATATGAAAAATGATTCCTCCCCTTATGTGAGTTTCTTATCTACTTAAAGATACAGAAAATATACCTAGTGAACTGAATAACATAGCTTCATGACCAATTTGAGGAAAGAAAAGGTGTACTACAGAAATAGGATGTTACAAGTAAAACTAGTCAGGGAAGTTTCCCCAGTGAGTGGAGGGTAACAGAAAGAGGCAAGCAAAGAATAAGAAAAGATGCATCACACTAACAAAACAGGCAAATAGGCAAGAAAATCCAAGTATATTGCTTTTGCAAATAATTTAAATGCCTTAGTGTCAGAACTACTTTGCATCACCCACGTGTGAAAGAGAAACTTAGTGACAAGGACAGACTGAAGATAAGGAGAAGACATAAGAAATCAATAAATACACAAAGGAGTAATTAAAAAAAATATCACCAGGGTAGAGAGACAGCTGCAAGAGCTGGGATTGCATGCCTGGCTTGCCCCCAGCACCACAGAGTTTAGCCCTGGAAGCCCAGGATCACCACATGAAGGAGACCTGGTGGCTCCCAGCACAGCTTGGCACAAACAGAACTGCATCACAAAGACCCTGCTTGAACTGCATTGTCAGGCCATGTAGACATGGGTTCCCTATGCATTGCTAAGGAGTTGGGGTTAGTAAGGAGTTGGGGTTGGTAGCTGTTCCTCTCCTCTGAGCTTCCCGATGCCTCCCCAGGACAAGAGAGAGAGAGAGAGAGAGAGAGAGAGAGAGAGAGAGAGAGAGAGAGAAAGATGTCAGAACCAGACTAAGAAAAAGACCCAGTGAACAAATCAGGGGCAAGGCACAAAGAAAGTGGTCCAAAGGTAAAGTTCAGGACAAACTCACTAACTTAACATAACTTTACAAACCCACGTAAGACAAACTCTGCAAGGTAATTCCCAACTATAAACTTAACTATAAACTTATATTCCTCCTGTTGGTTCCAAGAGGAAAGATTGGGGGTCCCCGGTCAGGGCAGTCCTTCATGAGCACAGCAGTAAATGACTTATTAAACTGATTTCAAAGCACAGATCTCAGGTACTTTACACCAGAAACACCAAGGGTGGAGAAGCCCCATCTGCATGGGAAGATGCATTAGCATGGCCCAACTGTACAATTTGAAAAATAAAGCTTCATTATTTTTCAAAAGAATGAATACAAATTTGTTATTACTGTTGTTATTTAAGTAATGAGTTTTCAATAGTGTTAATATTTATGCTTTTGATATACAGTTACAGCATCTTAAAGTGCCCAATTGCTCCCATCAATATCCTTATGCTATTTCTTCATTCCCTATCCCCTGCCCCCTGCTCAGAAATCTGTTTTTTAACCTAAGGTCAAGGATTCATCATTGTTCAATACTGTCTATTTCCAGTCTTGTCTTTTTCTAAACCACTGATGAGTGAGATCATCTGGTATTTTTTTCTTTTCCCTCTGCCCTATTTCACTTAATATAATATTTTCAGTTCTATCTAAGCTGCAGTGAACTGCAAGATCTCATCTTTTCTTACAATTGTAAATGCCACTTTTTAATGTTTGCTTAGAGTTAGCCAAAAATCCAAAGGAAACACCATCAAATATGAGTAGGCATCAAAAAGAAAAAAAACTTCAGAAAGTTAATGGATACAATGGTCCAATAGTCTTTTGAAGTAGATTGGAGGCAATTAAAATTAAATTGAAAAGACATTAAGAAATAAGGAAATTAAAAGAAAATCTTCCAGCTATGATGTAGTAATAATTACCAAACTAGCCCCTGTCCAAAGCATAGAGTAATGTGCCAATTGATGTTTAATAGCCAAGTATCTAATTTCAAAAAAAAAAAAAGAGACTTGGTGTTTTAGTATTCGCCTGTTTCCATGCATACTTTCCCTTTGGACAATTTCAATTTAAAACTTCCTATGGTTTAAAAGCTGACTGGCAAAAGTCCTAAATGTCTTAATCTGCCTCTCGTGAGCTAGCATGAACTGACTCCAATACACCATGAACTGTTAGGAAGCTGAGAATAAATGAAAAGATATTATTTTACACAGTTAAAAATTTTAAAGTTCACAAGTTGGAAAGAACATGTACCATGTACCACTCCATGCTCTTTTCTTCCTGGAAACATAGAAAAGAAGGCAAATGTGTACCCAGAGTCCAGAATGTAATATAGTATAATATAATATAATATAATATAATATAATATAATATAATATAATATAATATAATATACTGAGCTAAGAGAGTCTCATATCAGGTTTTAGATAGAAGGGCTGGGATCCTAGCAGCGGCGTATTAGAATGACCTGTGTAGAAGTGAACTCTAGAATGCTGTGTGGACTCCTCAGGTAATCTCTTGGATAGACTGTTCATGTGCAAAAGTAATGGTACCTGAGTTTCATCTAGAAAGAAATGGCTATGGAGCTTACACAGATAATATAATTCAAGTAAAGTTATAAGTTATGTTCAAATTTCTGACCAGCTAGAGTAGAGCCATTCTAAACACCATGTTAATGCTGAAGAACCCTCAGCACTCTGCTGAGACTTCAAAAATGCCACAGCAAGAAGTAAGAAAGAATAGCCTTAAAGTGCTAAAAAAATAATAAAAGTAATATCAGTCCAGAATTCTATATCCAGCCAGAAAATATTTTTTAACCAAATGAGATGGAATAAAGACATTATTTTTTTAATCTGAGAAAAGTCTGTTGCATCAGATCAACAGATCCACACTTCAAGAAATATTAAAAACCGTTTCTGTTCAAGGAAAATACTACTATGTGAAATTCATTGTCAATAAGAAACGAATAAACAGAAACAAATATATGAGCAAACATATGATTGTCTTCCTTAATTTCCTCTATAAATGTATGTATGTGTGTGTTTATACAGAATTTAAAAATTAAATTTGGATAAAGGAAATTAGGTAAAAGGAATTATATTGCAATGTATTTTTATGTTATTACATAGAAAAGCATGCAAAAAGAAATGAAAACTGAAAAATGCTAAGTGACTACTAAGAGCAAACCGTGAAAGGTAAGAACACATATTGTGGGTTAGAGAGATAGTATAGGAAGTAGGGCTCTTGTTTTGTAAACAGTTGACCCTGGATTGTACCATTTAAGGTCTCCGAAGCAATGCCTGAGTAATATTTCTGCACAGAGCCAGGAGTAAACTGTGAATACTGCTGGAGTGGCTCAACACCCCCTCAAATAAAATAATAGGTTTTTTCTTTTTGAACAACCCTGAAAACAACAACAACAAAAAAAGTCAGTTAGGAAACTGATTGAAGAAATAAATTAAATTCTAAATTGTTTTATTAATTTAAAGGTTACCTGGAAAGAAATACAGAACAAAAAAATAGAGTGAAAAACAGATATGAAGATACTATTTAAATAAATTGCATTATTACATTACATGTAGTTGACTAAGATTTCCAACTAAAGGGGAGATTTTCAAACTGGATTTCAAAACAATCCATTCCACATAGAAGAGAAATATAATTTAAATAAAAAGAGAAAAATTGAGCTAGAAGTAAAGGGGCATGAAATATATACCAAATACTAGGCACAAGAAAGCTGGACTAAGAAAGTTTTCATACAGGGAGCCAGAACAATAGTACACTGGGTAGAACCATTTGTCTTCCAAGTGGCAGATCTGGGTTCAATCTCCCGAATCTGATATGGTCCCTTGAACACTGCCAGGAGTGATTGTGAATGCAGAGTCAGGAGTTACCCCTGAGCACTGCTGGGTCTGATTAAAAATCCCCCCAAAAGAGAGTTTTCATATATTTGAAAGTAGATCAAGACATTGTAAATAAACCATTAGTAAGAATTTATAAATATCATAAAATATATGAATAAAATTCTAATGAAAATATGAAAAGTAAGAAAAGTGTATAATTTAGAGGGAAAGTTATAACTTTCCATAGCACTTGTAGAACTGTTCATCGATTTGCTCGAATGGGCACCAGTAACATCTCTATTGTGAGACTTGTTGTTACTGTTTTTGGCATATCAACTACGCCACAGATAGCTTGCCAGGCTCTGCCGTGCAGGCAGGATACTCTCAGTAGCTTGCCGGGCTCTCCAAGAAGGATGGAGAAATCGAACCCAGGTCAGCTGCATGCAAGGCAAATGCCCTACCAGCTGTGCTATCACTCTGGTCGACAAGTCTAGATATAATTCTCCAGGACAATTAATAAAATTAACAAGTACCTTGAAAAATGCCAATAAGAATGAATGATACCATACATTGAAAATATCATATATATGAAGAAAACATTCTTCTATATCTCTTTACATGATTTACATCATGATTCTTTGACAAACATCATTTACCAAAAAATTGAAAACAACCAAAGAAATATGATTTATTGAAAACCAAAGTTTAATCAAAACTGACTCAAAAAAACTCATTTTTTAAAATGTAATAAATTCATATTTAAACCTAACTTCATTAGAGGAGCACAGCACATATATGCATGAGGCCCCGAGGCACGTATTTGGCATCACAAAACAAAATATAACAAAAATCACATAACTCTCCCCATTCCTCCCTTCCCTTATTCCCTGGTAACCAAAAAAAGTAACTTCTAGGAAAGCGCAGGCCCGAGAGATAGTTAGTGAGTTAGACATTGTGGTGTAAAACATAACTATCAGGCAGTAGAGATAGTCCGGTGAGCACTTGCCTTGCTCAGGGCCAAGGCTGGCTTGATCCCCCGCAATGCATAGAATTGTGCATGCCCAGTCAGGATGGAACTCTGAGAAGAGCCAGTAGCGAGCCCCAAGCACTGCCAGGCATTTTCCCCTCCTTGAATATGGCACAACCTCTTTTAAAACACAGTGTGTCAATTTCTGTTTTAAAAAATCTAATTCTGTGTCCTAATAATGCTCTTGGTAGGCATTTCTCAAAAAAAAATATATATGTACCATACATATAGCAATAAATCCTCTTACAAATTACTATAAATTTAATTGATCAGTTTTTGTAGGGGGTAGCTCCCAAGGATGTTCAGGAGGCCAGAAGTTCCCCGAAGTGATTCTCAGCCAACTGGACCAGCAGTTCAACGTCAGGCCTGAGGAGGCAGAGCATTCTAGGCCCCATAGTGCCAGGGACCACCTCGCAGACCCTACTCATTCTCAGATCCCTTAGGGCCAAACCCACTATATGGAGGTTTAGGGCCCTTCAGCCCAGAGACTCGCTTAGCTCTACGTGGTGCCAAGAATCAGACCAAGGTCAGCCACTCAAGGCATGTCCTTGTGTTTTCCCTCAGGCCCTTCATTCTACAATTTTTTAAAAGCTGAAGTACCCTAACATTTACCGAGAGTGACTAGATAAATACATATATTCTAAAAACAAGTTAAATACATTCATTCAATGTATTCATACATTCATACAATGGCTATACAAAGAAGAAAAATTGTTACATTCAACATGGAATAAATTTTTTACGTTGTGCTTAGGAAAATAAACCAGGTCACAGAAGTGCCTACTGAAGTTTCAATTATATGTAACTCTATAATGTATAGTCTAAAAGTAAAGTGATAGGGATTGGTGTTTGGAAACAGGAAATGGTGGCAATTAATTTAAAATGAGCCTGAAATAACTCTCTAGAGTGATGGAAATATTCTTGGTTTTGAATGGGCACTGGTGATATGGATGCTTATACTTATAAAATCTCATCCAACTGTATACTTAAAATATGCGCATTTTACTTTATGCAAATTATGCCCTGATAAAGTTCATAGAATACAGAAGTCGTAATTTTATGAACAGTTACTATGGATCAGGATGCTTACATATATTGCTCCTCAATTCTGAGAACTTCTTTCAAGGTAGAAATTATGAATAAGTCAAGAGCAGTGAAGTAATTTGCTCCAGGTCCCACAGAGGGGCTGACCCCTAAGAAAGCCCAGGGGAAGGATTCCTTGGAAAAGTAGAAATAGCAACAACTATAAGAGAATGACTTCAGTAAGGCCAAGAAGGCTAAAACCAGAGGGACATATTGCAAAGACAAATTCTTTGTAGAGGTAAGTATGTGTGAAGTAGGCCATCCTAACGGAAGTGCGGACTTTATGTTTGATTGCTGTGACCTCAATGAAGCAAACAGTGGTATTTTCTGTTAGAGCAGGGCTTAAACATGAGGAAGAATTCAGAATTATCAAAAAATGAAATAAAAAGAATGGCTGAACAAACGCAGAACTCTCTGAGGCAGGGAAAATCAGACATATACTAGGTGACTCCAAGGGACTCTGTCACTTTCTAGGGCAGGACCTACAGACTCAGAATGGCAATGCTGAGAATGATGGTAGATATGTGTCACCATAAGTGTGGACTTGTTCCCAGGTAGGAGTGATCCAAAATGTTCTAAGCAAAGCCCTCACAGTGAAAAGTTTAAAATACCCAATATTTCACCCATCCTGAAAAGAAAACTGCTAATTCTTCTACTTTTTAAATTATAATATTTTACTATGATTCTGTCAGCAATGAAATAAAATATATAAGTGTCAAAATTTTTACTGAGCCAATTAAAATATTCCATAGAGTCTTTCCTGTCCAAGCCACCTTATGAACCTCTGAATACATTGATTCTCAGTTCTGGTTTGTCACTTTTAATTTGGACCAATGAAATACTACCAAGAGACTGAAATTTGGAGTTTATTCATTCATGTTCTAATTAAAGTCCAACCTATTAAAAGCTGACATCACCCTCCCTAGCTCTATTTCCCCTCTGACCACCCACATTTGCCCCAGACACTTCCTCCCCACACCCCCTGAGCTATTCCTTTGCAGTCCTTGGCCCCTATCCTCCTATTCCTGTCCACGGCTCGATTCACACACTTCTAGTAGGTGCTATGCATGAAGGTGGTCAGATATGTTTAGAAGTAATGTGCCAAACTTAGCTACACATTTGCTACAGAATTTCTCTGATTTTAATATGCTCTGTTGCACTGCAAACTTCTAAAGGTAAGATGAAATATTTGATTCTGAAACCTCTGTGCACGTAGTGTTATCTGAAATTCACCCTGGGAAGCACTGACCTAAATTACAGTAACTGGCCCAAAAGCCTTCCTCTCTTCCCCCAGTCCCTCTTGCACCAGTCTATCTTGAACACCCCTCTGGGGAATTACTTCAAACCCCATTTCTATTCAGCTCAGCAGTAGAAGTTTGGGTGACCACACACAGTACTTAATATGCCATAATCAAAGCCCCTCCTAGTGAGACCTGCCAAGCTCTCCTTACGACAAAAGTAAGAAACCTGTTCCACCTGACCACCACACAGCTGACACATCATGTCAGTCGAAGAAAGTTACTGTTTCTAGAATGCATGACTTCATACATACTAAGAGGAGTCAGCAGACAAATACAGAAAAAAAGTGGGGTAAAAGACTAAATAGCTTCAACTTGTAGAGAATGGGGAAAACACATGTCAGATTTTTTCGTTGTTGTTGCCTTTGTGAAACAGCAGCAAAATCCTCGCAACCCTCCCTCTCCCACAAGCCCCTCCTGCCCTCTCTTGGGATCGCTAGGCTCTCTTCAATCCAGTAAATAAAACGGGTGATAAAAGTGAGAGAGTGAGTTCAGTAGGCTGAGCACAGACAGACTCTGCATCAGGCATCCATGAGTGCGGTTCCCAGCACCACAGGATTTCCCTGAGCACAGAGCTGGGAGTAGCCAATTAAGCAAAACAACAAAAGATCAACCTTAGAGAAAACAGAAATGAGTCAGAGCTGGAACTGGGGGAAACCACTTACCAAAATCCCTTGGTTGGCATAGATCCACTATCATCAAAGCGAAGATTTCTTCTTGTGAACCACCAGCATTCAGGATAAGGCAGAAACTGTCCATGCACCTTAATCATAGGAAGCCAAACAGTACTTCACAACTGAGTCTCAGAGCCAAGTACCAGTAACCTAATTTTGACTGTTGGGGAAAAAAAAAGCTTTGCTATATCACATGCTGTATACACCACATGAATTATCCAGGTCTTTCTCCCTTGCTCCCAAATACTTTGACCTATGCTTTTTAAAAAAATACTTTAGGTCAAAATGTGGCTTAGTTCTGAATTAACTAAATAATTAAGTGAGTAGACAAGACCTTGGTTTTAAGAGCATGTGACTGGAATTAAAAAGAGCCTGTTTCTTTAAGTAGTTTTTGCAAAGGCTTCTAAAGCTCTCTCCTGTTTTGTTGATTTATTTTTTTTAAGCAAGAAAGACAAGTTGATGAATGAGTTGGACTTCTGCAGGATCCCAAGAGAGGGCAGGAGGGGCTTGTGGGAGAGGGAGGGGTTCGAGGATTTTGCTGCTGTTTCACAAAGGCTCTGAGTCTCCCAGTCCTTCCTGATTACTCTCCAAGATGCGGCACTCATTGTCAGAATTGATTCCACGCCAAGAAAAATCCTTACTTCAAGCCTTAGAGAGTTCCACACTGTGGGACAAAAAGTAATCAAGAACAGAAAAGGATGAAGGGTAAGGAGTGAAAGAAAAAGACGGTTGAGGGGCTGGAGTGATAGCACAGCGGGTAGGGCGTTTGCCTTGCACTCGGCCGACCCGGGTTCAAATCCCAGCATCCATATGGTCCCCTGAGCACCTCCAGGGATGATTCCTGAGCGCATGAGCCAGGAGTGACCCCTGTGCATTGCTGGGTGTGACCCAAAAAGAAAAAAAAAGAAAAAGAAAAAGAAAAAGAAGGTTGAGAAAATGAGTGCATTTGCAAGCTGGAAGATTCTGCCACATCCTGGCTCCCTAGAGTCCAATGATCCTCAGTGATAATAAGGACAACACATATATGAAATGTCCAGTGCAAAAGGGAATCTGATTTGACCTGGCAGGAGCCTCAGTAGCCTTTCTGTCTCTAGTCTAGCAAGTATCAGGCCCTCAAAATAGAACATTAAGTGAATTGTCCTGAAAATATGCTAGGTATGTAGACACCTATAGAAATGACTTTCTAGGGATTTGTAAGACCCTTGGGAGTCCAGTTTCATGGCTGTGTAATCAGATCTAATAAAGTTCTCATTGTCCTCAGTAGAAAGGTCAATAGAGCTGTAATATACTACTGAACTGACAATTTTTTTTATATGCCACTGATAGTTTGCCAGGCTCTGCTGTGCAGGTCAGATACTTTTGGTAGCTTGCTGGGCTCTCTGAGAGGGATGAGGCTTTTAGGGAGGCCTTTAATCACCCTTACAGGTGCTCCCAGTCTACTGAATGCAAGCTTTTGGTTGACTAGCATGTTGTAACGCTCTGCATGATGGCAAACACACACCTACCCACGTTTCTGGGCAGCACCTGTTGGTTCACTCTTCGACGGTTGGCACCATTGCAACACCCCGCCACAATGAGGTCAAGGGGATGGTTTTGATATGCCAAAAATATGCTGTGGCGTATTCAATATGCCAAAAACAGTAACAATAATGGGTCTTATTCCCCTGATGCTAAAAGAGCCCCCAATATGGCAGTGTTGGGAAGGATGAAAACGGAGATGCTGATAAAATCTCAGGGTCAAACTAGGCTGCCAAAACGAATAAGGACTAAAATGACTGTCTGTCCTTTCAACACATGTATGCTGGCATCAGAAGCATCCATTGAAGACCTGATGGTGCAAGCGCAGAAGATCAAGTACCACGTCATTGAACTGATCGATCAAGAAAAATGTGGGGCATGTCCCATGGGGTTTTGATAGGCAATCTAAACGAGAGTGCAGCATTTGTAGCCCTGCTATCAAAGATCTCCTGTTTCAGAAGGACATATCTAAAATTAAAGTTAAGCTGGTCAAAGGTCCCAAGCATAGCAGCGGTGGCAATGGAAGCTCCAGCAACTGTGTCCTCAGACTCTAGAATCAAACCGTCTGACCCAGATGGCCAAGTACCTCTGTAGGTGACCCCCAGGCCTCTTGAACACTGGTTGAGAGGCCTCCTAGATAAAAATGATCGAACTTATTGCAAGAGGCAGATTATGCACAGGAGCTATGAAGCATCCTGATTTGGGGGAGTTGGGAATCCCCTACTGGTGTGAGGTAGAGTACTGCTTATTACAGCAAGATTCTAAGAAGGGGCTGCCAGAATTTAAATTGTGTCCCTCCCACTCCTATGTTTAATTACTAATCTTTATCAATTGAGAATTGTTGACTTTAACAATAGGTTGTTAATAGTGTTAAGTTGGGGTTTAAGGTGGATCTAATAGGACTGGTGTTCTTATGAAAAGAGAAAATTCAAAGCACAGAGAGGGGCAGTGACATGGAGTAAAATACAGGTAGGATGCTGGGAAGCAGCATCTTCTAGTGAGGACACTGGAATAGGAAACTTGCTGTTGTTGTGTAGACTCGGGAACGATATAATGAAACTTTATTTTAATACCACCAGGAAGCTAAATTTACTATCTTTATCCTTTAAACTATCTTCTATAAATTATAATGTACTTTGATCTTAGTGTTTCCCTTTTTCTGCTGGCCATAAGTTAGAACCAATCCCAGGTTAAATTCAATGCAAAGATTGAGCAAAATTATTAGGTTTTATTGTTTTTGGCATGTAAGGACTGGAGTGAAAGCACAGCAGGTAGGGCGTTTGCCTTGCACGTGGCCGACCTGGGTTCAATTCCTCTGTCCCTCTTGGAGATCCTAGCAAACTACTGAGAGTATTCTGCCTGCACATCAGAGCCTAGCAAGCTACTCATGACGTATTCGATATGCCAAAAACAGTAACAAGTCTCACAATGGAAACGTTACTGGTGCCCACTCCAACAAATGAGTAAACAATGGGACGACGGTGCTATAACACAGTGCTACTATGTTCCTTTATCTCCCATAAGAGAGATCACTGGTGTCTGTCCTCTCTCCCTGACTAACGTCACTCGGCATAATAGCCTTCAGATCCTTCTATGCAGCAGTAAATTGTATGACTTCATCTTTTCTTACAACTGAGTAGTTGACAAACTTTAGGGAACAGCAAGGTACGCAACAGAGCAAGGAAACAATAAACAAATAATCAACATTCACATATGTAGCAAGTAAACTTGGTTTGAATTATTGACTATGGATACAAAAATGAAATAAAATGTTAAAAACCACAAAAACGGCAAACCATCCTCAAATTCAGGCACAGACAAATCCAAAAATGTCTAAGTCAGTTGGTCATTATTTTCTCAGCTTGTTTGTCTAGAACAACTTTGCTTCTGAAGGGGGCTGAGAGGCCATCTTGGGGCTCTGCACCCCTTTTCTCTCCTCTTCCCAGTACCAGTAGACCAGCTCAAACTTCTTCTATTCATGGCACTAACTGAAGTGGGAGAAAGGGGCAAGTGCCAGGGAGCAAGCACAATTATGGCCCCTCCTAGAATCTTATCTCCTAATAATTCCCTGGGGCTGGAGTGATAGCACAGCAGGTAGGGCATTTGCCTTGCATGTGGCTGACCCGTGTTCGATTCCTCTGCCCCCCTCAGAGAGCCCAGCAAGCTACCTACAGTATCTCGCCCGCATGGCAGAGTTTGGCAAGCTACCCGTGGCATATTCGATATGCCAAAAACAGTAACAACAAGTCTCACAATGGAGACGTAACTGGTGCCCACTCAAGTAAATCGATGAGCAACAGGATGACAGTGATAGAGTGAACAATTCCCTGAACAAAGCAAATCAAAGGCCAAGGCCTAAATTCAAGAGACAGGAAAGTACGTTCTGACCCTTGAAAGATTAAACTGCAAAGTCACATGGAAAATGGTTTATAGGATAAGGAGAGGAGAAGAAGCAAGAACAATGACTTCACCTGTCATAGAGCACCAAGATCTCTTCTGCCTTTAGGGCCCTAAAGATCTCCCCGGTGCATCCCTCTTTCTTTAACAAACAGTGGGTAGGTGGTGTTGAGAGTGTCTCTTTTATCGTCATTTTCCTTATCCACAAAAAGTAGGTAATGTTTTCTCACCTATCTCACAGAGTTAGTATGTAGGTCAAATGAAATAATGGATGTTAAAGTTCTTAGAAAGCTCTACAGGATTATACAGCACAAGCTTTTACTACATTTATTACCAGAGGAAAAGATTCTTTGGAGGCGTGGAGCTTGTGGGCTGCACATGGAATTCAGTCGTAGACAAGTACAAACAATAGGCATGGCTGTGTTCCAATGAAATGTTGCATAAGAAACGGGACAGCTGGCCACAGGATAATATTTTGTCAGCAAAAATACCCATGAATTTTGAGATGTTATGATGTATTTATTTGTTTGAAATGTTTGGGTAAGGGCTTCTTCAAGAGATTCTTTACATCCCTCATTATTCATCTCAGGACTTAACATTCTTTACCATTAAAAGATTCACTATCTAAATGTCATCACCACATTTTTAGTTCTCATTCTCCTGTTCTGTGTGTGTGTGTGTGAGAGAGAGAGAGAGAGAGAGAGAGAAAGAGAAAGAGAGAGAGAGAGAGAGATTGTTGTTAGATGTCAGGCACAGACCTGCATAAAACTGAGGTAGGTGGTGACTACTGAAACTGGATAAAACAGGAAAATTCTCCCCATTTCTCTGGTTCTGGCGTATTCTTTCTCCCACACTAGCACCTGTGCACTTCACCCCAGCAGGGACTGTGGGCAGGGTAAATGTGGATTCTAGCCCATATGTGGCCAACCACTGTTAAAGGGAGGATCCTTTCATCTTTACTAAAAGTATAGCAGCTCCCATTGAGTACCCTCTATGACCCTCTTTGCTATTTTCAGATTGTGAATTTTCATATCCCCAGTGAATGTGGATTTATATTCATCTTTTGTCAAGGAAACAACCCAACTATCCTCTGTAAATAAAAGTTCAAACCCTGTGCCCAGCCAAGTCAGAGGTGACATGAATACAGAGCAGAATTCTCAGTTCTAATCCTGGAGAAAGTCAGGTATAGTTTGGATATAATGAACAGAAAAACTAAGCTGGTGTATATTAAGAATAATTGTATTGGGGCAGGAGAGCTAGCACCTGGGATAAGGCAAAAGCCTTGCACATGGCATACTGTCCAGTCGTAGCCCCGGAGGCCCTCAAGCACCACTTGGTGTGTCCCCCGGAGGCCCCACTTACCCCAGTACCGCCAAGGTAACTCAGGTCATTCCCAGCATTTCAGGGTGCAAGTCACACTGCATCATCAGGTTCTTGCAATGTTCTATCAGCTAGGTAGGCAGAGAATTATCACATGGGTCTCTTGACCTCCTGACAACAACTTGGGATCCAGCCCCTGTTGCTACACACATAAAAGATAATAGTCACACAATCCCATGATTTTCTGTCTAAACTTATGTCTAAATTAGGCATTCTGAATGAAACATTTAGAAGAGAAAACAAACCACTCTGGAAGAGAAAACAGTAGTAGTCTATACTAGCTGTAAGTGGGGTGGGGTTCCAATGGGTCTTAAATTTGTGAGAAGGTAACCTCCAGAGTAAGAAACCCCCAAAACACCTACTGTGAAACACTTTGTTGTCTTCATAGTTTTTCAACCTGAAAAAAAGAGTTTAAATAATAAGTAAAGTAACTAAATTATATCATGGGTCAGTGCAGATAATGAGGACACTTTAAATTTCAAGTTTATATCTCCCTACCTGGCATGCAATTTAGAAAGGAGGCAGGATTCCGTATTGATTTTGTGCATCTCATCTACAGTGATGGAGAGGCTTACAGTGTACATTAAAGGCAGCACAGGTATCACCGGGACAACTTCTGCAGTAACTGGAGGTTTTGAAAGACTGAGCTCCATTTAAGATGGGAAGATGCTCTGAGAAGCAAATCCCTGTAGCTCTAGTTCACTTCAGGAAACAGGCCAGCTGCATAGAATTCATGATGAAAGGAAGGACTCCCTTTCTTTAAGCTTCTCTCGGAACGCTGGTGTATTAAGGGGCTGCTTTCTCGGGAGGACCCAGTAAGGTCCTCCACACTGCTGGGCCAATCCTAGCTATGCTCTGACTTCCTAGGCCATCTCCTGCTTCCCAGCTAACTTTCCCTCTTTTCACCTCCCTGTCATGACTTGCCCAACTATGTGTTTCCCTTTCGCTGCCAGCATCTCTCTTCCTACAAATCTATACCACATGCTGGCCCTTCCTTAATTTTCCAGTAACTGATTTTGGTTACAAAAGTCCTATTATTATGAACAACATATACATTATGGACTTATATTTATCCTATGTTCCAGGAAATGGGGTTATTTACTGCTCCCTAAAACAGTCTTTCCCTTCCTCACCATCTTTTTTATAACTTTTTCTTAGCCTGCAATACCCTACTCCACTGATATTTTTTTGGAGTCTTTTACATCTTCTAATAAAATTTCAATGAAAAATAATAAAATCCTTAAAACACTAGACTGGAGCTGTGTTTTCACTTAGGATAGCAACCATGTGCTTTCTCACATTATAATGAAGTATCTTTTTTGTCTATTCAGATAGGAAATACCTTATGTCTACAATGCATTCCTCTTCACAAAATAAAATGCATAATATATTGTCAACTAAAACTTGTCATAAAATGAACTGACCAAATGCAAGAACTGAGGCGTAAGAGAGTTCTCAACTAGGAAATGCTATACTCTTATATAGATAGCTTGCAGAGTTCCACATAGGAAAAATTTTATACAAGTTTTACTAAATATTTACCAAAGGTCTTTTGTTTATTTTAGGGGGAAAGGATAAACTTGGGGGTGGGGCTTGGGGCTAGGAGGCTCCCAAGCAAAGCTCAGGAAGCTCAAAGGATGCACTAGCACTTGTCAGCCATCTGGACTAGTGGTCCAACACAAAGACCCCAGGCTGTGATACTGCCCAGGGCCTCCCAGCAATGCAGATTAGCTGGACTGCCTTCGAGGTTCTGGAGGTCCCTGGGCACACCCATCAGTGCTCAGGAGACTTTCACGGATATACTCAGCAATACTTGTGGAAAACATGACACTCAGAAGCGACCCCAGACTGGGTAAATGCTAAGCTTGCATCTGAACTGCTGTACTATTTTCAGGCCTATGTTTATTGAGCTTTTTACTAAGTGAAACCCAGTTAGCCGATTAGAACTAAGTTATCTCATTTTCCCATAAAAGCAATTTTATAAAGTTGGATAAGCCAGGCCTGGTTCTTTTATATGTATGTTCACCAGCATGATATTTTAATCAGTTATAAGAGTTACACTCTACTACATAAAGCTTTCAATATTGTATATAAATCAATTAAACAAGGTAAAACAGCAGCCTATAAAATATAATTTTATTTATAATGGTCTATCATTAAGGTCTACTATACATTTTCATCCTCTTTCAAATCTCTGCTAAATCATCAGGTAAAGATGCTCTTTTAATAAGACTATGGTTTCAAAAAGATTTCTTATTAGGAAATTTTGTAATATATTATAAAATAACTTTGAAAGGAATTAAAGATTAGTGACTTTGGGGGGAAACTAAAGCAGGCATGCAGGTTTGACTATCCTATTTCTCCTGATAACTACCCTGCAGTGAACATAGACAGGAGCCTGCAAGCTTTTATCATCTCAATGTGGAAGCAGAAACTTCACTACCTTTGGTGCATTTCTTCCATCAGCGTGAGCTATATGTTCTTTGTTAATGTGATAACAACATTCTGGGTCAAAAATAATGCCATGTTGGGGCTGGAGCGATAGCACAGCGGGTCGTGAGTGTGCCTTGCATGCAGCCAACTTGGGTTCGATTTCCAGCATCCGATATGGTCCCCTGAGCACCGCCAGGGGTAATTCCTGAGTGTACATGCAGGAGTAACCCTTGTGCATTGCCGGGTATGACCCAAAAAGCATTAAAAAATAATTTTTAAAAGTCCTGTTGTAAAAATGCATCATTCATCTGTTTATTCCTTTTTGATAGTATCTTAGTTTTTTCTAATTTGATAAAAATAGCAACTTGGCCTAAATGCTTTTCAATGTGGCAGACTGTAAGTCTCCGATGCAATAGCCAGCTCCATGTTATCTCTCAGCAGTGTAAGGCTTCAGGCTACTTTTCATAACTGGAGACAAAGTAACTCCATGCTATTGATCTGTTTCTGATTTATGAGCACAATACCCAGGCCTTTCTCCACAATTACCATGTCCATGCCAGAGGTGCTTAATCTTGACTACACATTAGAAATACCATTGCCATATACCCAAAGGAGTTCAATGTCCACACACAAAAACGAAATCCATAAAAGTTTATAGCAACTTTATTGCCAAAATATGGAAGCAACCAGGTGTCCTTCTAAAGTAGAGAGACAAATAATCCATGATACACCAAAACAAACAGACAAATAAGCTGTGATATACCAAAACAAAGAAGTATCATTGTTTAGTGCTGAAAAAAGTAAAGCATTATCAACTCATAAGACATGGAGAAGACAAAAGCATATTATTTCTATCATTATATATACAACTTTTCAGAGAATATATCACACCAAAACTGAACCATAAGGTAAACTATGAACTTGGGGAAAAATATGTTGGTTCATCAAATTATAATAAATATACCACAGTGGTGAGGAGTGTTGAGAATGGGTAAAACAATGCATGATTAAGATAGAGAATATAAGGGAAACATTAAAAAAATCTACACCACCTTTATTCTGGTTTTGCCATGCACAAAAACAAGCTTTAAAAAAGAATCTTTAAATATACATAAATATATATATATATATGTATGCTCTTGGAACAAAGACCACTGGAACAGAATGGAGAGCTGAGAAATAAACCTACCATCATTAGAGAGTTATACAGAAATTTTATTATTTTATCATTGGTTTATAATATTATAGGATTTTCAGTTTAGCCTAATACCTCTATATGTGTATAAATGTCATCACCCCCGCATCAAATTTCCAGTACCGTCCCACTACCAAAATGAGCACTTAGGGGCTGGAGCAATAGCACAGCAGGTAGGGCATTTTCCTTGTACGCAGCTGACCCAGGTTTGATTCCCAGCATTTCATATGGTCCCCTGAGCACCGCCAGGAGTGATTCCTGAGTGCAAAGCCAGGGGTAACCCCTGTGCATTGCCAGGTGTGACCCAAAAAGCAAAGAAAAAAAATGACCACTTAGCCCATTCCTCTCACCTATTCCCCTTCCTCTGTGACAATGATCACAATTTTTAAGAATCAAACCCAGGCTGGCCGCTTGCAAGGCAAACGCACTACCCGCTGTGCTATCGTCCCAGCCCATCTCATACTACATGGAAAAAATAAGTTCAAATAGAGTCAAAATAACATATAAGAATTAAAGTTATTAAAACCTTCAAGTGAAAACTTAAGATAAAAACTTCAATATATTAGATTTGGTGATTATTTATTGAATATTATACCAAAAGTTCAATTTATACAAGAATAAAATTAGATAAGCTATACTACATCAAAATTTTAAATTTCCAAGTATTCAAAAACAAAATGCATTGAGAAAAACACTAAAGAATAAAAGTATTTTAAAATTACATATATAAGAAACTAATATTCAGAGCATATGTTTAACTCCTACAAGTCATCAGTTAAAGTGTGACCCAATTTAAAAAATTCAAATGGATATATCTTCAAGGGAGACAAGCTTGTAGTCAATACATGTGAGAAGTGCTTGCTTGTATGAATTGAAACCACAGTGAGACAGCACCTTGCACACACTTGAGTGGCTACTACTGAAAAAAACATGATGAGAATTGACACGAAGTGCAACAAATGTAACTATTATGCAGTTTGTAGAAAAATAGAAGGGTACAGCTGCTATAGGAAATAGTATGGCAATTTTAAAAAAATTAAACAAAGAAATACCATGTGGTCCAGCAATGTCACTTGTGGGTATATACTCACAACAGCTGAAGGCATGAACTCAGATATTTGCGTGCCAGTTCAAAGGGGCTTCATTCTCAGTAGACCCAAAAATTAAAAATTAAAAAATTCTTCTGGGGCCATAGCGACAGTAGAGCACATAGGGCGTCTACCTACCATATAGTTGACCTGGGTTCCATCCCTGGCATCCCATTCCTCTCACCTATTCCTCTTCCCCTGTGACAATCATCATGATTTTAATGAGATGAACATTTAATTTTGTTGGAGTTTTTCCCCGTTTGTTTGCTTTAGTAATTCATATTCCACATGAGTGAAATAATACAGTAATTGTTTTTTACAGTTATTTATTTCACTTAGCACTATCACATCAAGATCTTACTGAAGTAAGGTGGTACCCCAAGCACTGCCAGGAGTAACCCCTGACTGACACTGGGTGTGGCCCAACCACTACTGCACCTCCAAAAATCCTTTTGATGGACAGACAAAAGTAATATGTACATGCAATGACATTATTATTTAGACTTTTAAAAAGATACACATGACCTGATAGAATGCTAATCAACTATAACAGAAGATGAAATCACGAATTTGGCTACAACATGGCTGGCCCTAGAGGGAGTGATGTTAAGTGAAGTAAGTCAGAAGGGGAAAGACAAATTTATAGACCACCTCTCTCATATTGGTATAAAAAGAAACAAATCAAAAAATTACTGGGGAAGAAAGAAATGAGAGGTTACTGTTGCACAGTAGAAACATAGTTTCAGCTTCCCAAGAAAAAAAAAAAAGTTATTTGAATGGTGGCACTAATAGCAGAAAAAATGTGAATGTACTTAATGCCACTGTTTATTCATAAGTACCACTTATGAATATTTAAGTTAGTATACTTTATTCTATGTGTGTTATCACTATGACATACAGATTAAATTTAAATTAGGATACTTATTCAAAAGCTAATTAACACAAAATAACGATGTGCCTATTGGTCTAAGATAACCACCTCAATATTGATGATGATCAATTAGCAACCGGGATTGTATAGTTAATCAGCATAGGAAAAACAAATGCTCACTTGTTGAATTTCAAGCCAATAATTTAATTCAAACATAGTCATCAGATAATATGTCTGTCTGCTAGTTTCAGTTTAAATAAAAGAGTACTCCTTGTAAAACACTATATGGGATCGAATGTGAAGATGCTATTGTGTAGGATAACATAGATTCAGGTAGTTTAGGATTATTGGGTTACTCCTGTTACAGTGCTCCTATTCCTCTTTGTTTATTTGTAGCTTCTTTTTTTAGTGTTCTGTTGACTTGTAAATAATGTTTTTCTCTTCTCCTTGAGTCCTTTGCATAGTTTATTCAGAGCAAGTCCTTTTTGTATGGACACAGGAAGACTTAACAAATGTTATGCTTTTGTAACCTGGGAGTCATTTGACTCTACATGATAATTTCCTCCAGGGCATCTGTTCTCTTGACCTAAGCCTCAGCTGCCCTTACTTCCTAGCACCCCCAAAGCACGGTCCCGACGTGGGACAAGAAGGACCCAGGGCAAGCGGTGAGTTGTGTGCTACCCTGGCATCAAGATGGGCCTGGCCAAAGTACCTAATGCTTAACTATAAGTTAAGAGCTTGATCATGGACAAATGCTGTCATGACCCAAACAGTGATACTAGATTCGGACCCTGCTAGGGTGAGGAATGATTAATCTGGTCTGAGTGCTGTGGTCTGAGCCTGTGGCAAGATGTTGCCAGGAGAGCTGCCTTGCAAGCCTCAATGTATCCCTTGCGCTGTCCATACAAAAATAACTAATATTAAGATGTTAATAAGTTCCTGGACTAAGGAAAAGAAAAAAACCTTAAGAGTGAGGAAGGGCTCTGGAATGCCCTGCCCTCAGGAAGGGCTTTCTTATGTTGATTTTGCTACCTGGCTAGGTGTAGCCTAGAGGGCAAGGTGGGAGAGACAAGTAGGAGGAGACAGAGAAGCCAGAAAGAAGCAGCAGTAGATCCAGAGAGAGGCGGGAGCTGGGAGTGCGGGAGATGAGAAAGATGGAAGATTGAATAAACGGTAACTAATCAGCAACTAGCTTGGTCCTCGTTCTTCCATCGCCTGTCCCTGACCACCGGCTGTCCCCATCCAGTCCACACACTGCGGTTCCAGGGCACCGAACGCGGGCGGTGAGACAGAGCCACCCAGAGAGCCCGCGAGTGCACTAGCCCCTCGGGGAGCTTTAGTTTTTTACACTATTGTAGGGATCTTTTTCACATAATGCATAATATAGGTGGTTTTTTTCATGTTCTTACTTGTTAATGGGGTAAGGCATTATTTTTCTTCACTTGATATGCAGAATATGATAAATTGATAATGCTGAATATGAACCAAAACAAATATCATGTAGAATTTCTTAATTTTTGAAGACATACTACTATTTCACCATGAGAGAAAAGTTCTGACTTGAATATGTATTTGGACCAAACTGAACTTAACCATTTAGAATTCTTCAGTACTGCTAAAAACCCTACTAGCTTCTTGAGTTTGGCAATTATGGAATAAAGTGATGCATCATAGACAATATAAGACAAAGAATCCCTATAGTTGCCATTAAAATTTTTATTATATTAGATCCATTGCAAAAATCTCTACATTTTGGCAAACACAACAATGACAGAAGTTTCCAAATCAAATCACATACATAGAATATAGGCGTCAGGTTTTATCTGAGCTTTATGAGTTTTGTTTTGTTCTCTGTAGCTCTGCCTGGATATAGAATAGCTATCCACAAAGTTGGTGCACAATAAATTTGGTTGAATGAAAGAAGATATTTATATTCAGTGAGGGATCTTCTCAGACTTGCCCCAAGCAAGGCATGAGTGAGGCAAAACTAGCAGATTAAAGGAGCAAATAGAACCAAACCCAACCCTTTACTTCTCTCTGATAGAAACAGACTCAAGAAACTACTTCCCAGAAAGCACAATATTTAAGGATTGTACCAATTTCCCCTCAGAACTGAAGCAATGAATATGGAGCAAAGGACGTATGTAATGGAAAGGTAGCGATAAACCATTTATGGTAGGATATATTCAGAAGAACAAACAGGGAAGTGACCACTGAAATATAGGAGAAGCCATTCACTAAGTTCCTGAAAGAAATCCTCATGCAGGAAAGCATTTCAGAAATCATAGCCAACAATTCAAGTAAGGAAGTAGCAGGAAAGGACTGGACTAACAAACAACAACCAAAGAATTCACATTTTCAAAATGGAAGCATGTATCCAGTGTGAGGGCTGCATTGCAGGATAGAGAGGATGAGAACAGAGGAGAGGACATCTGCAGACAGAAGACTCAGCATGAAGGTTTTCTAGTATAAAAAGTATTACACCAAAAAGGATTCTTTGAAAAAATGAACTGGATACACAGAAATATTCCTTTCATTTAAAAAAATGAGCTATAGATTCTTTCCCCTTGCTTATTATGGTTTTAGTTCTCTGGTTTGTATCAAAGAGCCTGTATATGATTTCCCTGACTCAATCTAATGAATGTAATCTAAAATTCTCTCTTCCATTCCAGTATAACTGGTGAATAATAACAGTAATATATAGCTTAGCTCTTAAACTATGGGCCATGATCCCCATATGAGGTCACATATCTGAATGTGGAGGTCATGCAAAATCTGGCAACAGTAAAAGGGTCTTGAATGCTCAATAGTAAAAGAGTAATTTGAAATCAAGCACTTAGTGAATCCTAGGTGTTTCTGGCAGTACTTGCCTTTGTTGCATCTGTCAAGGAAAGAGAGTCACAATTGGAAAAAAGTTTAAGAAGCCCTAAAATTAATAAGAATAGGTTTGAGGAAGTCAGGGAGGGTAGTGCGGGTCCTTATTCTCAGTTCTTTGTTACATAATCCTTTAATATAGGTTGTGACTAATACTATTTATATTCAGTGAGGGATCTTCTCAGACTTGCCCCAAGCAAGACATGAGAGAGGCAAAACTAGCAGATTGTATTAATTGTTTCATATTGTATTAATGACCAACTGTGGCACTGAGACAAAAAAAGTAGTTTCTATAAGATCACATCCCTAGTAATCTGGGATTTCAATTTAGACAGATCTTATAACTTCTAAGGCTCTTATTCTTAACCACTAGATACACTGAGCTCTTATCACTAATCTCCTTTGTTAAATTTGCAGTTTTTGTGCATGATCTCTGATCTAGCATGACCTCTATTTAAAAAGTCATAACCTTCCCCATAGTGGTTAATTTTTCAATATAGTATTACAGTGCCTAGCACAGTTATAGAAGAGAACAATGATTGAATCTGATCTACCTGCCCAGGTAGCCATGTCGGAGGGCAGTGGTTTTCACTCATCTTATCCAAGTATCCCTCTCCATGTGAGAAATTCGTATTTCAACCATCTTCAGAGAGAAACCATTTGTTGGACAAATAACATACTCATTAAGTCTGCATGGGGCTTTCAATATCATGTTTTCTTTAAGACCTGAAGCACACAAACATTGTGAAGCCCATTCCTATTCAGAAAGATTTCATTGTAATTACCAGCCCCAGAACAAATTTAGAATTAGATTATGCAGTGACCTATTACATACAAGGTATACTGAGAAGCATTGTACTGGATTATATTAAACTATTAAGTTTCCTTTAAATTATTCTCTGAATTATGCGCTGATTAGGTTAATGTAATTGTTTTTGATAAGTATTTGGGGGGCTTGTTTTTAATTCATTAACTTCATCTGGTTGGGGAGCAACTGAAAAACATCAAAAGCATTTCCCTATCTGGTTGTAACTAGCTCTAATAACAAATAATTGAGAAAGAGAAATAATACAATACTAAGATATTCAAGAACAGTAAAAGCTAAAAGTAAATTTTATAATGAATCAAAGGCCAGAAATGAAAAATGAGCCCTTCAAAAAGTAGACTTCCCCATTAAGAAGTTGATCAAGCAATAAATACATGTGCATCTGAATTCCCCAAACTACATTAGGAGCAGAGGGTTCCAGGGAAGATTACCTGCTCTCAGTTTTGAAGAATTTTATAATCTGTTAAACTAAAATATTTAGTAGAAATGTTTGCAATTATTAGAATTGTTCTACATATGTTCTTTCCAAAAAAGAAGGAATAAAAAAGATATGAAGCTTTTAAAATTTAAAGTATTAAATTAAAAACTCAGTTCTTCAATCATAATAGCACACTGCAAGGATTAAATAGCCAATTGTGGTGATAAAAATGCAAGTTTAAACACATTTAAATAAAATTTACAAGTCAGTTCCTTAGTCTGTTCAGATTTTAAGAGTAAAGAACACAAGTGGTCCATAGATTTTATAGCACAAATGTAAAATATTCACCTAATCACAGAAACCATGATTGGAAAAAGTTACTCTAGAAAATATCAGAAGAGAGAAAGTGTATGTCCTCAACTTCAAGACACCAATATTATCTTCTTTAAAATAATTTTTAAATCAATTTGAAAACAAAATATAATTAACAATACTGTATAAATAAAACCACCAGAGGAGTAACTGTGTGTTCTTAACAGTATAAATGTGATAGATATTTTATCTTGAATTTGCTTTGAAGTCATTGTCTTCAAGATTTAGGGCAAGATTAGGCACAAAGTGTTTCCATTTGAAAATGTTTCTATGAAAAGAAGTAAAATCCAATAAATTCTTTACTATGTAGTCAAAGGAATGAACATCTCTGAATGCAGCAGTTATGTGTACCTGAGTCGAGAACTCAACATGGCAATTGACTTGGTGCCAGAACTGTACTGGAGGAAGAGAGCAATGTGGAACGCCTTCAAGAGCGTCGAAAGGGATGGAGAACCTCCGGCTCCGGGCACATCTTTTCGACTCCACGGTTCATTTACCTCAGAGACCTGGGCCCTACAAAAACAAGATGAGAACGCTATTCAGGTATCCCAAAGAGGAATCAAAAGAGCTATGCTTGGAGTATCACATTTCACTCAAGTGAAATAAGGAATCCAGAGTTCCGACCTCTGTCAATGATTGAGGATCAGGGATGCTGCCTCATTTGTCAAGGCGTTGAAAATCAAGTGGGCTGGACACATAATGTGACTTGGACACAAGACTGGAGTGTTACCAACTGAATTGCACAGGATGTCAAAAGACCGCGTGGCCACCCACCTATGAGATGGTCAGACTTATTCCTCAAGACCCTGAATGAACGGTTTGATGCTCTTTGTGTTCCTGGAATGAACAGACACCGTTAAGCTACACTAGCACGTGACAGGAATGAATGGAGACATTACTGGCCCGCTTGAACAAATCGATGAGCAATGAGATGACAAGTGATACAATTGATGTAGTCAAAGACAATCAGTGTTTGTTGATATAGCAAACTCCTAGGGAAAGAATGAGATTTAGTATTCCATTGTGTGCTGGGACCATTGGTGGTGGAGGATGGGCACCGGTGGACGGATGAGTACTCAATCATTGTGTGACTGGGGCGTAAACATGAAAGTTTGTGAGCCTGTGACTGTACCTCATGGTGATTCACTAATAAATTTTTTTAAATGAGATTTAGAATAACAAAGACACCACTGAGGTGAATTATTGTTCTCCAGCAAACCTCATGCTCAGATTTTCTTCTTCTAGATAATGCGTAACAAAGAAAGTCAGTTGAGTGTGTCGTGTATTAGTGGGACCATATGAATTGATGCTTTAGGAGATGAATAGCAGCTTTCACCTTGTTTTAGCTACAGGCCTATTTAAGCTCTCATTAAGAACAGATATTCTGAGAGAGTTTAAACCCATCATAAATATTTAAGGGGCATAACTTCTAAAATGAGAGTTTCTACCCTGTCCTTTATTCATGAAAGGGCCTCAATCCATTTGTGACTATTTCCAAAGAAAACAAAACAGGTATGCCCTCAATATTTATGTAGACTCTGAGGCACACACCATAAAAATAGTAAACAATAATTCTTCAGAATACATGTACCTTCAATTATTCTGATTACACACCTGGAAGAAGAATTTATGTATTTGGGATTGCCTTTTGGGTACCATCTTAAGAACTCTAATATGCAAAGACTTTGGTCTAGAAAACACTCAACAAGGCAATTTAATTTCTGAAAATTGACTCCTTCACACATGAGATAATTTAATTTAATAAGAAGGGCAATAATCATGTTAATTAAGGAGAGAAATTTACTGAGCAATCCCACATTAATACCTGGCATTATATTACTCCATATAAAATTTGTGAATTTATAGGCCCTATCCTGACTTCTGGAAAGTTCCATCATAAGTATCATCACCATCCTGATGATAACTGTCAGGGAAAAAATAACCTGTCCTGGCAATGGAGGTTACCCAAGTAGTTAGTCAGAACAATAACTAATGCTATATAATCTGCATTCCTTTCCCCATTCTCCTCACTCCAAACTCCCGTTTTCCTTAGTGTTTACTTTATTCAAACAAAATTTTGATGTAACATAAAATTGCCTTTTTAAAAATAGCACCTCATGCCTTTTCTGATCCACAGTAACCCTTAGAATAAATGCCTGACCATAGCACTAGTGATAATCTAATCATGATTAATGTCACGATTACAGTCATCATTATTCATCTGCTTTTGTTCCCATGTTCCTGGTTTCATAGACTCATTTCATAGGTCCAAAAGGCCATAGCAGAGGCCAACAGTTCCTTGTATTTTCACTCATACTGGCTAAAATAGTCTCACCAGTACGGCATCTCATGGGGCACTTGCCCCCTTCCCTAAGAAATGAATCCATTAATTGCTCTCAAGTGTTACTGGCGCCCACTCGAGCAAATCAAAGATCAACAGGATAACAAGTGATACAATTGCTCTCAAGTAAAAGCTCCTTTTAGTCTTGGGTGACTGATAAAGAGGGAAATTCTGGACCATGACAAACCAGCAAAATTATTGCCTTATAAATACGTAGAATTAGAAATAAGAATCAGTCAGACCTGGATTTTGAATGAAGTCGTTTTCAAATTTGAGAGAATGAGTAGGCTATATTCTGCATAGCACTAATACAGGAGCAGTGGAAAGAACTAGTTTTAAAAAATCAAAATATAAAAATTCTGAAAAATTTTCAACTGAATTCAAGCTCCTAGCTCTCCAGTTTCACCTCACTGTACCCAGGGACATACATAACTAATGACACCACTTCTTCAGAGAAGTTTTAACACATCTCTGATATAATTTATATCTTATTGACCTTTTGCTTTTATTTGATGTACATATCCTCTACTTCCATGTTTGTTAAGTACAAAGATCCCCTCTTCCTTTTAAAAGTTAACCCTCCAAACATCCTTGGGCTCATTTCTATCCCCTCCCAAGTAACCCTCAACAATTATTTTGCATCCACCCATCTACCCCCCACCTCCATCCACCCTTTTCATCTTCTATTTCTCTTGGGATTCCCCTCAGTCTTCAAGTGTGCTTCTGTTTTCCTTCACTTTGTCACCAAGCCCCTGGAGAGAGAAGGCTGCACTTCATAAACAAGTTCTGAGCTCAGCTGGCTACACGCAAGACACTGAGCTGAACATTTTACAATTATTAACAAAAATCTCAGAGCTCTGCCTACTGCATGTCTCTGCTTCCACCTCCTGTTCATCCTCCACTCCATTAAGCCTGGCAAGCTGTCTCCCTCATCACATCACATAAGCATTTATCCTAAAGGGCCCATGCGGATTCTCAATAACTAAATTCCATTTTTTCACCCTAACTTTTGTATCGTATGACAGTAATATATTATGCTCTGTAGTAGGTAGAAATATGCTCACCATAATCTGCACAAAACCTAATCCCTGGTTCCTATGCATGTTACGTTATATGGCAAAGGAAACTTGGTAGATGTGATGATGCTTATTAACCTTGATGAAAGAAAAATTGTTAGGTGAGTACAATCTAAAATCTATGAATCCTTTTAAGATCAAAGCTCAGTTAAAGAGATGTGGTTAAGAAAAAGAGAGATATAAAATGGCCCAAATCTACCATCACTGGTTTTAATGGTGGATTAAGACACATGCCAGGAATGGAATACATTCAGTCTCTAATATAATGAGACTCCCTCAGTGGTAACCAACAAGGTTAGTTATATTTTTAGTCATATTACCAAGAAAAGTTAATTCTGCCAATGGTTGTAAAGAAAACAAATTGTTCCTAATTGTCTCTAGAAATAAAAACAGTCCTCTGACATACTGATCAGGTAAGACCCATGTCAGAACTGTGACTTATAGAACTGAAGAAAGTAATTTTGTATTGTTAAATGCACTAATGCTGTGTTCATTTGTTATGGAATCAATAAAAAATACAACTCTCTACTTTCTGAAATGCTCTACTTGGATTTTGCAATCATAAATTTATGATTCTACCCATATTTCCCTGAATGCTTTCTCCATGAATCTGCTTTATTCCTTTTCTTCCTATATATAAGTACTTCATAATTTTTAATACTATTTCCATCTTGACAATCTTGTTAGATTTCATAACCTGAACCACTTGCACACATATGGCATTAGAAGTGTTACTCCTGTATCTGTCCACTCTCCCAACTAATGATCACCAATATATCACTATCATCTAAATAACTATACATCTAATATATTCAGGGTGCACAAAACTGAACTAACAATCTTTTCTCCAAAGGGTTTTTTATCCTAATTATTCTATTTTTAACTCATACTACAATTCTGAAAGCTACCGAAATTTAAAAAACTTTACATAATTGCCTAAAACAACCTAGAAATTAAAGAAATGGTGAGTTCCTTGGATAGGTGAAAACAGAAGATAAAATTACCAAATGTAGACACAGTTTTTTTCTACTACTAACAAAAATATCAATAGGGGAGTGAAAAAAAATCACCTTTAAATTCTCTCAATCTCTCACTCTTCTACCAGTGTCTCTTATTGGCCAAGCCAATAAGAAGCTAGCTGACAGATCTCTTAGAATCTGGGAAATACATATTACAAATATCAGCTTCTTATAATCAAGGATATATAAAGAAATAGGTCTGATGATTTATCAAACACATATCATAGTTTACCTCCTCATTTTCTCACTTGATAGTAATGGTCTCTTCATTGGCCTCCTGCCTCATGTGATTCTACATCATCCAATAATACTACTTTAGATTAATAATTTTAAAGCTTTAGTGAACTCATGTAATATTTTTCTTTAAATTTTTCAATACTCCCTATTAAGTACTGGGAAAAAATCTTAATCCCTTTGCTTTGTGAGTGGTAGATGGTAATTTAATGGTCCCCAATAACCATGCTTCTCAATATTCATTCACTTTTATAATCTCCTATAATGAGTTTATGGTTGCTCATCTGATATTAAGCAAGTATAATGTCACTGTCACTGACACTGTCATCCCATTGCTCATCGATTTGATCGAGTGGGCACCAGTAACATCTCCATTGTGAGACTTGTTGTTACTGTTTATGGCATATTGAATATACCACGGGTAGCTTGCCAGGCTCTGCCATGCAGGCAAGATACTTTCGGTAGCTTGCGGAGCTCTCTGAGAGTGGTGAAGGAATCGAACCCAGGTTGGCTGAGTGCGAGGGGAATGCCCTACTTGCTTCGCTATTGCTCTAGCCCAAGCATAATGTAAATAGACTTAATATTCATGTGAATACTGAAGCTTTTCTTATGAGAATTCAATATATGGGGTGGGATCTAGACACTATGAAAAGCAACCCAAATTCCCTCTTGGGGAAAAAAATCATAAAGAGAAAGGGGGGAGGGAGGAAGGAAGGAGGGAGAGAGGGAGGGAAGGTGAGAGGAAGGGAGGGAGGTCATATGAGAGTAAAGTGATTTTGAACATTCAATCCTATCCTTAACCAAGTGAGATTAGCAGAAGAGCCACCCAGCTGAACCGCAGCCAAGCCACAGAATCATGAGCAAATTAAACAGTTGCTTACTCCTCGTTGTCGACCCTAGATAAATGTAGACATATGTATATGTATATAAATGTATATTCACATACACGATGGGGCTACTAAATTCAGGAATTCAGGGTGGTTGCACAGATGAAAACCAAAATACCCCAGCTTCTCTCACAATTGTGGCAGTCTGAATTCACATAATAAATCATTCTTTGACTACTATTTCTAATCACCTTTTACTCTTGGCAGGCAATCAAATCATAGTTTCTCTCACATGTCCCTTAAGTTTCTAGATTCACATTCTCCATACTCAAACTGTAGCCTCCTGCTAGTTTTTACATAAATAAGCACTGGTTTAAAATCACCTTCTGCAGGAAGTGCTACTGATTCTATGAATATAATTATTTTTCTGTTCTCTGTAGCATCCTATTTTATTTTTGTATGCTATCTACATTGCACTGTTGTCAATTTCCCTTGAGAATTGGTAGCTCCATGTGACCAAGGTTGGGATTCCTAAGGCACTTTTCCTTTTGCCAATACTCAGGACAGTGTATGAGATATACCCAGCGTATGCCTCTTGTATGTGTGTGGGCTGACTGACTTAATTAAATAATTGCTAACTGACACTGGAAGGGGTTCAAAAAATACTTGTAAATTGATGATATATTCATGTGATATGTTAAATGAATCTTGTATTTCAGGGATTGTATCTTCTTTAAACAAACAATATGTAGCTCCCCAAATATTTAAAACATTCAAAGTTACATCCTTTCCTTGTTATCCTATAATTCACTTCCTCCTTCTTTTTTTTTTAATTTCTTCATTTCTCTCCTTGGGCTTAATTTTCCTTTTTTATGTACGGAGGCAGGGAGAATTTTTCAGGCAGCCTGCACACTGCCCAAAGTCTTAAAGTCCGTGGTGGTGTAGGGGGGTCACACAATTATATTAATGTGATCCCTTTTGTTCTCTGTAGATTTATTTCCTGTGCCTGGCATCAACAAAATGATATGTTTCAGAAACCTAACCCTTTGAGAGTAAATTTTAATTTAATCATCTAAAGAGGATAAAAACAACCAAATTCTTGGTAGCACAAAATATCTAGGGGATCATCACAAATATTTGGCAATATTCACTAAAGAAGGGAATCATGTTAGGCCAAATTGATTATAAATGCAAAGTAATTTTCATGGAAAATTAAAAACTAGATGATCACAATGGACTAGCACTCATAGCATGAACATTTCTAAGCACATCATCTGAAAAAAATCTACCTATAAACATGCTTTTTTAAAAAATGGGATTTGTGCATCATTCTAATTAATAAAACAGATTTATACTCTACATATTATCATGAAAATGCAAATGCTTTTGTCTGATATGCCAACTTGAATCCTAGTTTTATGGTGCACTGACTAGATCATTATCCTCTATCACCCTCCAAGTTTCTTCATCTTCAAAAATGGGGAAAATATCCTTATTTCAGGTGGTTGTGAGAGGTACTTGCATGAATGCAGAAGAAGCACATTGCCTAGCACGCTGCAGGTGCTTAACTGCTCAAGAAATGTCAGGTCTGGCATTCTTAACAAATCCTTTTCTCTCACCAACACTTAGATCCAGAGTTATATAAAGTGTGTGTCCTGCACCTGGCCCTTTCCAGAAGAGTCATTTCCATGTTCATTTCCTTCCACTCCTCCAGTTTTGCAGTTTGGTTCCTTATGTAATGACAAGGCAGTCTTTGAACTGCTGGGATCATCAGTGCCTTTTACTGGCAACCCTCTCAGCAGAGCACTTTCTACTTGGCAGGTAGATTTGTGGCCATGGCCAAGAACTATGCTAACATTGGAACTAGAGGTAGATGCAAGATCCAGGATTGCTGATCTCAAGAGATTTAGAATCTGCAAACACATAGGGTTGTAAATAATAACAACAAAATAAATCATATTTTATATCATTTTATAATTTCTTTTTTGATTTTGGGGCACACCACTGGTCATCATGGCTTAGCCCTGGTTCTGAGCACAGGGATCACTACTGGAGGTATTCAGGGGAACCACATGTGACACCCAGGATGACACAAGGTTCACAAAGCGGCTCCCTACAAGACAAGTGCTTTTCCTTCTACATTATTTCTCCAGCCCTATATCACTTTCTAACATTTTTGTCCTTCAGAAAAATACATGATTTAATTTCCCTCAAGCTCCCAGGCCCTCTGAGGTAGGCATAGTAGGTATTAATATGTCAATCATAAAGGTTGAGGAAACTGAGGCTCAGGAATTCTGATAAATGCACTGGGGCCACAGAGCTACTTGTGGCAGAACCTAAACTAAGACTTGAGTCTTCAAGGAGCCTGTCAAATCCTCTTTTCAGTGACAATGGTCTCCTGTGTTTTTTTACCCTAACCTCTAATTTCTTCATGATTTTAGGATATCTAAAGATAAGAAAGCAGTAGATCATTCATTCACTCAAATGCATTTTTTTAGCTAATAAATCTATCCTAGGTATTTGAGCGTGGAATACAGAGATGACTACAATAAGCCACAATACTTTTAGAGAGGCAGTCACATGGGAAGGTAAATGATGACTACTTTCATTAATGAGAGTCAAGAAAGTCTTCCAGTGGGGAGAGGCTCTAAAGACTAACACTTAAGAGTAGTGAAATCCAGTCAGGTCTAAGAATGAGAGCTACAAGAAATGCGGATTCATGTTTTAGAGTTCAACTCTATTTCTAGTGTAAGCATCCTGTATGTGGAGTCTGATTTATTATTAGAGTCCATTTGGGATGTGATGGTTAGTTTTATCTATCCACTTGACTGGATCACAGAATGCCCAGGATTGACTAAGAATTATTCTGAGTGTGTTTGTGATGTTATTTCTGAATGAAACCAGTATTTGAATAGATCAAATTGCACACCCCAGTAGGAGTGGGTCTCAGCCAATCTTTGAGACCTAAGAATAATCAAAGATTAAATTATGGAAAATTCTTTGTTTCTCTCTGCTTGATTGTTTTAAAACTGAGACCTAGTCTTCTGCCTTTGGACTTGAGTTTACAACACCGAGTTCTCTGGCATTTGGACTCACCCTGAAATTCTCCCACAGGGCCTTTAGTTTTACTACTGTAGTTCTTAAACTTTGATACCTCCATAATCATATAAAAAAGATGTATTAAGCAAGTATTTTACTCTAGATATATAAATTCCCACTGGAAAATGAAAAGCTAGTGGGCAAAGTCTTCTCTCCCCCATGACTGATGGTGTGTCTGAATTCCGGAAGAAACAACAGTGGCTTTTATTTAGAGCCCAATGACAGGAAAGAGGAGATTCTGGTCTCCATTCCTAATGACCTGTATGCCACTAACAACCGCAAGGGACTCACTTTCCTTAAAGATGGCTTCCAGTCACTATACTCACAGTGGATTCTTACAAAGTTTAAATTATCAGCAGCCCCAAGGCAGCTCTTGCAACTTCCCTCACATCTTCACCTCATTTGGGAAGCCTTTGGCTGTTCCCTTTCCTCTGCCAAATATCCACGAGTTTAGCAAGGCTTCCCTGGGAACCTCACCTCAATGCCCACCATCCCAGCACTAGGGACTGAGGATCTTTGTCCAGGAATTTTCTATCCCCAGAAGCTGCCTTTGACATGAAACACAGACCACACACTCTGCCTCAGAGTTCCACAAGCAAGTGAGAATTTGTTTTTCAACAGTACACTCACAGCATTCCATAGGGTTCCTTCATTTCTAGTTCACTCTGAACCAATGCCTCTCTTGAGCCAATAGAAGCTTTATTTAAACAGTGGAAAGCAGGGATTGAACAGGGGGGCTGAAGTGACAATGCAGCAGGTAAGGTACTTGCCTGACATGCAGACATCCTTGTTTTGATACCTGACATCGCATATGGTCCCCCAAGCCCTCCCAGAAGTTATCCTTGAGTACAGAGCCAGGAGTAAGACCTGAGCATCATTGGGTGTGACTCAATTCCTCCCCACCCCTCAAAAAATAAATTGCAGAAAAGAAAATTCTGAGCACCCACAGTCTTGTTTGCCCATGAAGTTCAGTTTTTAACCACTGGAAGTCAGTAGTTTGACTCAGGTTTTCTGAAAATGTGATCCCTTGGCGCTTGTTTGTTTTCTGACTATTAAATGCTTCTCATGGAATGGGGGGTTAAATGGAAAAACAAGAAATGATAGGAGATCAAGAAATAATTTTCTTAATACCTAACACTCTTACTCTGAACAGTAATTCCCAAAATGCTAACTTGGCACTGGAGAAAAGCACTCAAGGAAACAACACGAGCGATATGGGGAAAGTAAAATTAATAGGATGCATATTTGCATTTTAACACAACCTTTTCTGCACTTGAGCCACTACTGATGAAAATGAACTAAATCATTATGCAATGTATCAAAAAACAGCCCTTTCTTTAGAGAAGTAGAGCTAAGCCCTCCATCAAACTCCACATTTTAATTTTCTAATATCTTCACTTTCTTTTATGATAAACACATTTGCTTGCTTAGCAGACTTCACTAAGAATTTCCCTTGCCTTAGTACAGCTATCCTACTTACAGCACCACAATCAGGATGAAACTAGCCATTGGTACCATTTACTGGTCTCTGAGACTTCGGGTGAGGAAAATACAGATCATTTATCAAAGCCTGCACTAGAACCTCTATCTACCTCACCAGCATCAAAGTTCATACACAGAGTCGGTGAATGGTGTAAGTTAGCAAGAGGCAAAGCAAGTCATGCTCTGGTTCACCAGGCAGGGTAGAGATCAGAACACTCCTGTTGGAGGAGACACAGCAGAGGACATGGAGGAGCACAATTCTGAGGGTGGACAGTCACAGGAGTGGCCCTGGATGCTACAGAGGATCCAGGCAGGCTGGATGTTGGGATGAGATGTTGGGACTTCAGCTCTTTAGATTAACTCCACTCACGTATAGCTCTAAGTAGCAGTCAGGGAGGAAGCCTTGAGTAGAAAGAATCTCTGATTAGTATCTGTCTCAGTCCTGGACAACACTGACCAGGAAGGAAAGTTGTTCTGAGCTTGGGGCTCGGACAAGCTGGATTTCTTCAAAAGAAGAGCCACAATGTAAATGGAGGCAAAAGAGTGTACTGAATTGAGCCAAATAAATTCCCATTAGAGTAGAGATGCATGCTTTGCAAGTTTAGGACTCATTTTGATCCCCAGCACTGCATGTCATTCCTAGCACTACTGGGTATAGGCCTAGAAGCCCCTGCGCTGCTGATCCCTGACACCACAGAGACAAAGCAGCACAGAGCACTGGGCCTGAGCACTGAACCATTCAGCCAGAGTAACTGAGTATTCCAGAAAAGTTTCCAAGACCCCCAAGCACTGATATGGCACTCCCCCCCAAAAAAAAGAAAAGAAAATCACTTGAAATCTTGTCTATTTAGTTCACAGCTCTATCTTCTGCATTTAAGCAGTGCCTGGCAAAGAATGGGAACTCAATATTTGTGGAAAGAGTTCCACAAATTTTTCTAAAATTGTGTATAGAATCACAATTTTTTAACTTGCACAGCTGCATTAAAGCCAAGGTTTCATTTTTTATTTAGCTACAGCTTTTTCTTAAATACAATGTTTAGTAGTGGGGGGAGAGATGTATGTTTGTGTGTATTATTATTTTTTATTTTTTCTATGTTTTGTTTGCATAGAATGATTTTTGGGCAACACACAGCTATGCTCAGGGGTTATACCTGGTTCTATATTCAGAAGTGGAGTGGGGTGGGAGGACAGGTGGGAAATTAGGACCATTGGTGGTGGGAAAAGTACACTAGTGAAAGGATGGGTGTTGAAACATTATATGACTGAAATCCATTCATATATATAGTGTATGGCATATATGTATGTATATTACATATATATGCCATCTCTACCATGCAACACACACTTATTTATTGTGCCATAGTCCTAAAGATGATAAGTCAGAAGAGTTTTCTCTGAGAGTCATAGATAGAAATCAGGGTTTGGCTGAGATCTGGAAGGATTCCACATCCAAGCTTACTAAAGGTGCAGACAGAATTCAGTTTCTTGGCATTTCTTAAGATTGCCATTGTCTTTACACATGATTCTCTTCATCTCAGACCAATAGCTACAGAAAGTTATTTTTGTGCCTTTATCCTTCATTAGTCAATTAATCATTAATTTTTTTGTGGTGTGGGTTATCAAACCAGTTCTCATGCATGTACAAGTACCTTATCACTTCCCTGAGCCTGCCTTAAATATTTAACTTTGTTTCTGCTGAAGAAAATATATACACCTTCAAAGATTTGCACAATTGGATTAGATGCACCCATAATCCTGATCTACCTGAATTAAGGTCATCTGATTAGTCATTTTAACATGTAACAAAAACTGCCATTTTTCTGTGCTATGTGGTATGCTTGGGCTGGAGCAATAGCACAATGGGTAGGGCGTTTGCCTTGCACGATGCCAACCTGGGTTCGATTCCTCCACCTCTCTCGGAGAGCCCGGCAAGCTACTGAGAGTATCTCGCCCACATGGCAGAACCTGGCAAGCTACCCATGGCATATTCAATATTCCAAAAACAGTAACAACAAGTCTCACAATGGAGACATTACTGGTGCCTGCTTGAGCAAATCGATGAGAAATGGGATGACAGAGACAGTGATGTGGCATGCTCATGGCGATATCTGGGACAGTCATAGAAACCAAAATTTTTCCTAGAATATCACATTGCCTAAAAACATTGAGTCTGATAAATGGATAAAGAAACAATAGCATTTATATGCATATATATATGCATGTGTATGCAAACATGTCATGCTTCCCTAAGCATTGATTACTGGATGTGGCATGTGACCCTGATAACTCAGGCACTGAAGGGTCCAAGCACCATTGCATTGATAGGGCCTGGTATTGAGAGACCAACTAGTTGACCAAGAAGCACCAGGCGTAGTGCCTAGGAGCCCTGAGTATTGCTTGGGAATTTCTCCTCCTACCAATATGAAAGATCATATGGAAAGCCAGAGACACAGAGGAAAAAAAGGTGCAAAGGCATAAAGAGATTGGAATGATGTAATTACAGACACAGGAATTATGGGGATTTATGGCCTGGAAAATGGAAGGATTCATGCTTTATACTTCAGAGGAAACATGGAATCAATGATATTTTGATTTTGAAGTTCTAGACATCATGTCTATAAACGGATAATTGTATGTTATTTTAAGCTAATGTGGGTAGCCCTACAGAGAGTGGCACACATACAAATGAACAAGAACAACCAGTTGTGGCATGGATGCAGGGAGAATGGGACCCTCATTTATTGCTGGTGAAAATGCTGAATGGTTCAGCCTTTTTGGAAAATAGTATGGACATTCCTCAGAAAAACTAGAAATTGAGCTCCCATTTGACCCAGTAATACTACTTCTGGGAATATACCCAGGGGGTACAAAGATACACAGCAGAAACACCATCTGCACTTCTATGTCCATTGCAGCACTATTCACAATAGCCAGAATCTGGAAACAACCCTAATGCCTGAGAATAGACAAATGGATAAAGAAACTATGGCACATCTACACAGTGGAATACTACACAGCCATTAAGAAAAATAAGGTCATGAAATTTGCCTATAAATGGATAGACTTGGAGAGTTTCTTGCTGAGTGAAATGAGTCAGAAGGAAAGGGACAGATATAGAATGACTTCATTTATTTGTGAGATATAAAAACAAAAGAGTATGAAACTAATATCCAAGGCCAGAGAAAACAGGCCAGGAGGACTGATCAATGGTTGGTCAATGATGTGGGAGATGGAGGGTAGTTAAGATAGAGAAGGATCCATTATGACAATGTTAGCTGTAAATGATCACTCTGGACAAGAACCAAGTGTTGAGAGCAGGTAAAGGGATATATATGATAATCTTTCAGCATCTATATTGCAAATTACAATGCCTAAAGAGAGAGAGAAAGAGAGAGAGAGAGAGAGAGAGAGAGAGAAGAGGGGTGCCTGCTATAAAGTCTGTTTGGGGTTGAATGTGGCTTGAAGAGGTGGGAAGGAAACTAGGGACAGGTGCTGGAAAATTACACTGGTGAAAAAAGTGGGTGTTGGAACGTTGTGTGACTGAAACACAATTATGAACAATTCTGTAATGCTCTATCTCATGGTGATTCAACAAAAAAATTTTAAATAATAATTATTTGGATAGCCCTAAAAATAAACTCACTAAATTATATGACTCAGTATTATTGTAGGAAGAGCTACCAAGAACATAATTTATAGTTTATATTCTTGGAGTAAACGCAAGCCTCACTATGGAAAAAGTTATCCTTGCAAAGGAGGTGGTCCTCCCAATACATGCAGGAGACCATCCTAAGTAACCCCTTTAGGATCTTGCTTTCTCTGCTATTTCACAATGGAACAAGAGTTAAAATGATATTAGATGTCCTCACTCTCCCTACACTTAAGCCAGGTCTTTTATTTAAGTTTCTACTAAGCATATCAGTTTGGTAGATCTGAATCACAAATCCAGCTGTCATAGAGTCTGGAAATGTAGGTTTGGTCAGTTTATCCTCTGTGGTCAGAATGATTAGAATTCATATTTCTCACAGTGGACACCAAAGTGCCTTTTCCCACATCTCACATGAATTCAAATTCAACTAACCTTTATTGAATCTTTAATTCTGAATCTCATTGGTTGACTCATAATCTAGCTAATATTCAACAGGTACTTGAATACCCACTCCTTATAATATGCTAAATATAAATAGAAAGTATAAAAGACATCTCTAATGCTAGTTGATTAATGTTTAATATAATTACTTTTATCTTTTTTGTATGAAGGTATTGTCTGAGATCTTAGGCTTTTGAGGTTAGTGACTGAGCCCCCATACCAGAAGTCTGAGATGAGAAACAGTCTGAAAACTGGTATTTATCAAAGTGATTATCTGAGCCAGAGTCCCATGACTCCAGATCCAACTAGTCTATTGATAACCTGGGAATTCCTCCAGGTACCAGACAGGTCGAATAAATATGTGGAGAAGGCAGATGTAAGTCAATAGGTGTTAAGTCAGTTATCTGTAACTGAACCCAGCATGATAGCTGCCTAGTGAAGCATAACACATCCTTGGATTATTTAGAGCCTGTGATTATCCAAGACCTCATTCTCTTCTTTACTTGGCATAAGTCCAAGTAGGGAGGAGACTCCAATTCTAAATCCATCTTCTTGGAGCACCTGTGCACTGAATCTTAAATGCTTCTTGTCTTCTCAAACCTCTGGCCTATCAGTAACAAAAAGTCTGGGGAATAAATCTGTTCACAGTTGTATTAATTGTAGCTCAGGCACTGTGCTAAATTGACATGCAATAATTTTTTTTGTGATAAGTAAATCTTCACTCCATCTATCTTCACTGTCAGCAACTACACCTTCTCCACTTTGCTGATGACATCATTCTAATAACACCAAACAATAGCCAAGCCACACAAATGCTGGCCGACTTTGATCTTGAGTGGGGAAAGGTCGGACTGCAGCTGAGTCTCACCAAGACAATGTTCATGAAAAACAAACTACACCCTGAAGCTCCATTTGCTCTCAACAGAACAAACATCTCCGAATGCAGCAGCTATGTGTACCTAGGTCGAGAACTCAACATGAGGAACGACTTGGCACCAGAACTGCGCAGGAGGAAGAGAGCATCATGGAACGCCTTCAAGAGTATCGAAGAAGTGGTTAAGAGGACGAAGAACCTCTGGCTCCAGGCACATCTTTTCGATTCCACCATTGTTACTGCACTAACATATGCCTTAGAGACCTGTGCCCTACTAAAACAGGACAAGAACGCTATTCAGGTATCCCAAAGAGGAATTGAAAGAGCTATGCTTGGAGTTTCACGTTTCTCTCAAGTGAGAGAAGGAATCCAGAGTTCCAATCTCTGTCGATGATCAAGAATCAGGGACACTGTCTCGTTTGCCAAGGCGTCAAAAATCAGATGGGCCGGACATGTAATGCGATTTAGAGAGGACCACTGGACTAGAGCTTTTACCGACTGGATTCCACGGGACATCAAAAGACAGCGTGGCCACCCACCTACGAGATGGTCAGACTTCTTCGTCAAATCCTGAAAGAACGGGTTGAGGCTCTTTGTGTTCCTGGAGCGAGCAGATACCACTGGGCTATACTAGCACATGGCAGGAACGAATGGAGACTTTACTGGTGACCACTCAAGCAAATCAAAGATCAATGGGATGACAAATGAAGTGATACAAGTGATAAGTAAAGAAGGGAAGTGAGTCAAGTTCTCTCCCTTCACAACAAGGAAATCCTTGTTCTCCAGCCCTGTCTCTTCCAAAGAGGAAACTACCCCTGGAATTTAGATGGCATGCATAATGAATGTCCTCCTATTGTTGGCCAAAAGACCTCAGTTTCATCCCTGAGGCTTAAAGGGAAACTTGACTCCTTCACCCATACAGCTGGTACTCTAACTTTCCAGTGGCCAGAGATCTACTCTCAACCTCAGCACTCAATTTGCAGAAGCTGCAGAGAGACACCTTCCCCAGTCCTTTCTTTTTTTTTTTTTTTTTGCTTTTTTTGGGTCACACCTGGCGATGCACAGGGGTTACTCCTGGCTCTGCACTCAGGAATTATCCCTGGCCGTGCTCAGGGGACCATATGCGATGCTGGGATTTGAACCCGGGTCGGCCGCGTGCAAGGCAAACGCCCTACCTGCTGTGCTATCTCTCCAGCCCCCTCCCCAGTCCTTTCATTCAGCAATCAGTCCTTTTCTTTTTTTCATGCTCTTAGAAGAACTGTAGCACTGTATCACTGTCATCCCATTGTTTATCAATTTGCTCCAGTGCGCACCAGGAACATCTCCATTGTGAGATCTGTTGTTACTGTTTTTGGTGTATCGAGTATGCCAGGGGTAGCTTGCCAGGCTCTGCCATGAGGGCGTGATACTCTCGGTAGCTTGCTGGGCTCTCTGAGAGGGACAGAGGAATCAAACCTGGGTTGGCCATGTGCAAGGCAAATACCCTACCCACTGTGCTATTGCTCCGGTCCTTAGAAGAACAAAGAAGAGAAAACTTTTTTCTCATGAAATCTTTATTCAAGTTAGAAGATAAACACAGTATACAAGTGGGTAGACAATAAATGATAATGTGAAAAGAATTAGGAAGAAAGTATAAGGTAAGGTGATAAAGTGATGGCATGGCTACTTTAGAGAACTGGTTAGAAAATTATTCATGTAGATGAAGCAGAATCAGAAACATCAAGAATAAGCAGTTTCCAAGAAAATACCTTGGATGGGTGTGGGTCTCCCCAAGGACAAAATCCTCGTAGGAGAAAGTTAAATTATTTTAGGAACAGAATAAATTTGGTATTACTGAAACTTAGTAGCTTAGATTATAAAAGAAAACTGAAAATAAAGACATATACCAAGTTATATTTTGCAACTATGAAGAAATAATGTCAAACAACAACCTACAATGACCCACTCTAAGAAGTTTTGAGAATTCAGGCTAATGGCTTGACTCTACCATACCACAAATAATAACACTAACAACCACACCAATAAATGCCTTTGACCCACACTGTTGGAGAGAAAACTAGGAAAATTTTCTCTGCCCACCGCTGGCAAAGAACACATTCCCAGGACACCTGTCTATTAAAACTTATAACCGATTTTAATGTGCCAATAAAAATTGTATGAAAATTACTGGAATTCTTAGATTACATTTCAATTCATAAGCTCAATTAAAATGTACCAAAATGATCCATAACTCAACATATAATTGCTTGAGCCAATCTGTAGCCAACTTATTTTGTTTGGGATTTCCTATCTTATCCTGATTCATTCCTGTTTTCCCCATGATTTACTCAAAATAGCCATCAATTGATGTCACAGACCAGCATACATGGGGGTAAGGATGACAGATTTGATCAAAGAATTATCTGAAGGTAAAGGAAGCTGGAAAAAGGAGGCCTAGATCAAGAGAAATTTTTTGGAATGAATGTGTAATTTGTCCCAATATTGTTTAAAAGGATGTCTCATTGTGTACATCTGTTATATAGATGGATCCCAGGGTTACGTCCCATGAGACTTATCCTGTGGTATATAGATGGATCCCAGGGTTACGTCCCATGAGACTTATCCTGTGGTATCTGATACCTCATCCGGGTATCTCAGTGATCCAGTCCTGCCATGTGGTACAAATCGGGCCCTGCAGTGCTGCGTGACACCAGAGCTATACCCAGTGATGCTGGGATTTCAGGCATGAGGTGCAGGGGATTCAACTCAGGACCCCATGTTTACTAGTCTCTATCACTTTAGCTTTCTTCCCATCCTCAGGGATATCTTTGGCTTTAAATAGCTATTGACTTGCAGAAAAAGTTGCCATAGTCAAGAACTTTAGATCCTTCACTCAGTTTCCCATGATGTTACGCTATTTTTTTAACCACCATCCCCCCTCCCCCCCCCCGCCACCCATGATCAGAACTTAGAACCCATGATCAGGACTTAGAAATCAACATACTGTAAATTAAACTATAAAAATTTCTCCAGTTTTTTTTTTTCAGTTTTAAAAATCAGAGCTAGCTAACACTACTCGCCCAGTCTACCTCAAAGCCAATGGAGGGAATGAGGACTGGGAAAACCCGTAGTAATGAGGAAAAGCCCAGGAAAACTGAACTCCTACAGGAAATAGGAAGGCAGGGAAGAGAAGAGCAATCAATGGGGGAAAGTGGGGCTCCTTAAGGAGAGGGAAGATGCTATAGTCATCCTAGAGACTTAGGGGGAGTAGAAGATGTGATTCTAAAGCATTCTTTTGAGAATCAAGATCTTAATGGACTTTCACTGGGCCAGTCTTGTCCCTGAAGCAGCATCTGCACACAGTGGTGGGGAGGGATGAAGCAAAGGTAGATAGTTTATTCACGGGCATATGTGCTCAGTTCTGTCTCTGTCAGAGTCCACGGTGTCCCTTATGCTCACTAGAACCTAAGCTGAACAATTTTACAGAACAGATCCAGCAGTGAAACCGCCACGGCATTCAACATGTTTAACAGTACTTTGAAGGCAACAAAATGCATTTGGAAGCAGATGGCACTGAAATGAAGAGAAAAAGACAGCTAAAATCATGAGAATTATCCTGGCAGAGATTCATCAAAATTATATCAATTTTATTACCATTGGGGAATTAACTATTATTCTTACTTGCCTCCAGACTTAGGAATGGATAAACAATTTTCACCAGACCTTCCTCACTCTAAGAAACTGGAAAAAATGCAACTCAAGGAGTCAGAGAGTATTTTTCAGGAAACATGTTACTTGTCTCTGTTTCCATGACCACCTCTACCCCACTCCCACAGGGATAGATGCTGACTTACAAATTGGGTTTCCCAATTACAAACCAGAGAAAGGAAAAGCTTAAGATGATAGTAAACATCCTTGATGTTTGCTTGCATATATAGAGGAGTACTCGAAGAGTTTGGAGTAATAAGGAAAAGAAAATAGAATTTCCTGCAATCAAAGAATGCATTTTCTGCCTACATTGGAGTGGGAATGGGAAAAAGAACTAAAACTGAATATTTAATATGCTGCATGTATATGTGTGTACATATTTAGCACAGCGGGTAAGGGCATTTCGGGCCGACCCAGGTTTGATTCCTCTGTCCCTCTTGGAGAGCCCAGCAAGCTACTGAGAGTATCCCGCCCGCACAGCAGAACCTGGCAGGCTACCTGTGGCATATTCGATATGCCAAAAACAGTAACAAATCTCACAATGGAGATGTTATGGTGCCTGCTCGAGCAAATTGATGAACAACGGGACAACAGTGCTACATATATATATATATATATATATATATATATATATATATATATATAATTCTTCATTGACAAATTAAATAAAATGGGAATCTAGTTTAATTCATTAGGTCTCAATTCCTTTCATTTTAGTGTTTGGTATTCTTTTATGTTCAGTGTTATATAAGGCAGAAATTTGGTGGGTTTTAAGCAAGCTATTATATGAGCACTTAAAGATCATCTCTGAATCACATCACGTGTCCAGCACATCTGATTTTTGATACCTTGGCAAATGAGACAGCGTCCCTGATTCTTGATTGGCGACGGAGGTCAGAACTCTGGATTCCTTCTCTCACTGGAGTGAAATGTGATACTCCAAGCATAGCTCTTTTGATTCCTTTTTGGGATACCCGAATAGCATTCTCATCCTGTTTTTGTAGGGCCCAGGTCTCTGAGGCATATGTTAGTGCAGGAATAACGGTGGAGTCGAAAAGATGTGCCCGGAGCCGGTATCTAGAATAATTTTTTCTGAAAAATAATATTTCCTATATAAATGGGCATCCCTGGAGAAGACTAACCTTCTCATTGGGGAAGACAACAAGTTCAGTTTTTAAATTGGGACATCATGAAAATGCAACCTAGTCGTCTATGTTATTCATATTTTTGACCTTATAACTTATGTATATGAGACTAAATTGTGTCTCCCTAAAAGTCATATACTAAATACCTTACCTCCAATATGATGATCTTTAAGTATGAACAATTAATGTTAAATGAGGCCATAAGGGTGTGATGAGTCTAATAATATTGATGTTCCTTGGAGAAGAGGATGAGACTCCAAATACTGATACCTGGCCCCCTGCAGAGAGCATCAGGGAAAGGCCACCTGAGGATGCAAGAGGCACAGTCCACAAACAAGAAAGGGAGATCTCACTGGGAACAAAATTTGTTGGTATAGACTTTTAACCTCCAGAACCCTGAGCAAATAAATTTCTGTTGTTCATACCAGCCAGCCTTTTTTAGCATTATTATGTAGTCCTAGAAAAAAGCAATTCTCTCTCTCTCTCTCTCTCTCTCTCTCTCTCTCTCTTTCACACACACACATACACACAGAGTATTACATACTTTCACACACAGAGTAATACATACCTTCTTATTTTGCTTGCTGTGCATATTACTGCACTCTGATTTTTATTTTTTGGTTGGGAGTGGAATATGGAGACTTTGACCAGCAATACTCAAGGGTTGCTCCTGGCTCTGCACTCAGGAATTACTCCTAGAGCTGCTCAGGGCAGCAGATGGGAAACCAAGGATTGAATCCCAGTAGGCTGTGTGTAATAAAATATGTCCTATGTCTTAAGCCCCATGAACCTTGATTTTCTGATTAACAACTCCGAGATTTCTTATCAAGATAAAATATCTTCTCATTTCTTTTTGTTTTGTGTTGTTTTTGTACTTATAGCAGCATAATATTCCACCAAGTGTATGTGTCATTGTTGGAAACAAAGGGTTCAGACAGAATGAGGAGGAAAGCAGTATGGACAAAACACAGCACTCTGAAAGCCTAAATGCTGATGGAGATGAGGAAAGGCACTGAGGTTGGTGGCCTGGGAATGCTTTTTCTCTGCTCTACCTTGCAGAGGAAGCACCCATGGCTATAAGTCCAAACATTTGTCGAAAATTGCAGGCCGTTGGCTACATAAAAAGTTTTAGCCACGTTAGATTAGCATAGATTGGTAATTGACTAAAGAATGTTGTCTCCCCCTTTTTTTCTTATAATTCCTTTGCTCTAAGAAATAAATACTGAACATGAAGCACAGATTTTGTTTCTTTTTTATTTTTATTTTTTAATTATTTTATTGAATCACCATGTGGAAAGTTACAAAGCTTTCAGGTTTAAGACTTTGTTTCTTATTTCTGTCTGTTTCTTAATCTGCCACAAACCCTCTGCTTTGATCGTGATCACAGGGCCAATCCCCAGCATATCAGGAACTAATTCCACAGGTCTGTCATTAGAAAATTTGGCTTGCTCCAAATTTGCCAACACAAGCAATACTGCAATAAGAAGCATTCATATGTGAATGGTGTACAATCACCCATTTTATTAAAAAAATTATTAAAAATTTATTAAAGGCTGCGACTTTACTGTACATGTCAATTGTTTCTAAGAGTTTCTTCCTAGAGCTTTTAAGTTTCTCTAGATACAGTATCATATCATCTGCGAATAGTGAGAATTTGACTTCTTCCTTTCCTATTTGAGTGCCCTTAATATCTTTTTCTTGCTAATGGCTATTGCTAGTACTTCCAGTACTATATTAAAGAGAAGTGGTGAGAGTGGTCATACTTGTCTTGTCCCCGATCTTAGAGGAAAGGTCCTTAGTTTTTCCGCATTGATGATAATGCTTGCCATAGGTTCATGGTAGATGGCTTTGACTATCTTGAAAGTTCCTCCAAAACCTATTTTGGTGAGGGTTTTTATCATGAACAGAGGTTGGATCTTGTCAAATGCTTTCTCTGCATCTATTGATATGATCATATGGTTTTTATCTTTATTTTTGTTGATATGATGGATTATGTTGATTGATGTCCGAATGTTAAACCATCCTTGCATCCCCGGGATGAATCCCACTTGGTCATGGTGTATGATCTTTTTGATAAGTTGACATGTACAGTAAAGTCACAGGCTATAAAATCAATACCCAGAAATCCATGGAATTCATATATGCAAACAATGAGACAGAGAAAAGGGACATGAAAAAAGCAATCCCGTTCAGAATTGTGCCCCAGATTGGAATCAGCTTAACTAAAGAAGTAAAGGACCTCTACAAAGAAAACTATAAAGTGATACTCCATGAAATAAAAGAGGACATGAGGAAATGGAGACATATCCCCTGCTCATAGATAGGGATAATCAATATCATTAATATGGCAATAATACCCAAAACATTATACAGATTTAACGCGATCCCTATAAGTATACCCATGACATTCTTCAAAGAAATGAATCATGCAATCCTGAAATTCATATGGAACAATAAACGCCCACGGATAGCTAAAACAATTCTTGGGGAAAAGATTGATGGGAGGCATCACCCTCCCCAACCTTAAACTTTACTACAAAGCGGTAACAATTAAAACAGCACGGTACTGGAAAAAAGGCAGAGCCGCAGACCAATGGAACAGAGAGGAATATCCCCTACACACAACCCCAAATGTATGATCATCTAATCTTTGATAAAGGGGCAGGAAATGTGAAGTGGAACAAGGAAAGCCTCTTCAACAAATGGTGCTGGCACAACTGGACAACCACATTCAAAAGAATGGGCTTAGAACTCGACCTGACACCATGCACAAAAATCAGATCAAAATGGATTAAAGACCTCAACATCAGACTACAGTCCATAAGGTACATTGAAGACAAGGTTGGCAAAACCCTTCACGATATTGAAGCTAAAGGTATCTTCAAAGATGACACGGAACTAAGCAATCAGGTAGAAACAGAGATAAACAAATGGAACTATATTAAACTAAAAAGCTTCTGCACTGCAAAAGACACAGTGACCAGAATACAAAGGCAATCTACAGAATAGGAAAGGATACTCACCCAATACCCATCCAATAAAGGGTTGATATCAAGGGTATATAAAGCACTGGTTGAACTCTACAAGAAGAAAACATCCAACCCCATCAGAAAATGGGGCGAAGAAATGAACAGAAACTTTTCCAAGGAAGAGATACGAATGGCCAAAAGGCACATCAAAAAGTGCTTTACATCACTAATCATCAAAGAGATGCAGATCAAAACAACCATGAGATACCACCTCACACCACAGAGACTAGCACACATCCAAAATAACAAAACCAACCGCTGTTGGATAGGATGTGAGGAGAAAGGGACCCTTCTACACTGCTGGTGGGAATGCTGACTCGTCCAGCCCCTTTGGAAAACAATATGGACACTTCTCAAAAAATTAGAAATTGGGCTTCCATTTGATCCAGCAATACCACTTCTGGAAATATATGCTGGAGAAACAAAAAAGTATAGTCAAAATGACATCTGCATTTATATGTTCATCGCAGCACTGTTTACAATAGCCAGAATCTGGAAAAAACCCGAGTGCCCGAGATGACTGGTTAAAGAAACTTTGGTACATCTATACAGTGGAATACTATGCAGCTGTTAGAAAGGATGAAGTCATGAACTTTGCATATAAGTGGATCAACATGGAAAGTATCATGCTAAGTGAAATGAGCCAGAAAGAGAGGGACAGACATAGAAAGATTGCACTCATCTGTGGAATATAGAACAACAGAGTAGGAGACTAATACCCAAGAATAGTAGTATATAATACCAGGAGGTTGGCTCCATGGCTTGGAAGCTGGCCTCACACATTGGGGGAAACTCATCCCAGATAGAGAAGGGAACACCAAGCAATATGTGATTGGAGATCCTGCGCGGGAGGGTAGATGCATGCTGAAAGTAGACTAGAGAGTGAACACAATGGCCACTCAATACCCCTATTGCAAACCACAACACCCAAAAGGAGAGAAAGAGATAAAATTGGAATGCCCCGCCACAGAGGTGGGGTGGGGTGGGGGGATGAGATTGGGGGGTGGGAGGGATACTGGTTCATTGGTGGTGGAGAATGGACACTGGTGGAGGGATGGGCTCTCAAACATTGCATGAGTGAAAAACAAGCATGAAAATGTGTGAATCTGTAACTGTACCCTCACTATTACTCACTAATTAAAGCTAAATAAATTTAAAAATTTTATTAAAGGATTTTATTAAAATTTTAAATTAGTTCCCAATATTTTGATATAGGATCAAAACTATATCGCACTTATAACCAAGGTTTGCTGACTTTCTTGAAAGATCAAAAGGTCCATTATCACTGGCCAAGTGTTCTCCTGCAGCTGAAAACTTGTTGCCGCCTTCAGAGGGAGTACATGCTTAACTGTTTGGCATTCTCCGCAAGCCAGCTCACGCACTTCGCCATCAAGACACGGGAGCTTTTGACCCCAATTAAGACTCTCCAGGTCTACTGTGGCTTAAAATAAAGTAGCCAATAGCATAGTAACTGTACCAGCTTAGCTAATTCCATTCAGCTTCTCCAAGGAGAAAAAGAAAAGAATCCTACCAAGTTTGAGTTTGATGCTATGCCCCCTGCCTCCTTAGAAAGTTAAAATAAGAATTTCTTTTTTTTTAATTTTTATTTTTTTATTGAATCACCATGTGGAAAATTACAATGCTTTCAGGCTTAAGTCTCAGTTATACAATGCTGAAACACCATCCCTTCACCGGTGCCCATATCCCATGACCAAAAAAAAAAAAAAAGTACACCTCCCATCCTGCCCCCCCCCCCCGCCTTGTAACTGATAAATTTCACTTTACTTTCTATTTATTTACTTTGGTTACATTCAATATTTCAACACAAACCTCACTATTATTGTTAGGAGTACCCCACTAGAGTCAGACCTGTTGTGAAGAGATAAGAGGTCACACAGCCGTGGTAGCAGTCGCACGGTTTTGTATTTCTGTACTTTAGCAACTAAGTCCAGGGAGATTTCTTCCAGGTATTGGATCATTGCAAGCTTATAAACCCCATCTGTGGTCGTCATAATATGGCGGTTACCATGCCCTTCACCCACAGCAAGGAAAAGGCGAGAGAGAAATACCTTTCCCCTCCTGGGCGGGCATGGGGCCGCCACTTAGTTCTCAGTCTGGAGACATTCTGCAAGGAGCTGCCCATGTTGAAAAATTTAGTTGGCGTCTAGAGTCACGTTCATGCAGCTGCGGAGAGGCCGCACACATGTGCAGCCCCCGGGATCACATCTTGCCAGCAGCAGTTGAAATAAGAATTTAAGGAGCCTAGTATTTTGTACAAGGCTGTCACTGAAGATGCTGTCCACTGTGCCACGAAGTTCTTTAAATAAATCTTCGTTCCATAAATGTCTGATTGTTTTGACTTCAGGATAATAAAAAAATAAGTCTCAATGGGCAAATACACATACTTTCCCCAACTACATAAATGAATATGAAATAACAAAGAAGGATTTACTTTCACATTCAGAAACAAAAGGAACTTCAAGCTAGAGTTCGTGCCCCTTGATAGTGGCCAAAGGGTCCCTTCTACCTTGGGAAGATCTTCAGTCAAATTTCATCAGATCAATAATCAGTGAAGCCACGTCTCGACCACATATAGTCCATCAGGAAGTTCCACTTTGTAGTCAACTTCAGGATGAACTTAGAAAGGTCTTAGAATTAACATTTTAATGGCTAAAACCCAGTTCCATTTATTTCATTGACATTCTCATATTCAATAATGTAGGTAATGTAAGTTATAAAAATATACATTTCCCCTGAGGGACCTAATAAATCTATTTTAATTTTGAATGAAATAAAAATCACATATAAATATGTTTATTGTCTTGGATTTGCTCTCACAGAAAAAAATTGAGATTGGCCCCACGTTAGATTAATTTTCTCGTAAAGAATGTGTTATGGAGAATTGTGTTTCTTCTGTGTCCTGGAAGTAAACAAGTACACATTTTGTTTTATTTTTATGTTGCTGGTTCAGAGGCCATACTTGATTATGTGCAGGGTTGGTTCCTTGGCTTTCCCTGGGATCACTTCTGGATCTGAGGGAACCACAAGCCACAGGATCATGCAGGGAGCCCCAGACACTTGTAGAGTTGTTATTTATTCAACTCTAGTTGACCGTGAGATGTGTTTGCTATGATCCAATTGGCTGTGAGTAAGTCACAGGAAATCTAAGATGTAAATACGCTTGGAAAGGTTCATGTAACAAAATAGTAGCAATAGTAAATGATAATAGTAATAAATAAAGCTAATGTGTACCAGTCTTCTAAGTGACTGGCATCTACAAATGCCAACTTATGATGACTCCGCAAGGGGCAGCGACTGCTCACAATCCTTATGTCTTAATAATAGGGAAAACTGAGGCATGGTGCAATTGTGATGCTTGTCATAGGTAACACCAGGCCTGGAGCCTGGGATATCTGGCCCATATTCTTAATCATTTCATTGCCTCTCCACCTATAAAGAGTTATTCAAATTATAAATTTACTGGTGCTCAAAATTGATTAAACAAAATTATTTTTCTGAGTGGAGAGGGAGTGGGCCAGTAGTGCTCACGATTTATACCTGTCTCTGGGCCCAGCATCCCTAGGGCTCTGGAGACCATATGATGTCAAGGCAAGTGCTTTACCTTGGACATCGATTCATGCCAGGAAAAGGAGAGACAGATCTTTCTTTGTGTTTTTCCTACCAAATTGTTTCCTATGAAAAAGAGATGGGTGGAGGAGGACATATTAGTTTCTAATAGGCTATATAGTAATCATTGATTGTGTTCATATTTGTAATGTTCTTTTCTGTGATTCAAATTAACTCTGACTTCTTTGACAAACCAAGGGAAAAAATTTTACTATATCCATAGCACAGAGGGTAGAGTGTTTGCCTTGCATGCAGCCGACCAGGGTTTGATTCCTCTGTCCCTCTCAGAGAGCCCGGCAAGCTACCGAGAGTATCTCGCCTGCTCAGCAGAGCCTGGCAAGCTACCCATGGTGTGTTTATTATGCCAAAAATAGTAACAAGTCTCACAGTGGAGACATTGCTGGTGCCCACTTGAGCAAATTGATGACCAATGGAACGACAGTGCTATATCCATTAGACAAAAAAGAAGTTTAGGGTGTAAATTTTACTATAAATGACTGAGGGGTCACAGAGAATAAATGTCAAGTTTAGGATTAAACTCATGTTTTTCTGAGTCTCTACCCTGCCTCCATACACAAATCCTTCCAGGTTGTCACCAAATTCCCGCTAAAAGGCAACCTGAGGTGAGATGATATGATTGATCCTTTCTTATAAATGTTTATGCTTTATGGGAGAGCAATGGGCATGGAGTGAGAATGAGAATCTTGAATTTTTTAATACAATAACTTGTTCCAGGGGGAAATGAAATAAACATGATCTGGTGTGGAGGTCTCGTCCTGTTCAGCAGGGAGAACCCTTTTTGAGGCTGAGAAGGGGACACAGCCGAATGAACAGACACAGAGATGCCGGGACCCCCAATAGAAATGCAGGATGTAGCATGGGCATGGGCGTTAGCTAATGATAAACAAATGGTGATAAGATAAGATCAGTAAGATCAGGAGTGGCAAGCTTGCTATAAGAATTTAGATAAGCCTCTGTTTACTCAAAAGATAAGAGTCAAGCTTTGTAAAACGGCTCCCTACATCTCCCCCTGTTTTGTTTTAAATTAAATGTGGTCAGGGGAGGCATTGTCCGGTATCCCTTGTGACATAAAGACTCCATTTTTGCAGGGAGAGGAAGGAAAGTATGATTGGGCCTATGCAGGGGGCTCCTTATAGGCCCCATCAGTCCTTGATTTTGGAGTAACCTCTAAGCCATACTGGAATACCTCACAGGGAGCCGGGCCTGGGTATCAGCCCTCCCTTGCAGTGCTTTGCCTGGCAACCTGATCCACAAGAATAAATCCTTGGGAGCCCGGCATCCTCAAGGTAAAGAACTGGGGGAAGATGAGGTCCTACAAATCAAGCCGATGATCCTTAAACACTCGAACAATCTCATTTGTTACTCTAAGATATTAACCCGGCCCTGGACCCAAAGTAGCGCTTGCTGTAGAGTGTCCAATCATTGCTCAGCATCATGGTTGACAGTAGCTTGCATTGTCCAAAGGTGATAAGAGTCATTTTGCCATGTTTTGATGAAGTGAGGTTTGAAGAGCTATTCCTGCAATAGCAGCAGTGGTGGTTACAGCAATGAGTCCCAGGATAGCTGCGATCAGGGGCCCAAGGAATTGTCAGGAGCACCAGAGCAGTCGTGTCAGGTCTTCAGTCAGGAGCCCTTCATCGGGGGAGCGTTGCCATTCTCTGGTCAAGTGCACTGGTAACCATATGTGATCTGGCCCTTAGTAAAGTTATACTGTGGGGAGAATCTTGGATTGAGAGGGAAGAATTGAGACAGGTAAATAATGCACAATCACCAGAAAAGAAAAATCTTTTTGTGAGTGAACAGAGGTAGTATGAATTAGGGACTTGGTATGAATCCAAGTCTGAAGGTGAAGAGGGAGACAGGGAGGAACTCCAATGTGGACAGGATCAAGTGAGTATCCTAGAGAAAAAATTAAAAGGTGTTCCTTCTTTATTCAGCAACTGAGGCATCTGTGAATCCCATGGAGGGGGTAAAAGAAAGGAACTGTTAGTACAGATACGGGGTCCTGGCATGGTCCAATCTACAACCTGTAAAAGTGGAGGGTGAGGAATGTAAGTCCAATAGATAATGTTTAGCTTACTGGAATTCAAGATAATTTCAACTGTTAATAACTATTAATGTTCTTCCAATATGAAATTTAGATTGAAAATTTCAGTTTCTTTGTAGGTGCCACATTCTGATTAGAAATCTTTGTTTAGACCTGATCTAACAAGTTCCAAAGATACCTAGATCTTTTAAATTGCTGGGCTCCATATCACTCTGACCTCCCTTGATTTTGTTTGCCCAGGTCTAAGAATTACTGACTTCAAACTAGCTCTAACATTCGAGTGTTCCACAGACAGAGAGACAGACAGACAGACAATAAACATCACACATACATGTGCACAAATATATACTTGATCGATCAATCTGAACCCTCAAGAATGGCAGGAAAAAACTGATAGACTGAGAAAGGAAAGAGCAGTCCCCAGGGCAAAGGGAGCCCTGCCGGCCGATTGGGAACATTGCTCCCCGTTTCTCTGCCTGAGCAGCCAGTTTCCTGCTTGTTAAAAAAAACGGGTCAAGAAAGCGATTTTGTTGATAAAAGCCAGCAAAACCTTCTCAAAGTTGTTGAAACCTAAGGTGGTCAGATGCTAGCATTTTTCTTTCTTGGTCAAGACTAGTTCTGAGGCAGGGAACTAGTATCTTCTTATCAGACATGGGAATAGATTGCCTTAGTGGTATACTTTTTCATTCCTGATACTATTAAACACTTAACCACATGATCTTACATTTTCCTGCCTTCTCTGCTGATTATAATAAGCAGAATTAAGAAAAAGATAATGAGACAATTACACACACACTAGGGGCACACACATAAATCACGCTCCTGCACGTGCTCGGACCGGTCCTTCTTTCAGTCGGGTGTGCACCCCACTCACCACATTCACACTGAGACTCCCGAACCTGCCCTATGGGCATCCACGTTATCTTTGGTCTTGAAGTAACGCCAGTTCCTGCTCCCGCCAGGCATCAAATATGCAGGCTGACACTCGTCCGCATATAAGGACTGGATCAGGGCCCTTCCATTGACCACTCAGAGGGTCTTTCCACCTTACTTTTGCATAAGTGGGGCTGGTGAAAGTATGCCAAAAACGGTCCGCCACGCTGTGGCTTTCTTTGTCCAGTATAAGAAAGTTCATGACAAACAAAGCATGAGGTAGTAATGTCTTAGGGGAAAGCGAGGCTGGGTACAGTTCCTTTTCTGTCCGGAGCTTTTGAATATATGATTTAAGCGTGAGATGGGCTCGCTCCACTATCCCCTGCCCTTGAGGGTTATAGGGGATTCCTGTACGATGGGAAATCTGCAGCTTCTTACAAAAATGCTCAAACTTTTTTCCAGTGTATCCTGGACCATTGTCTGTTTTTATTAGCTGTGGTTTGCCCAGTACAGAAAGACAGTATAAGACATGAGCAGTGACATTTTTTGAGGCCTCTCCAGTCTGGGCTGAGGCACAAATAAAGCCACTGAAGGTGTCAATAGTCAAATGCACATATTTAAGCTGCCCAAAGGAAGGAATATGATTGACATCCATTTGCCAGATGGCGTTAGGGACTAGTTCTCGGGGATTGACCCCTAATCCTAGATCTCCAAAAGCAGGGTCCTGATGAGGGACTGGATGGACCCAGGGCAAGCGTTTAGCTATGAACTATCCTGGCATCGAAATGGGCCTGGCCAAAGTGTCCTAATGCTTAACTATAAGTTAAGAGCTTGGTCATGGACAAATTCTGTCATGATCCAAAAGTAATGGCTAGATTTGGACCCTGCTGGGGTTAGGAATGATTAATTCAGACAGAGGCCTATACTCTGAGTTTATGGTAAGATATCCCCAGGAAGGTCACTCTATAAGCCTAAAAGTGTCTATTACTGTGTCCATACAGAATGGTAAATATTAGGAGAATTAAAGATGTTAATTAAATTGTTGGTCTCAGGAGAGAAGAAACACACCTTAACGGCTGTTTTACCCTCATGGGATACAGGTGGTCGGGAAGTCTGGAAAAACATTTTTGATCATGCTTCCCGTGGGGAGGCATTGTTGGGGAGGCGTGGTGAGAGGATAAAATGAGTGGCTGCGGGAAGAAAGGTTGGATTGTTGGTTGGATTTTTGGATTGATGGATTGATGGATGGATTGGCTGATTGGAGAGATAGCAGAGAGAAAGAGAGAGAAAGAAAGGAGACAGATACAGTGGGAAAAAAGAATTATGTGATTAGAGAGAGATAGAGCTAGAGAGGGGGGTTGGAGAGAGCTGGGAGAGACGAGAGATTGAATAAACAGCAACTAATCAGCAATTAGCTTGGCCCTTGTTCTAACTTCATCTGTCCAAGGCAACAGCCTTCCTGAGTGGAGAAGAGGCTAGAGAGCGCTGAACATGGGCAGTGAGAGAGAGTCACACAGAGAGCCCGAGAGCATCCTTTCACATGTAATCCCCACGCATGTAAGGGACTTACACAGCCCGAGAGGGGGTTGTACACAACTAGGCTCAAGCGTGGGATTTCGCACAGATGATACCATGTTAAATGAAGTCTATCAAAAGGAAAGGGATTGCAGAATGATCTCTCATATACAGTACCTAAGGATACACAGAGTAGGTAGCAACAGAAGACCATAGGCAACACAATGAGAACCCGAGAATCTCTGCACAACTGAGTTAGTGGCAGGGGTGGGGTTGAAAGGGAGGAGCACTAGGATCTGGTGATGGGCATGGTGTTAGAATTATATCCACAAGAAAACATCACTAACCGTTTTGTAAATCACAGAATTCTGATGAATAAAATAAATACTGTTTTTAAGAAAAGACCCAAGTAGTCTTCTAAAGCATGCACTTTACTGTTTGATAGAAATTGTTCACTCCCATATCCCCGTCACTTCATAGGAAGACAAAGCCCTCAATTCAATATCAAAGTGTCAAATCAGTGTGTTGTCAGACAACTGAGAGAGCACAGTTTCCCTGAAATAGAACACAATAGTGGAACCGACGTATCAGTGATGTGATCTCCATCACCCAGTGAACAAGCTGCCCCCATGAGGCCACACAAACACTTTCTAAATTCATGGAACATATCATCTTTTTTCGTGATATAGTTTTTAAAGTCACCTTTTGGCATGTACTCAGATTTTCACCATCTGTTTTTCTTACTTTTTTAAAATTTATTTATTTTTAATTAGTGAATCACCGTGAGGGTACAGTTACAGATTTATACACTATTGTGCTTATGATTCCCTCATACAAAGTTCGGGAACCCATCCCTTCACCAGTGCCCATTCTCCACCACCAGTAAACTCAGCATCCCTCCCACCCTCCCCAATCCCATCTCCCCCCACCCCACACTGCCACTGTGGCAGGGCATTCCCTTCTGTTTTCTCTCTTTAATTAGCTGTGTGGTTTTCAATAAAGGTGTTGAGTGGCCACTGTGCTCACTCTCTAGCCCTCATTCAGCCCGCAACTCCCTTCCCGCACATGGCCTTCGACTACATTATAGTTGGTGATCCCTTCTCTGAGTTGCCCTTTCCCCAGAATGTGAGGCCAGCCTCCAAGCCATGGAGTTAACCTCCTGGTACTTATTTCTACAACTCTTGGGTGTTAGTCTTCCACTCTGTTATTCTATATACCATAGATGAGTGCAATCTTTCTATGTCTGTCTCTCTCTTTCTGACTCATTTCACTCAGCATGAAACTTTTCATGCCGATCCACTTAAATACAAAATTCATGACCTCCTTTTTTATAACAGCTGCATAGTATTCCATTGTATAGATGTACCAAAGTTTCCTCAACCAGTCATCCATTCTAGGGCATTTGGGTTTTTTCCGAATTCTGGCTATAGTAAACAGTGCTGCGATGAACATACATGTGCAGATGCCATTTCGATTATACTTTTTTGCCTCTCTGGGATATATTCCAAGCAGTGGTATTGCTGGGTCAAATGGGAGCTCAATATCTAATTTTTTGAGAATCGTCCATATTGTTTTCCAAAGGGGCTGGACCAGTCAGCATTCCCACCAGCAGTGTAGAAGGTTCCCTTTCTCCCCACATCCTCTCCAACAGCGGTTGCTTTTGTTATTTTGGATGTGTGCTAGTCTCTGTGGTGTGAGGTGGTATCTCATGGTTGTTTTGATCTGCATCTCTCTGATGATTAGTGATGTAAAGCACTTTTTCATGTGCCTTTTGGCCATTCGTATTTCTTCCTTGGTAAAGTTTCTGTTCATTTCTTCGCCCCATTTTCTAATGGGGTTGGATGTTTTCTTCTTGTAGAGTTCAACCAGTGCTTTATATACCCTTGATATCAACCTTTTATCGGATGGGTATTGGGTAAATATCCTTTCCCATTCTGTGGATAGTCTTTGTATTCTGGTCACTGTATCTTTTGCGGTGCAGAAGCTTTTTAGTTTGATGTAGTCCCATTTGTTGATCTCTGTTTTTACTAGGTTGCTTAGTTCTGTGTCACCTTTGAAGATACCTTTATCTTCAATATCGTGGAGGGTTTTGCCGACCTTGTCTTCAATGTACCTTATGGTTTGTGGTCTAATGTTGAGGTCTTTAATCCATTTTGATCTGACTTTTGTGCATGGGGTCAGGTCAAGGTCTAAGCCCATTTTTTTGCATGTGGTTGTCCAGTTGTGCCAGTACCATTTGTTAAAGAGACTTTCCTTGCTCCACTTCACATCTCTTGCTCCCTTATCAAATATTAGATGATCATACATTTGGGGTTGTGTATAGGGATATTCCACCCTGCTCCAAAGATCTACGGCTCTGCCTTTGTTCCAGTACCATGCTGTTTTAATTGTTACTGCTTTGTAGTAAAGTTTGAGGTTGGGGAGGGTGATGCCTCCCATCGTCTTTTTCCCAAGAATTGTTTTAGCTATCCTTGGACGTTGTTCCATATGAATTTTAGGATTGCTTGATCCATTTCTTTGAAGAATGTCATGGGTATCCTTATAGGGATCGTGTTGAATCTGTATAATGCTTTGGGGAGTATTGCCATTTTGACAACATTGGTTCTTCCTATCCACGAGCATGGTATATGTTTCCATTTCCTCATGTCCTCTTTGATTTCATGGAGTAGCATTTTGTAGTTTTCTTTGTAGAGTTCTTTTACTTCCTTGGTTAAGCTGATTCCGAGGTACTTGATTTTCTGGGGCACGATTGTGAATGGGATTGCTTTTTTCATGTCCCTTTCCTCTGCCTCATTGTTTGCATATATGAAGGCCATGGATTTTTGGGTATTGATTTTATAGTCTGTAACTTTACTGTATAAATCTATTGTTTCTAAGAGTTTCTTAGTAGAGGCTTTAGGCTTCTCTCTATATAGTATCATGTCGTCTGCAAATAGTGAGAGTTTGATTTCTTCCTTTCCTATCTGGATGCCCTTAATCTCTTTTTCTTGTCTAATAGCTATCACAAGTACTTCCAGTAATATATTGAAGAGGAGTGGTGAGAGTAGGCATCCTTGTCTTGTGCCTGATCTCAGAGGAAAGGCCCTTAGTTTTTCCCCGTTGAGGATAATGCTTGCCGTAGGCTTGTGATAGATGGCTTCGACTATCTTGAGGAAAGTTCCTCCAAACCCCATTTTGGCGAGGATTTTCATCATGAAAGGATGTTGGATCTTATCAAATGCTTTCTCTGCATCTATTGATATGATCATATAGTTTTTATCTTTACTTTTGCTGATATGGTGAATTATGTTGATTGATGTCCGAATATTAAACCATCCTTGCATCCCCAGGATGAATCCCACTTGGTCGTGATGTATGATCTATTTGATGAGTTGTTGGATCCTATTTGCTAGTATTTTGTTGAGGATCTTCGCATCGGTGTTCATCAGGGATATTGGTCTGTAATTTTTTTTCTTAGTGGTGTCTTTTTTGCTTTTGTTATTAGGGAGATGTGTGCTTCATAGAAACTGTTTGGGAGAGTTCCTGTGTTTTCAATTTCCTGGAAAAGTTTGAGGAAAACAGGCAACAGGTCTTCTTTAAATGTTTGGAAGTATTCACCAGTGAAACCATCTGGGCCTGGGCTTTTGTTTTTGGGGAGGTTTTTGATCACAGTTTCAATTTCCTTAACATTGATAGGTCTATTCAGGTATTCCAAGTCTTCTTTGTTCAGTCTTGGGAGATTGTAAGAATCGAGGAATCCATCCATTTCTTTTAGGTTCTCCTGTTTTGTGGCATATAGACTTTCAAAGTAGTCTCTAATGATCTTTTGAATCTCACTGATTTCTGTTATGATGTCCCCCTTTTCATTTCTGATTCGATTTATTAGGGTTCTCTCTCTTTCTTTCTTTGTGAGTCTTGCTAGCGGTTTATCAATCTTATTTATTTTCTCGAAGAACCAGCTCTTTGTTTCATTGATCTTTCGGATTGTCTTTTTGGTTTCCATGTCATTAATTTCTGCTCTAATTTTTATTATTTCTTTCCTTCGATCTGGTTTGGGTTCCTTTTTCTGGTCCTTTTCTAAGGTCTTGAGTCGTGAAGTCAAGCTGTCTATGTGGGCCCTTTCTTCCTTCCTGAGGAATGCTTGGAGAGCTATAAATTTTCCCCTTAACATGGCTTTAGCTGCTTCCCATAGGTTTTGGCAGCTCGTGTCTTCATTCTCATTTGTTTCTAAGTATTTTTTTATTTCTTCCTTGATTTCCTTCCTCACCCACTCATTGTTCAACATTGAATTGTTTAATTTCCAAGTGTTTGATTTGATTCTCCGTGTCAGTGAGTGGTTAGCTTCTATCTTCAGCGCATCATGGTCTGAGAAGATGGTTGATACAATTTCTATTTTTCCGATTCTATTGAGGTATGTTCTGGGTCCCAGTACATGGTCTATTTTAGAAAATGTTCCGTGTGCACTGGAAAAGAATGTGTATTCTTTCTTTTTGGGGTGTAAGGCCCTGTATATGTCTATTAGGGCTCTCTCTTCAATTTCTTCTTTCAGAGTCAGTGTTTCCTTGTTGAGTTTTGTTTTTGTCGATCTATCTAGAGGCGATAAGGCCGTATTGAAGTCTCCGACTACTATTGTGCTGTTAGTGATGTCCTCTTCGAAGTCTGTTAGGAGTTGTTTTAAATATTTAGCTGGTCGCTCATTAGGTGCATATATGTTTAAGAGTGTGATTTCTTCCTGTTGTACACATCCCTTGATAAACAGAAAATGACCTTCACTATCCCTTTTAATCTTTTTCAACCTGAAGTCTATGTTTTCAGATATTAGGATGGCCACTCCAGCTTTTTTAAGGGGGTTGTTTGCTTGCAGGATTGTTTTCCATCCTTTGACTTTGAGTCTATGTTTACTGTTTGTTCAGGTGAGTTTCTTGCAGGCAACAGAATGTTGGGTTTAATTTCCGGATCCATTTTGCCACTCTGTGTCTCTTTATAGGTGCATTTAGGCCGTTGACATTGAGAGAGATTATTGTGATGGGGTTTTGTGTCATCTTTCTGTGGGATTTGTTGTTCTTATGGGGCTCCTACTTGTCTCACAGTAGCCCCTTTAGACCTTCTTTCAAGTTTGGTTTTGAGTCTATGAAGTTCCTGAGCTGTTGTTTGTCCGAGATGTAGTGTATGTTTCCTTCGAGTTTGAGTGAGAGTTTAACCAGATAAAGTATTCTTTTGAGGCATTCATTTCATTGAGTTTTTTCACTATGTCCCACCATTGTCTTCGGGCTCGGAGGGTTTCCTCTGACAGGTCTGCTGTAAATCTGAGGGGTGCTCCTTTGTATGTGATTTCCTTCTTTGACCTTGCTGCTTGCAGAATTGTGTCTCTATCCATAGCATCAGTCATTCTGACTATGATATGCCTTGGAGTCTTTTTATTTGGGTCTCTTTTTGCTGGTACTCTTCGGACTCCTTGTATCTGGATGCTTGCTTCTCCAACTCTGGGAATTTCTTAGCAATGATGTCTTTGACTGTGTTTTTTTCATTGGGGTTACTTCCCTGTGGTTCTGGTACTCCAATGATTCTTATGTTGTTCCTCTTGAAGTCATCCCCCAGAGCTCTGATTCATTCTATAGCCATTTTGAGGTCTTTGGCCATGATTTGTTGTTGTCTATAAGCTTTCTGTAGTTCATCTTCTAGGTCGCTGATTCTGTCTTCGGCTGTAGTCATTCTACTGTTGAAGGCATCTAATGAGATTTTTAGTTCATCTACCGATTCCTTTATTTGTGTGACTTCCGTTTGTAGGTTTGAAATTTCTGCTCTCATTTCTTCTTGCATTTTCTTGGTAGACCGTTGCAGTGCTTCATTCATCTCGTCCCGTAACTTATTGGATGTCTGTTCCATGGTTGCTTGTAATAGGTCGACTCTCCTCCAGATTTCCTCTCTGAATTGTTTATCTGAGAGGTCGTAGATGTGAGTAGCCCCTGATGATGTTTCTGGAATCTTTTCATTTCCCTCTCTTGGTGGAGGGGATTTTCGATGCTTCTTCATCTTGATATGGAAGTGTAGAGTCTGAGCTTTGTGGTTCTTTATTCCTGTTCCCTCTTGTTGTGGGAAGGAGGGTTTCTGTTTGTGCTAAGCTTCCCTTATTCTGTGATAGGTTGTATAAAGTTAGACTAAGCTAACGGGTATTTTGCATAGGTGGTTGAGATGATTAAAGTGATTTTCAAAGAAATAGACAATACCTATTGTGCCAAGGTCAGAGATAATATCTGTGGAGATAATATCTGCGGCCTTGTTAGCGTTGGCCGCTCCGATAGAAGGCCACGCCCACTTTGAGACCATACCCACTGAGATACAGGCCATGCCCCCAGAATCTTCCTGGCAGTGTCGCAGTTTCTCGCAGGTCCGTGCAGCGTAGGGAAGCATTTCCCTGTCGGTCCTCACCTGTTCAAGACGCGTGAGATGGGGCCTGTTTTTCTTTCTTTTGTAATTTTTTTATTTTATAAGGTAGTTCACAATGTTTTATTACATTTAATATTCAAACACCAATTCCACCACTATTACACCTTGCCACCACCATATTTGGGATGTTTCCATCCAAAGCCCCAATCCTGTCCCAAAGCAGAACTAAAATAATGTATTTTGTATTGATTGTTATGTAAAAACACCAAAAATGCTATATAAAAGGTATCCATAGAGGAATCAGTGTGAAGATTATTTTATTTTGTAGGGGCCATTAAGACCTTCTTTAAGATATCACTAACATGTTGTTAAAGGTTGAGCTTTATGAACTTTTGTATACATATGTAATATATATATTTTACTGTCATCACTGTCATCCCATTGCTCATCAATTTGCTTGAGCGGGCACCAGTAAGGTCTCCATTTTGAGCCTTGTTGTTACTGTTTTTGGCATATCGAATACGCCACGGATAGCTTGCCAGGCTCTGCTGTGCGGAGGTAGGTAGGTCGTTGGGCTCTCCGGGAGGGGCGGAGGAATCAAAACCAGGTTGACCCAGTGCGAGGCAAATGCCCTACCCACTGTGCTATCACTCCAGCCATATACATATATATGTATATACATATATGTAAATATATATGTATATATATTTTTATGATTGGTTGCTTACTATTTGAACCTCACCAATGTGGTGCGGTACTTTTGGAGAATGGGTAGGGTGTGTCTTATGTGTCCAGGAATAGGTTCACTTGTCAGTGAGGCTCGGCCCAAGTGTGTGGGGAGCGACCTTGATCGTGGCTTCAGTTGGGTTGTGGAGGTTTTTGGCTGCCAGTGCTGGGACCCTTGGGGTGGGGAGGGCTCTCACCTGCCCCGCTCTGGGACACTCCAAGTGAAACAGCCTGGCTCGGAGTCTGACCACCTGCTTTTCTAGTGTGCCTGCCTGCCTGCACGGGGCGTGGCATGGAGGGTTTCAGCCTTTGAAGATCTCTACTTGGTGGATGGGGATTCTCCAAGTTGGTAAGACTCCCAGGTTAAAGAGCTAAATGCTGTCAGCATGAGATGATGAAATCAACATGAGCAGCAGAATTAAGATCCAAGACACATTTATTTTCTTTCTTTTCTAGATGGGTAATACTGAGTAAGTACCTAACTGCTCTTGTACTAGCTTTTTTTTTTTCAAATGGAAATAATAATATAATTTTATGGGAGTTGTTATAAAGACTAAATTAGATCATATTTATTTAGTTCTAGAGAGTGTCAAGCATATGATGGGGATCCAGAATGAGAGTAAATATTATTATCACTGCAGTGTGACAAGATAATAAACTAATAGACATATTAACCACAAAAAAATAAATAATAGCAAGCAGAGATCAAAAGAAAACATATATTTTTATAGGAAATGAAGTTTAGTTTATATCACATAATCACTCATTTATGTTCCCCAAAGACATTGCTCCTCTCTCTTATGTCACTGGAATTATGTGTTTATGAATTATCTTCTGAGGTTGAGTGTGAGATCCAAAAATTTAGGAACACTTTATTCAATTTTAGAGTTTAGGAACTTCTCTTGATACCTAGCAAAAATAAGAAACGTCAAATTATTCACGAATGAAAGACTGTCAGAAAAAAATTAAACACCTCTTCAGGGAAAATTTATCCCCTAAGTTGATTTGTAGTTGTACTACCAAATGAACTCATTCTTCCCTAAATGTCACTAGGAGGTGACCAATCTCAACTGCAATTAATTAAAAGTCATCTGTAAATTTGTCAAAAGTCATCTGTAAACTTGTTACCAATGAAAGTTCCGTGAATAGGGTAGGACTGACAGAATTGAGGTCAGTGATGAGGGTCATGAGGGAAGAGAGCTGGGAAACGGGTGTATTCTCACCTGTACTGAGCAGGCATGGGGGTGCTCAGGCTGGAAATGTTCTGACTCTTCAGACAGAAACATCTCTTGAGACAAGAAAGGCAATTCATCAAGCTCCCAGGCTGACATGCCATCCCTGGAGGACATCCTGACTCTGATTCTCTATTCACTAAGAAATCTTCGGTACTGTTGCATGCTTCTCTGAGTGAACTCACAGTTTCAGGGCAGGTTTTCTTCTGGCTGTAAATGAAGAAACCTGCATTCTGACTTTCATGTGAGAATTGGTGCAAAGGAATATGACTGTGAGCCAGGTATCCAATTTCTAATCATGCCAAACAAAAGAATAAGTACAATAAGGTTGCTAGTGCTCTTTAACTGCAGACTCCTAGGAGTCAGATAATAGAGGAGGTAAGGTGATTGCCCTGCAGGAGGCTGACTGTGGTTCAATCCCTGATACTGCATCTGGCACCCAAGCACTGCCTGGAGTGATCCCTGAGTTCAGAGGCAGGGGTAATCCCTAAGTCCTGCTAGGAGTGGCCCAACTCTCCCCTCCCCCAAATAATAAGAGGAGGTAAAAGTTACAAGGTTCAGACCTGCTAGACTTACCTATGACTTATCTATAGTATTGCTTCAAAAAGTAAGGCTGAGATTACCATGAAAAGCTACAGGCTAAAAGGAAACCACAAACTTCAGTGTTATTATTCCCCATCAGTCCCTCAGAGTTCAAAGAAGCATTACAGGAATCACAACACCAAAAACAATTTCCTTTTTCTCAAAAGACATCAAGCAAAAGATCAAAAAGTAATAGGTATATATTATGAGGGAAAAAAAAGCTGTTGGTTGCCTAAAAGGAAGAATTTTTGACAGGCTGGCTGAAGTTAGAATTATTATAACATATAGCTATAAAATCTAAATTCCCAATATTTTTCAATATAAGGTAGACAGTTATTGTTCCAATAATCATTTCTAGAGTTTCTTGATTCTTCAAACATACTTACATGACAACAAAATAATCTGTTGATTCAGTGCAAATAATTTAAACAAATGCCTGTCTCATATATACAAAATAACTACTAAAAAGCTTAACTGTGATCTATGAACCAAGAGACATGTTCTATTTATTTTAATCCAGACAACATGGAAAGTATCAAAAGGTTAATAATCACCCAGATGTAGTTTTTCTTATTGTTGCCATAAGGAAACATTGCTTTAGAAAACTTTCTCTGTGAAATCTTAGGTCTTTATAAAATTAGAATGGCTTCAAGCTCCCTCGTACTCCGTGTCTGCTTCCAACAATCTCTAGCACACCAGTCTATCTGCAACTTCCATTCTCTGTGTGTGTCTATCTGACTCTTTCTCACTTTGATAACACTCTCCATTGTCTGAGTCTTTCCCCCTCCCTATTCAATTTTCCTTCTTTCTTCATTTTTCCCATTTATCGTTCTTCTTATCTATCACAGTGATATCTAATAAAGCTTTCTGTAATAAAATTTTTGTTCCTCTGCATTTTCTAATACAGTAGCCATTACCCACTTGTAGCTTTAGAGCATGTGAAATGTGGTTATTGCAGCTGAGGAAGTGAAATTTTAATTTAATTAATTTTAATTCACTTCAAGTTAATTTTAAATAGTTACATATGGTTAGCATGACCATATTGGACAGTGCAGATTTCTGTCCATAGAATTAATGTTCCCAATAATTATAGTCTATGTGCCTATGGATAGAGAGAGACTCTTCCACTCTGAAAAATGAGAAATGGAAGTTTATGTGGCTCTCAAATGATTTCTCTTTTTCACCCCTCAACAAACCCTCTCCCTCAACATTTTTAAAAAACTTTCTAAGCTTGAAATATCTAAGGACTTTAAGGAAGAAGAAATAAAATTGAAGTAATGAAGAAAGAGAGGGAGGAGGGTGGAGATTGCTATGAACTAGAAAGGCTGTAATTCTCTCAAGCCATCCCTGTGAGTCTGTTTTGGCCTTGCCTATCAATAGAACATTAATGGCTGATTAGCAAATACTTCGGATCTGTGGGTTGGCAAGAGGAAATCTGTGCCCGGCTCCTCCATTCGGAGTCCCTGAGCACAGAGATTTCTCACACCCGCTCTCTGCCAAGGCCAGAGCAGATGTCAGTCGGAAAGGCAGCTCTTGCCCTGAATGTGTGGGTGATTCAGTCTAGAGCGAAAGCTCCGCCTAGAGGCCGCAGAAGTTAATGCAGTCTCACTAACACACGGTCTTCATTCATCCTAACAAGAAAGCTTATACAGTAGAAAATCTCATCTCCAACTCCTGCCACAAAATCACACATTCATGGGGGTGTGAGGAGGTGGATAAAGTGAAGCATTTGTCAACTCCATCTCACCAAAACACTACCTCCCTGATTCCACCACAGTGAAACACTTTATTTCAGAACAGTCTTGCCTCGCCCTTGGCCCTCCTGGGGACAGTGCAATGCGGCACCAGAGGCCAACCCTTCCTGGTTCTCTGCGGAGTGTACGCACCACCCTACATTCTTTCCTTTTATTTGGAGATTGAACAATGTAAATGATTTTACTGACAATGAGTACTTAATAAGGAATCTAGAGATAGAATTAGATCCTCCTACTTTCCCTTCATTTAATGACAATGGAATAATCTATTGTTACATTAAATGCATTAGAGATGAGCATAATAACCCTGCTATTTTTATCTCTTCCCCGCCACCTTTACTAGATTTACGCTTTATTTTAGACAATGCAGAACTGTGATTTTTTAATTTCCTTTTTGACACTCTCTCCTGGTGATGTTTTTATCCAGATTGCCCTGGACAAAAAAAAAAATCCGGGTCTGTGGGGGGTGAGTCTGCATGAAAAGCCATTTGAGGCGCTGGCTGCCCTGCTGGTAGCCTGAGTTCCTATCAAGGAGGACTGATTCAGCATACAGAAATGGGGCAGCAGTGGCTTTAATAGCACTGTCATGGAAACTCAGGCTTTTTGATGCTTTGTGGTCAGCCCATGAAGGTGTGGTCAGTGACCTTTGCTATGATTGCAAACCTTGCTGGAGCCTGAGTAGGTGAGTCCCAGCTCCCATTTTCCTTGGTAGTGGGGAACTGGACGAGGCGGGGTAAGGCTATGGTATTGGACAGAACGTGCCTGTTCTCATTTAGAGCTGGAGCAGAACTAATATTTTCCCATTTATTTATGTTCATTCCACATTTGTCTCATAGGCAGTTGTACAACCAAGTCCAGCGAGTTATAGTTGTTGCCTTCACACAAAGTCCGTTCTCTATTAGTCACAAAGAGAGAGACAGGCATAGAAATCCTGTACTCATTTGTGGATCATAAAATAATATAATATGAGACAAACACCCAAGGATAGTAGAGGCAAGAGCCAGGAGGATCACTCCTCAGCTTGGAAGCCTGCCTCATATTCTGGGGGATCCTTCCAACCAACCACTAAATCAATGTTGGTTGGAAGGATTGCTCAGGATGGGAGATGTGTGTTGAAAGTATACTAAGGACCACACATGATGGTCTCTCGGTATTGTATTGCAAATCATAATGCCCAAAAGAAGAGAGAGGGGCTAGAGCGATAGTACAGTGGGTAGGGCATTTGCCTTACACTCAACTGACCCGGATTCGATTCCCAGCACCCCATAAGGTCCCCTGAGCACCGCCAGGAGTAATTGCTGTGTGCAGAGCCAGGAATAATCCCTGTGCATTGCCGGGTGTGACCCAAAAAGAAAAAAAAGGAGAGAGTACAAAAGAAGGTGCCTACCACAGAGGCAGGGGGAGGGGTGGGTGGAGTGGGAGTGGCAGGAGGGATACTGGGAACATTGGTGGTGGAAAACACCAGTGGAGAGATGGGTGTTCGATCCTTATATGACTGAAACTCAATCATGAAAGCTTCGTAACTGTATCTCACAGTGATTCAATAAAAAACATTAAAAAAACAAGAAAACAAATTTCATTCTCTCTGGTAGCCATCTGACAAAATGTTTTAGGCCAAAACTTCTGTGTCTATGAAACTGATAAATTTCAGGGGACTCCTACCAGGTTGTTATCTTTGCTATACTACGCAATATATATGTTGTCATATTAAGTTACATTGCTATGTTGCCATGTTATCAATATAGGGAAGGGGCCAAGAAAGTGGCTCTCAGCAGCTTAAAGCCCTTCAGTAAGAATGAGCACTAAACCAGGTGCTACCTGCCCCCTTGTGCTGAGGCAACTCTGAGATCCCACAGTGAACCCCCTAGCAAGAGGAAATAAAGAAATCTAGGAAGTAATTCCCAACTGTAGCTTAAAGCTTGCATTTAATGAATGTTCTGATGCTATTTGTTATCCAGGAAAGTTAATCTTCATTCATTTTCAATCAAATATTTAAGGAGTCCCCCATTGTGTGGGAAGCATTCAACTAGGCTTTTTTCTAAGTTCTATGAGCAAAGCAGCAGCCCTTAAGGAGTTGACAGACCAAAAAGAAAAATAAGACAAGTGCATAAATAACTACAATAAATTGAAAAATATACAAGCTGGCATGTGAAAAGACAAACAGATAAGCTACTAGAGATCAGGGATGGTAGGATTGATGGAAGGATAATAAAAGCAGGAACACATAGAATCTGAACTGAGACTTAATGAAAGAGTAGGATTTTGACAAGTGGAGATTCTTCAACATAAAATTAACAGAGCACTAAGTTTTTCAAAATACTGTCACATTCATTAACCCACTTGAGCTTTTTGGCAGCTCTGTGGGATACCGAGTTAATAATATTGTTATTATCTTTGGGAAAAAATGGGAAAAAAGCTGAGCTTGGATAATTTAAATGACACACCCAAAGTCTTCGGCCTAGCACAGAGTGCTGGACAAATTTCATGAATCACTCAAAGAGGCAGGAGCTTTACTGCACCATTCTCGGATTCTGAAATGGTCCCCCAGATTTCCCATAACCTCTCCCCAAATAATCTGTAAGACTGTGAATTTGGTGGATTTTACTCCATGATTGGGTTATGTGAGGGACATGGTTGACTTTTTAAAGGGCAATTATTCAGATGGGCCTAACCTAATCACATAAGCTTTAAAAGCAGGCAGGCTTCTTCAATTGATCACAGGAGGGGAAGTCTGAAAGATTTAACTAGAGAGATTTAATTTACTGCTGGGTTGGAGAGACACATGTGACAAGGACCTTAGAGCAGCATCAAAGAGTTGAGAAGAGTCCCCAGCTAATAGCTAACAAGACAATGGGGACCTTAGTCTTACAATTGAAAAGAAAGGAATTCTGCCAATAGCTTGAGGGTGACTGAAGCAAACCACTAGACAAACATATGGACTTAGATTCCACCCTTATGAAAATCTGAATAGAGAATTTCATTGCATTATACTGGACCCTGACCCACAGAGAAACAGTAACAGATCATTTAAAATAGAGATAAAGTTATTTATTAATGTGTTCAGGTATAGACCACTAAGTATGTACTAATTAACTACACAGCAATAAGAAACTAATACAGAAGTGACGTATTAGTCATAATCTATCACCTTTCTTTAAGAACTCTGCCAAGATAAACTTGTTACTCTAAAAAGGACAATTTATTCTCTATCTGCTGGGTACATTTTGTTATTTGCCCATATCCTTAGCTTTGCCTATTCCAATGTCTATTATGACCTTTCTTCACTTATACAATTATATTTATAAATTTCAAGATAGGTGGAACAAAAGAAGTCTCAACCAACTATATTATAATGGTAAGGCAGATTGCATTTTCCAAAAATGGTTTCAACAGTATTTCTGATTCTACATGCTGATTCACCATTTGCCATTTTCCTATAAAAATATGAATTCTCTGCCCACATCTGGAGACCAGGAAGAGCTTTGGAATGGAATACAGTGGGGGTGATATCACATGAACTCTAAAGCCAGGCCACAAAAAGTGATAGGGTTTCTGCTCCCATGCTTCCTCCTACTTGGACATTCATCCTTAGAATCCAGTGACAATGTTATAAGAAGTCCAAGCTGGCCACATGGAGAGGCCTGCTCGATCTCTGAGCAGTAGTTCACCCAAATAAATAAAAGGCTTACCTTAGGAGCTGGAGCAATAGCACAGTGGGTAGGGCATTTGCCTTGCATGCAGCCAACCGGGTTCGATTCTCAGCATCCCATATGATCCCCTGAGGACCACCAGGGGTAATTCCTGAGTGCATGAACCAGGAGTAACCCTTGTGCAGTGTTGGATGTGACCCAAAAAGAAAAAAAAAGGGGGGCTTACTTTAAACACAGGTAGTGTGCAGAAAGAGCGAGCTAGTGGTCTACACTTGTTAAGGACAAGGAAGCTACAACTGCCTCTTGCTCAAAGCTTTCATTGCTTACAATTTTCACAATACAAGGATGCAATTATCCAGGGTATATTGCATTTATTTTGATCAGAAACTAGGGATGATCAATAAATGGTTACAGCATATTGGGAACATCAGGAGATCTCAGACATTTCAGCACATCAGCCCTTATCTCTAGCATACGTCCTGCATTCAGGACCTCGCTCTTATAGCTTCTGTGTATTCCAGTTAGAAACTCTTATGGGTCCTTCCCATCCTACATGAGCTCCCAGAGGGACCTATTAGAGATAGCAGAGCCAGAGCGGTGGCCCAGGAGCCCAGTGCTGGCTGAGACCCCAGCTAGAAAAAGTGTTAAACTACTGATTCTTCAGATCGGGATGAATCTCTGACTTGTACTCCTTGCCAGATTTATGGTATAAATATTGCCACAGTGGCTGATTTTAAGCTGTAAATACAATGCCCCAAAATGCAGTCTGGAAGAGAAATATCCGAAGTCGGGTTTGAGGATACCATTCCTCCCAGCAAACAGCCTATACAACAGCCATGTGGGCGAACCATATCAGGAGCAAATGCTGCATCCCTCAGGGGCCAGAAGGGCTAGTCAGTGGTTGGAAGCTACCACAACTGCGTTGGGGTGGAGGGCAGTTAGGATAGAGAGGGAACCAGTATGATGATGGCAGTTGGAAAAAATCACGCTGGACAAGAACCAAGTGTCAAAAGTAGGAAAAGGGATACACATGATAATCTTTCCATATCCGATGTAAACCATAATGCCCAAAAGGAAAGGTGTGTGTGTGGGGGGAGGGGGGTGTAAAAAGAGAGAAGGGAAGAAAACTGCCTGCCATAGAGGTGGGGGGTGAGGGGGTAGAGAGGGCAGGAGGGAGACTGGGATCATTGGTGGTGGGAAATGTTCACTGGTGAAGAGACAAGGTGTTGAAACATAATATGACTGAAATCCAATCATGAACAATGGTGTAACTGTGTATCCCACTATTATTCAACCAAAATAAATGCATTAAGATTAAGCACAGTGGTGATGGTGGAAAATAAAAGAAAAAAAAATCTTCAGATAGTTCTACATGGAGCAGAGGCATGGCTCCTCTCCAAAGCCTTACCTGAATAGGAGTAAAGTAAATTATTATTGTTCTTTCAAGCTACTAACTATCAAAAGAGTTTTCTAGAAAGCATGGAATAAAACTTATGGACAAAGATGAAAAAGAAGAAAACTTCAAGATGACCCAGGTAACATAAGCACAAAAGACAACAAAAGTAGTTATACAGCTGAGATTAAGGAATCTGCAGCTAAGGTTCCAAAGTTTGAAAGCTATAATTATAGACTAATAAAACCCAAAAGAAAAGAGATAACAAAGTAGCTGTTATTGGCTAGATATTACATCTAGCCTAATCTGATTAAAGTAATTCACACTAAGATGGTACTGGGTCCCAGGTTACCCTCCAAAGGAACATTTGCATTTTTAAAGAAAGGGGAAACAAAACAAATTGTAATTTTCTTGACAATGCTAGCCTGGGATATTCTGTGGCTAAAGTCAAGTGATGATAGTTGTTTATATCTAAATTCAAAATGAAAACTCATTTTAATGAATGTAATTTGTTCAATTTAAAATTTGGTTCATTATAAAACTAAGGGTTTCTTAAATCATTCATGACTGCAACAATTTTGCAGTTGGTGAGTCCTAGAAAATGCCAAGGCAAATTATTAAGTGTTGCATTAATGTTGCCAGAAAAATTTAGAATCAAATTTATACTTTTGGGGCCATGTGACTTGTGGAAGTGGTTTCATACTGCAGATACAATGCAGTCATATTTTTTGCTGGTTAAGTGTTCTTAGTTTTGTAAATGAAATTAAGCACATCAATATTTCATGGAGCACTTCTCTGAATATGCCTTTCTCCAGGTGTTTTGCCACCTGAACAAGATTGAGAACCACTAATTTAAATGAATCTATCATTAGTGGAAAGTCAACGATGCTATTTTCTCACAGGTTGGGACACTTAGCCTAAGAGTTCCTGAATAGCTGCCCTGCTTTCACCACAGGATAGAAAGAAGAGTGAGCGGCATCCTGGCATCTTTCTTCAGAAAGACTTAAGACAGTGGAGAGAAGTGAGAGGCTTTCTAAAGGTAATGTTAGCCTGAAGATACAGAAGCCTCGGGTGGTCCAAAGATGTAGGTAATTTTCTAAGATTAGATTGCACACATATAAAATGAAAATTATAATCAAAGTCTAGTGATGAGACGGACAATTAAAGGAAGTGAGCATGGACCCAGGATGGTAATCCTCATTCTAACACACTTAGCAGCTTTGAGGAAGTGGCTCTGTGTGAGAGGATTACATCAAAGTCCTGGAAAAATGCGTCTCAAACAAAGCTTTTAATAAGACAATCAATCATCATAGACTTGAAAAGGGTTGGCAAAAAATAAAAATAAAAAAATAAAAGATTTGGCCAGTTTTGGAAAAAGAATTCCCTTAGTATACTTATAGGCATTGTTTTCCTTTTTCGTTTGGGGGTCCACATCTGGCTGATCTCAGGGCTTACTCTTAAAGGGGACCATATACGATACCAGGGATCAAATCCAGGTCAGCAGCATGAAAGGCAAGTGCCCTACCCACTGTCTCCCTCTCAAATTCTGAAAAAATAATTAAGTCCTTTTTAAACATAACTCTGGATAGTGCAATAGACCTAAATATAATTTCTCTGGTAGTGAAAACTATGATGGCTGAATTTCCCAACATTTGGGCTTCCTCATAAAAATCTAGGACCTCATAATTAGCAAGAGGATTCTGAGTTTACATATAATACAGTGATAATTACTTATTGATATTTTTGTGCTTTATGTCCCATTCATTTCTAAAATGGATTCGAGATAGCACTACTTTTTGTATCAAAATTGACTCTCAAGCTCTCCCTCCCTTTTTTTCCCAATCCTTCTTCCTGCCTTTCTTATGATAATATATCAAGATTAATAGATCTAGATAGCTCCTTTTTATTATCAACCAATGATTTTTAATGTTTTTTGATTTAATGTCCTAAGGAAATCAACCTCTTCTGAGATTCCTTATCCACTATTCAATCTTATTCCAGCACATATTCTTGCTATAGCTATCATCTTTCTTTTCTAACATGAGTTTTCCTTAATCTCTCTCACTTATTCCACTTAAAAATAAGAAAAGCAGAGCCAGAGAGATAGTCTAGTGGATAGGGTGCTTGCCTAACACTGAGCTTTTAGGGCTTTGACATTCTGTATATGCTCCACCAAGCCCTGCCAGAAGTGATTCCTAAGGACAGAACCAGGAGCAAGTCCTGAGGACTGCTAGATATGACCTCCAAACTAAGAAAAAGCAAAAGGGAAGGGAAAAGAAAGGGAAGAGAAGGATCAAATAATAGTGAAAGTAACACACTTATAACAATATTGTCTGCCATGGAGGCAGGAGGAGAGTGGGAAAGGGGGGGTATACCTGGGACATTGGTGGTGGGGAATGTGTGCTGGTGGAGGGATGGGTGTTTGATCATTGTGTGATTGTAACCCAAACATGAAAGCCTGTAATTATCACACAGTGAGTGATGCAATAAAATTTTTTTAAAAAGAAATTCTATATAGTAGAAGAGCCTACAGAATTCTATACACAGTATGATTCCTTTGTCTATGTGTATTCATATGCATATGAATTAAAAAAGGATACACAGCGCCTAAAATTTTTTTCCACTTGAAAATAGTGATATTTCTTATAATTGTGAATATTTTGTACAGAACAGATATTATTATTACAGTTGTAACAATACATAATACTATATGGTGCCCATTTCATGCCCTTAAAAATGTTAGTGGTTTTTTCAATTCTCTACATGGCTCTAGAGAGCTTGGCACTGGGTTTACTATTTCCTTTTCAGTTGTGTATTCTGCTAGGATGTGGCTTCTGCCTGGTTCTTCATTCCCCTCATTTTCTCAGAGTTGTAAATTTCAGAGACTCAACCACTCGGAGTGAAATCGTGTGGCTCTCTCTCTCTCTCTCTCCTCCACACCTCTAGATTCTGCTTCCTTCTATTAGTTGGTCCCTACTTAATATATCTTTTTTTTTCACTCTTTCCCTTGCTCAAACCTTATCTTTGCAAGTTTAATTGAGCTCACCACCACACAGGTACCAAGAGCCAATGTTATTGCTTGGGTTCATACACAAGTTGAAGCTGTAACTCACCACATTTATTTAATTAAGATAAAGTCATGCCAGAAGTCTGAAGTTGGCTTCTGATCAGAACTTTTCTTTGCCTATCTTCCTTAGTATCTTTATGTAATGATCACATCAATATTTATCTTTCGAGGCTTTTTAAAATGCCTTCACCTCAAATATAACAAGAGGCCAAGAACATTAATATATTTGACCCAATACACCATTCCTGGAAATACAGACCAAAGGGAAAACTCCAAAACTTGGGGTTGAGGGGGGAATATGCTATGAGGTATTCGCCATAGCATAATTTACAATAACAAAAACTAAAAGTAACCTAAGTGACCCACAATTGAAAAATAATGAAATAAAGTGAGGCATATCCATAAAATACATTTTAAAAATTACTTCCATTAAAATTAATGAAAAAGAGTAGGTAGCAATGGGTATGAATTAAAACATAATTCCAATGGGGGAAGAGTAGTGCTTAAAATCATTTTTAGCCTCAGTAAATGGGTGGAAAAAAGGAAGGACCAAGCAGGGATTATATAAAAAGCATTGTTTTCCTTCCAAGTCAGTTACTTAATTCCAACTAAACCAAAAGCTGCCTATAAAATCCAGGATTGAAGGAGTTTAGGACCCACCTGTGAGCTGGCATGAAGTTTTCTTACTGTTGGTTACTCTGATCAGGGTGACTGCCTTAGGAGAAAATAAACAACTTCAAATCGAAGCATGGCAAAGTACCTTGATTTCCCACTATCTAACTCTCTCCATTCTGAATTAAACAAACTAAAGATCAGAATTGTCACTGCCACAAACCAGGCCAGACCTACTGCTGCCTCTGCCTTCCATTTAGATGCTGAGCGATGCTGGGCCCTCCTGCCTTCCACCAGAATCTGCTTAAACCTATCTCATCAAGTACACTAGCCCTATTTCATTGCTCAACATGCCTGTCTCAGAGCAAAAACAATTTAAGCAACGAAAAACCAAAATGGAGACATAAGACCCTGACTAAAACTAAAATAACATTAAGAAGCTGTTGAGTGTCAGTTCTCAGACAAATGCACCTCCAGGAAGAAACTGAAATAAAACCTACCACCTCAGAGCACTGAGGACTGAGTCAACCAATCACTGCACCACTCACCCTGACCCAATCCACAAAACCATGTACCTTTTAAACTTTGACTGGCTTATAGCCTCCTTTGAGTCATCTCCCTGCATGTGAAGTACCCTGCCCTCTCTAGGATAGTTGGAGGTTGTGGGGTTTGGATCAGACCCGAGGGAACACTCCTGGCTCTGTGTCAGGGGTCTCTGCTGACAGTGCTCAGTGCGCCATATAAAAAGCTGGGAATGTGATGCCACATCTGCCCACCATCTACTTAAGCTCCCACACGACCACGATTCAGAGACACAAATGAATCTCAGACCCAAGCAACTTGCTGCAGAGATGGCTTGAGGACTTTGCAATAGGCCTTTTCCACTGGGCTGCTCCAGAAGGGGCCAGGTACTGTCCCTCTGCCTGCCTTCTAGAAGCCCCGGTGGCCGCCATTTTCTAGAAGTCAGTGAGAAGCTCCGGGTAAGAGATCTGGTGAGAGCAAATCCCAAGCCCCACAGGACAGGGGAGGAGTGGACCCTTCTCCTTCCCCCTGCCCCAATAGGACTCTGAGATAATGCCACATCAGGCCACCGTCTACTTAAGCTCCCACACGGCCATGATCCAGAGACATGACACACAAACGAACCTCGGACCCGAGCAACTTGCTGCAGCCATTTCTTCAGACCCTAATTATTAAAATCTTAGGATTCCTAGAGCATGCAGCTGCAACATTATATTGTAGCACTGCCGTCCCATTGTTCATCTTTTTGCTCCAGCGACTTCTTGTTACTGTTTTTGGCATGTCGAATATGTCACAGGTAGCTTGCCAGGCTCTGCCGTGCGGGCAGGATACTCTTGGTAGCTTGCCGGGCTCTCCGAGAGGGACAAAGCAATCGAATCCGGGTCAGCCACATGCAAGGCAAATGCCCTACCCGCTGTGCTATCACTTCATAATAAGGAATACAAAACACATTGTCTAGCATTGCATTTTCAGCGGTATGAGGGGTGGTAGGACTGGTCTCAAAATATCAAAGGTAACTAAAGTAGAGAAAGAGAGTATTGTGCAAACTGTCTGCTACACAAGCAGGGGGAGGTGTGGAAGGGGGAGTGGATACTGGGGATTTGGGTGGTGGAAAACGTGCACTGGTGAAAGGATGAGTGTTTGATGAATGTATGACCGAAGCTCAAACATGAAAGTTTTGTTACTGTACCTCAGGGTGAATCAATCAATTAAATAAATAAATAAATAAATAATAAAGTGCTGGGGATGGAACTGGAGCTGGCCCCATACTAAGCACATATCCCCTTCCAGTTCTTTGTGTATGTAAAAATGTCCTGCTCCTTTGTCCCTCATCCTAAACTCTTGATAAACTCTTCTTCTTTGTTCCAGTTTGGCTAGTACTCAGTTTCTTGTTACTGGTTCCTGCAGAGGGTCTACACTAGTACCTATGTTCATTCACTAAAAGAATACAAGGAGGACCTTTTATTTTATGACAACAGGAAAAATGAAAGCAGCGTTTGCTTTCCATTACAGAGATAGTGTGTATTCTGAGACACGGTAGGCATTGCTAAGCCCCCCACCCCAGACACTCCACCCCAGGAGCGACTTGATGAAAGCAGCACATTTATCCTATCATTCCTACTTTCACTATTTGTTAGTGTGACTTTTGACTTTCTGTGTTATTTGATATGACTTGCTGGATGATTATCTAGATCTGGGAATACTCAAAAATGTTTCCACATAAATTAACAGTCACTGCTTCCTCACTTCACACTATTTTCACTTAGGAAAGTCTACTTAAGCTCACTCAGCTTTCCCATTAGTACTTTCAGATGGTGAAGAAAGGTAGGGAGAGACAGTTCATTCCTCAAGGTTGTGTCCGAACCGAGTTAGAATCACAGAACCTCACTCCTCCCGCTCCTGTCAGTGTGGTCAGAGAACGCAAAGGCCCCATTTCAGAGACTTGTTCCTGGAAAAGCAAATCCACATTGTCATTTTTTTTAATGCTGCATAAATTTCCCAGCCATCTACCAAGAGTCAAATACTTATTCTCTTAAAATCCCTGGGGAGCGGAAAGCCACTGCAGTAAATGTATTCAGTAGTGAGCTCGCCTTCATGGAGCTCTCTGTAGGCTCAAATCAAGACTTTCCTAAAATCTCAAGTTGTACAGCATCCCAGGTCACCAGAGATGCACATTTTATTTAAAAATTTAAAAAGCAATATGTACATTTTAAAAATGGATGGGAAGAAATACGTCTAAATGATCATTACAATTATTAGAATGGTAAGAGTTACAGATGAATAGGTAGAATCAATTTAGATTGTCGTTTCCCAAGTTTTTGTATTTGCTTTCTCAATCTAAAACATAAAGGAAAAATAGCACCAGACAGTTTGAAGATCATTACCATTTATCAAAATTCATTATGAAACAGAACATTTCTTCTATTTGATATCTCTTTAATTTCTGTCTTTTTTTAACCTAAATTGAAGCTCTCCATGGGGTCCTACGAATCTATTTATCCCTCTATCCCTTTTCCATGTTGCCTTAGAGGAACCAAGCAGAAAAACCACAAGCTGCCTTTTATTTTAAAAAAAAAAAAAAAGGGAAAGGGGGAAAAAAAAAGAAGGAAAGAAACACTCAGCAGCCACAGGCACTAATGTGAGAAGCTGGAGAAGGTGTCGTTTTTCACTCAAACTGACATTTAAGCTGTTTCATAAATATGAAATCAAACTTGAGGGTCCAGATGGGCTGCCGCCCCCTCTGCCTTTTGCTGGAATGACATGCTATTTACCAGCCTCCGAAAGAGGGACTGAGGAATGAAACTTTCAGATGATGAGTCACTCGGGCAAAGGATTGATGAGTGATACATGCACTGGCCATTTCTTCAGGCACACACCAAGAAAGAGGCACTGGACAATAAACGGTGACCCCCACAGCAAAACTGGAACAAGAAGCAAGGTGGGCATGTTTTCCAGGCACTGCACAAATAAACAGTCACAGCTTATCACCCTGTTATATGAAGGCTTTTTTTCCAAGTGAAGATTTTTGGTTTATTTTTTACATTTAGGTGATCCCATAAGAAATGATTCCATACCACACTTGGATTAAAATAAAACTGTCACATGAAGCCAATATAAAGTTTGGATTTTGAGGACATAGGGAGCTGTTAAGATTTGGAAAGCATAGAGTAGAATATTTTATGATGGTACTACCCCACCAGGCAGAGCCTGGCAAGCTACCCATGGCATACTTGATATGCCAAAAACAGTAACAACGACTGTCCTCTTTCCCCCGACCCTAAAAGAGCCCCAATATGCCTTTGGGCTACACTAGCACACAACAGAAACGAATGGAGACATTACTGGCTCCCGCTCGAGCAAATCAATGAACAATGAGATGACAGTGATACAGTGATACTACCCCACCAACTGGTTCTTAGAGCAATATTTTGGTAAGTATATTAGCATTGTCTCTAGAGCTGGGAGAGGTGAGAATGGCTTCTTCAGCCATGGCATGCCCTGCAGTTACCATTTATTATTCTCCTGCAAAGCTACAATCTGTCCCCAAGTGAGGAAGATTAACTGTGATCATTGTGATATTTCATCAATCTAGAGAATTCTCAGGAATACTCTGGTACTTATCTCTGATTCCTACTTGCAACTCTGAGAAGTCTCAGGTTCCTGAAAAGCAAAGAGATGGCCCTGGTTTATTCTAATTACTGATGACAGGAATTATGGAGACCTTTCAAAAAAACATATTTTAATTGTAGAAGATTGATTTGAATAATGCCCATAAATCTCACACTTCTTAATCACTTAAAAGGCCATAATTTCAGATCGTGGGGGACATCGTTTTTATCAATGAAAATAGGCTAGATATTTGTTAGTGCCAGGTGTGACCTTCAGCAACACTGTTCTCTGAATGGACAGAAAAAAGATCTTATACAACAGGATACATTTTAGTTTAGTTGATCAAATTATTTGATTTACCAGATTTGTGTGTACCCAAAAGAGATTTGTTTTATTTCAGAGAGCTATTTTACTAACTTCTTCCAAATACACTATGTGAAATGAAGTCCCCCAAAAGAAAACTAAAAGCACAATGTTAGCAAAGGAAATGACTCACCCCTCACCCCAGACCAGCAACACTGTGACCCTTGCCAAAGCAGCACAGTGTCTGCACCAGGTCTGAATCAGGATTCCCTTCACATATGCCACCTCTGAGCATAGGATCTGATCAAGGACAATATGAAAGCCTTGCACTTACCTGTGAGCTAATGTATCTCTCCAAATTAGGGAAAGAGTAGCTATAGAATCACTTGAAGGATTAGTCAAATATTCTGTGAGAGAATCCAGTCTAGAAGAATAAAGAAATTGGTAGGTCTTCAGTTATCAGTGGGTGGGAAATTTAGTTGCAGATATATGCCTTTCTCTTGATACAGTTTAGTGAAGAAATAAGTTTTTATACCACTATATGCATATGCATGCAAAACATATACAAACGTGTGAAATATATGAACACAGAACAAGTCAGTGAGTCACCAAGAATAGTCCAAAAGTAGAATGCGTGTATGGGTATGTGTGTGTATACACACATATATATTTCATATAAATACATATATATTTTTGTATTTATATAAACCCTTAATATATTAATACTAATATATATTAGCCTATATATAGCCACACATTAATTAAAATTTATATATTCATGTATATAAAGTTGACTCAAGAGATCTTTATTATTCAGCCTAGTTTTAAAGCTTTCAATTTTTTCTAAGTAAAATTTTCTAGTGAGTCGATCATTGGATTTCTAGTCTTCCAATATTACTAATTTCAGACATATCTGTCTTATACCTACATGCATATACTTGTGGCAGGGGTCCTATCGGGTCCCTTTGAGAGAGCAGCATCTGGGGGTAGGCACCGGGGTTCCAAAACCTATTTGACCCACTTCCCCCTTTTCAGAAAATATGGTACCCAGTACCTCTCTGGAAATATATCTTATTTAAGGGGAAAAAAAGGAAAAACATATAAAACAACTTCCCAACTGCACTGAGGCAACCAGTAGCCCCTTCAGGGTTTGGGGACAATATATTCCACTTTGGATTTGGAAAACACTGAGCTAGAATAACAGTAGGTTCTATTTAAAAATGGGGAGATGCATTCTAACTCGGGATAAAACAAAAGGGTAAAATTTTGCAGTGAAATCTACTCCACCCAAAGGGAACTAGTCCACTCTGTAATTTATGACCCTAATCATTTTGTTGAGATAATGGACCAAATGTTGGTAACTTCCACAATAGAAAGCACTTAATAGTTCAGCAAAAGAAAACTCAATCTCAATAAATATTAAAAATGGCATTCTATTTAGCTCCAAAAAAGCATATTTTACTTGAATATTATGTTCTTACTTTGTACTAGACACTGAATAGGGTTTATAAATAGTTTTTTTTCCTACTCTAATTGCATATGTTTGCTAGGAAAAAATCAAACATAGTACATGACAATAAATAATTATGTTCTCAATTTATAGACACATTCTGGGGGTCTTTTTCCATAGTGATGATATGATTTATAAAAGACAATGGGAAACAAAATAGGGATAAAATGGACAGGTATCAAAGGAAAATTGATGTTAAATATAAAATAAAATAACTATAAAAGTATGTTTTCTCCAGATAAACCTGAATTAGAAGGATTGGCTGCAGTGGAGTTTTACTGCAATGTAAGTACTTCCTCAGGTCAGTATCAGGATTCCAAAGAAGATGCAATAATGGTAAAAAATGGAATGTGAGAAATTAAAATGGTTCAAAGAGTCTTGTGAAAACATAAATGGCATATTGGACCAAAATGGTGATGAACCTAGAATAAGCACTGTAGCACTGTCGTCCCATTGTTTATCCATTTGCTTGAGCAGGCACCAGTAACGTCTCCATTGTGAGACTTGTTGTTACTATTTTTGGCATATCGAGTATGCCACAGGTAGCTTGCCAGGCTCTGCTGTGCAAGGAGGATACTCTTGTAGCTTGCCAGACTCTCCGAGAGGGACAGAGCAATCAAACCCTGGTTGGCCATGTGCAAGGCAAGCGCCCTACCTGCTCTGCTACTTCTTCAGCCCATAAAAAAAAAAATGAATGAGACAGATTTTCAAAGGAGATTAGAAGATCAGAGACAAGGAAAAAACTTTGTCACCTGCATAGGGTCCAAAGGTCTGAAGAGGCAGGGCCCACAGGATTAGAGCCAGGCATGCAGGAACAGAAATATTACTTAATACTGTAGAGTACAATGTCCTAAGAACCACTCACACTGCTATGTAACTTCCCATGTCATATGCAATAAATTCACTGGTGATGTATCAAGAGGCTTAGCAGCAATGGAGAACTTCAAGATGAAGAAGATGTCACCCAGAGTTAAGAGGAGTATGACCAAGTGTGGAGTACTGATGATTAGACAGAATAAAACTTAAGAACCAGAGATGCAGAACATGGGGGAAGGCATTTGCCTCACATACCACTGACCCAGGTTCAATCACCAGCACCAGAGAAAGTCCCGAAGCCTTACTACAAATAATTCCTGAATGCAGATCCGGGAGGAAGCCCTGGACAGAGTTGGGTATGGCCCCAAAACATGATATTGTGCATAGAAACCTTTAAAGAATCCACAAAATAATTCCTAGAAACAATTTAAATCAATATAGTAGTCAGTTACAATCTTATTAGTAGACAGCATTGTCGAAGAGAAAAGATTTTTAAAAAAACTTTCACTCACAACCATATTTTAAAAGCTCAAGTTGGAGCTGGAGTGATAGCACAGTGGGTAGGGCATTTGCCTTGCACGAGGCCGACCCAGGTTCAATTCCCAGCATCCCATATGGTCCCCTGAGCACCCCCAGGAGTAATTCCTGAGTGCAAAAGCCAGGAGTAATCCGTGTGCATAGCCAAGTGTGACCCAAAAAGCAAAAAAAAAAAGCTCAAGTATATAAGAATAAACTCAACAAAGTAGGTGAATGGTTAATTTAGCATGGCCATTAAACCTGTACTAAAAGAAATAGAATAAGATAAAAGGAAACAAATGCACACCCCTTGTTTGTGGAATAAAACAATCAGTATCATTAATATGACTTTCCCACTCAAAGCTTTATAGACTAAATGCAACAACCATCAAAATTTTCATGACATACTTCAAGAACATAGAACAGACACATTTAAACTTTATATGAAATTGCAAATCTCCTAGTACAGTCAAAGATATCCTGCAAGAGAAGGGAGACATTGCTTCCCAGACTTTAAACTATAATCCAAAATTATAGTAATAAAACTATGTGTTACTGGAATAAAGATAGACTCACAGATCAATGGAATAGATTAATTGCTTATAAATAAATCTTCAGATGCATGGACAACTAATCTATGACAAAGAGGCTAGTTGTATGAAGTGAGAGTAAAGAAAGCCATTTCAACAAACGCTACTAGGAAAACAGTAAAGAAAGTGAAATTAAGCAACTATTCTCACATCATACACAAAGGTTGATTCAAAGTAGATTAAAGACCTTGATATCAGATCTGTATCCATTTATTGTATTGTGAAAAATAATAGGTGAACTATTCATGATAATGATTCCATTGGCAAAGAAAACAAAATCAGAATTAAATAATGGTGCTATGTCAAACTCAAAGGCTTTTGACACAGCAATAGAAATATCCAAATGAAAAAACACCCTACTGAATGGGAAAAAAATATTCACATATCACATATCATACAAAGAGCTAATTTACAAGGTTTATTAAGCATTTATAAGAGTTCAATAACAAAGAAACTAACAACTACAATTAAAAAAATGGGGGAAAGAATGAAACAGACTCAACTTAAAAAGACATAAAGATGGCCAAAAGTCATCCTCAAAATGACCTCATCAAAATGATGGGTAAATAAACAATGTTGGTAGAGATAAAGTGAAAATGAGACCCTAATTCACTGCTCTGCTATTTGGTTCAGTCCTGTGGAAAATGGTTTGGGGGCCCTCAGAAATTAGAATTTCTGTATGATCCAGCTATTTATCTCATGGGCTGCTAAGCCGAGAGTACTTTAACACTAATCCTCAGGGATATCTGCACATATATGTCCATTAAAACATTACTCAAGCCAGTAAAGTCTAAAAGCAACCCAAGAATCTAACAACAGGTGAATGAATAATTTAATTGTGGTCTATATACAAAGTGGAGTACTACTCAGCTGTGAGAAATGATGACATTGTGTAGTTCACTGCAACCTGAATGGAACTGGAAGGCATTGTGCTAAATGAAGTGAGCCAAAATGAAAAAGACAACCACCAAATGATTATACTCATCTGTGGAATATAAAGAAACAGAAAAAGGAGAATAACTGTCTCCGATGGAAACAAGCTAGGTGATAACAAAGAGATATCACTCTCTGATAGTGCTAACAAAGGAGAAATAAAGAGAAGATCTTACAGTAGTAGATGGTTATTAACACACTGGTGATGAGGGTGGTGAAATAGCAAAGCAATGATATGAAATGATATGAAAATGTATAAACCATGCTTAGCATATAAAAATAATGATATTAAAAATAAAGACAACATGATAAAGTGTAATCCTTCTTCAACATCACAGTCCTATAATAGAGCAAAGTCCTCTCTTACTCTTTGGATATGAATAAAAAGTTCACAAGTGACAGCCTGGGATTCAATGATAATGACTAAGCATCATTTCACATACCAAGCTAGTATTAAAATTTCCATAAAAGTGCACATTTAATTTCTGTCCCACAGGGATACCTTAGAACAAGGGATCATTTTTATATTCCATAGTCTAGGCCCTTACATGCAAAGCAACAGAAGACTTGGAGGTGGGTGGGCTCTAATGAGTTTTCATGTGACTTGGGTAATGGAGAGCTACATTAAAGATTTCTTCCAATTGTGGTTGGTAAACTTAAAAAAAAAACAAAAGACACATATCTGCTTTAGTTAAGCACAGGAAAATTAAAACAATGAGCAAATAGGGTTCAGGCCTGGGGGTAGCCTAGGATCAGGGGAACTTTGAATAATTGAACTGAGTTTCTCCTCTCCATAGCCCTCGACACAAATGTTCCGTTGCTAAGACAAGAGGATGCTGGCAGGAATATGCATGTGTCTGCTCCCTGCATGCTGTTGCCTAGCAACAGGATTCAGCAGAGCCTTGGCTCTTGCTCTTTACACCTACCCGGCTCCATCCATTGCCTTGACTTGCCAGTTGCTTCCCCAACCCCCAAGGCAAAGAAACAAGAAGTAGGAGAAAGCTAGAGGCTCAGGGTCTGATCTTTTCGTCAACAGTCTATTATCATCAGCAGGAGAAAACCAAGCATGGTTTCACTCAGCTTAACCCGTACACCATGAAGTTATCAAATGGAAACTGACTATTACAGCTGAATAAAAGTAAAGGGCAATTTGATATTTCAATATCCTTGCTACAACATTTAAAATTACATATGTGGTTCTCAATTGGGGTGGTGAGATAGCTCTACTGGACAGTACTGATATTTAATACTGGAAAATACTGGTTGAATATTTAAAATGTAGTTAAGGGACTCAACTCTGTACTAATCAAAGTGAGATTCTGGCAAGGGAAATAATGAACCACCAGAGCATAATTAACAAGAATTTTACATCTGAAATAAAATAGAAAAAAAGGGAGATTAAGATAAGGTGGAGGTAGAGAAGAGTATAAGAAGTGTGACAAGAAGAAACAGAAAGGTTTGAACGAAGAGTTATCCCTTTGAAATATGAACTGATTTAAACTGAGAAGAAATGCAACATTATATAGAGTAGGATCTGAAACCTTAAAGAAGAAGAATAGAGCCCACTAATTTTTCTTTTTAATTCCAGGCATTACATTAAGTGTTTTAGATGGAGCATATTGAGTGTTTTACATATTTCCATCTTCAGAAGAAGACAGCAGGTGGCTATCAGAAAATGATTTTTCTGGTGCAGGAGAGATCCTACACATCGGGTAAGGTGTTTGCCTTGCACATGGCTAAACAAGGTCCCATCCCAGCACCACATACAATCCCCCTAGAATGGCACAAGTGATCCCTGAGCTCAGAGTGAGGAGTGAACCCTGACCACTATGGGTATGGGCAAAAAACAACAAAAAGAAAATGATTTTATAGCTATGACTCACAAGAATTAGTGACTTGCCCAAGACCACACAGCTTGTACAAGGAGCAAAAAGCTACTGAACTTAGAGTTCACTTAAAACAAAATTTGTCTGACTCAAAATTCTACATGAATTCTCAACATGTACTATGATAAATATCTGGTAAAATGTGTGTGAAGCTCGCGAAAGCATACAAATTTGTTAAATTGGGGACCTTTTAAAGGAGCTATAAATATGCTTTATCTAACATTAAAGCAATGGCTCTTTCCTCAAAGCTTGAATGCAGTAATTTATGAAAAGAAAATCATCCAGCCAAGTGGGAAAGTAAAAGCTAATCCTTTAACAAAGTGCTCCAAAAAGAGTTTAGAGTCCTTTTGAAGAGGCTGGAGAAAGAAATTTCCAGGCTTATTTGAATTAAAAAGGAAGCCCAGGACCCAGAGATAGTACAGTGGGCAAGGCACATGCCTCACACAAGGCTGAGCTGGGTTCAATCCCCAACACCACAAATGGTCTCCTGAGCTCTGTCAGGAGTGATCCCTGGGCACAGAATAAGAGTAAGTCCTGAGCATGCAGGGTGTGCCTCAAACCAAAACAAAGAAATAAAAGGATAGTTCACACATTTTTAAAAACATTTATGAAATGATGAGAGACTTGTGTACAGCAAGTTATACGTACAGGAAATCTCTTTCTCAAGGAAGTCAAACAAAAGAAAAATAAAAGGCTCCACTGAATCCTGGTGATTCTGATATGGCTTTCCTCCATACGCAAGACTCAAAAGTTCTTGGCCAGTGAACATGAACAACGCACTGATGACAGGGATAGACACATTCATTTCAGTCAGTTTTCTCTCTCTTGGATCCTCAAACTTGCATGGAAACAAAAGGCATATGTCATGCTGGTCCATTGCCTGATAGAAACGCTAGGTTTAAACAAAGACTATGACACACATATACTTATTTCTTAAGTATATATGTGTATTCAGATGTGCCTAGCAAGTCCATTCATCATATTCATTATTTCCCATGTTAAAGGAGCCCCCTGCACATATTTCTATTGGCTCAAAGCAAACCCTAACAATACATTAGTATAAAGAGCCTGGTAACAAGACCACACAAAGTCAAGTCTACAGGTCAATAGCTAAGTCCCTCCCTAGATACAAATTGTTATGGTTACTGTTTTGTCACATATGAAAGCTGTTCTCCAGAAATAACTAGGATTTTCTTAAGAATATGGAAAAACATGAAATGGGTTCTGGTGCTTCCATACAGAGTGATATAAAGTTACTATGTTACAGTTTTCTTAATATAACACAATACTAGAAAAAGCATTGTCTGTCATCTGTAACAACACAACGTTTGCACTGTCTCTTCCTTCCAGAGCCACAGAAATTTCAGCTGAGATATAGTCACTCAGACTCTGACTAGCAAAAGAAACGTCCAATTGTGGTGTGGCAGTTTTTGAAACATGTTTGAAACATTAAGAAATAGCTGGTGGGGCTGGAGTGAAAGCACAGCAGCACAGAAGCTAGGGCATTTACCTTGCATGTGGCCAACCCGGGTTCGATTCCCAGCATCCCATATGGTCCCCCGAGCACTGCCAGGGGTAATTCCTGAGTGCAGAGCTAGGAGTAAAACCTGTGCATCACCAGGTGTGACCCAAAAAGCAAAAAATCCTAAAAGAAAAGAAATAGCTGGTGCTCTTGTCTCTTGCCCTCTTCTCTTCTATTCACCCCAGCCCCACCCCACCCCAAGCATGAGGGGAAAGAATGTTATTTGGGAACATGAAAGAAAGACACAATAGGGAGGCAGAGTAAGAGTTGGTACAACAGAACAAAGTCTGCACCAATGTCATTCTATCACCTTTCTGTAGCAGAGCAGTGTCTATCTTTTTAAAGTCCCAATTTGTTGGGTTTTATTGTTACTTATAACCAAATCCAATCTTATGTAATACACAGAAATTATAGCATATAGTTCTTGTAGTCTAATTGGCTATCCACACAGGTAATAATTTGAATGACCTATAGCTGAGAAGTCCTGAATTGAAATGAGGACTGAATCGTCCCAATGTGAGACTTTCTTATTGCACACAGGTAATCTAAGAACCTCTTGTCATTTTCATTAAAGGTATAATTTTTCTTGCAGCGTGCAGAATAAGATGCTCTTTTTTCCCCCTCCCAGCCTCAATAAGACATTTTATTGAAAATACCAAGTCCTTGAAAGTTCTCCCTGGAGAACGGAGAGCCCCATCAAATCCTCCTGAGTTTGCCCTCAAAATGCACCTCCAAGATACCCTGTGTCTTGAAACATTTTCAAGAAGCAACATTCAAGAATCTATGTACTGATATCAAAACAAACTCAGGAGAGAAAATTAAACTCATCCATAAAAATGGATGACTATAAAATGCAATTTCATGTCCTTCCAATATTTGGAAGAGAGTCTCTTGCCCGCACGCCTGGCTGACTTCCCTGGGGCCCCTCGGAGGGGATGGGCTCCAGCTTCCCTCCCCACCCCGAGCAGAGCTCCTGGCGGCTGAAGACCATCAGAACCTAGCTACAGCTATGCTCGAGGCCCCTCTCCACACGTTCGGACGGGCCTCATGCATGAAGGTACCGGCAGAGGAATCCAGGTGTGTGTAATCCCATCAATGGCCAACATCCAGAGACTTAAAAGCGAGCTCCCAGAAGCGCATGGCCGCTTTGATATCTTGTAGCCTACTTCTCCCTCTGGGAGAAACTGGCAATCTTCTGAGAGTTTCCTGCCCACATGGGACAGCCTAGCAAGCTTCCCATGGTGTATTCATATGCTAAATCCAGTAATAAGCTGGATCTCATTCCTCTGACCCTGAAAGAGCCTCCAGTGTGACATCATTAAGAGGGTGAGTCAAGAGAGACTTCTAAGATCTCAGGGAAAGGACGAATGGAGAGGTTACTGAGCCCACTCGAGAAATCGATGATTAACAGGATGTCGTGATCGTGACTGTGATCATGATATAATATTTAAAGAAATTCTATAGATTGAAAATGTGTATGATCCACACAAGTAAAATATAAATAGAACGCCAGCAACATACGTAACTCTAAATGTTTAATTTTATTTTCTAGAAGCAATAGCACAGAGGGTAGGGTGGTTAGCCTTGCACCTTGTTGGTAGGGCCAACCCAGGTTCAATTCCTCCATTGCTCTCAGAGAGCCTGGCAAGCTACCGAATGTGTCCCGCCCACACGCCAGAGTCAGGCAAGCTACCTGTAAACAATATCTGGTAGGGGACACGGCGGGGGGGAGAACCCCGGTGGCTCTCCCCATCAGCTGCCCCTGGGCTCTAGGGGTCGGTCCCGGCAGAGCGGCCCGGGCCATGGGGCTAACGGAGGAGGAAAGGAGGGCCAAGCCAGTTGACTGATCAGTTGCTGTTTATTCCATTCTCTCCACGTGCCTGTTCCATTCCCTTGAGCCCCCCATTCTAGTCTCACACTGCTCCTCAATCCCGTCTCCTTCTGTCTTTCCTAGCCCCTCACTTCTCCATCCCTGCTCTCTGGATTCTCCTCCTCTTCACTTGTCTCTCCCAGTACTTCTCTCTCCACCTTGCCCTCTAGGCTACACACAGTCTGGTAGCAAAATCAACATAAGAAAGCCCTTCCTGAGGGTAGCCAGGTTCAAAAGAAACACCACCTAGGGGCATTCCAAAGCCCTTCCTGACTGCCAGCAGGCAAAATACCTCTTAAGGTGTTTTTCTCCTTTCCTTAGTCCAAACACTCATTAACATCTTAATACTAGTTATTTTTGTATGGACACAGTAAGAGATACATTGAGGCTTGCAGGGCAGCTCTCCTGGCAACATCTTGTAGACTTAGACTACAGCGCTCAGACCAGATTAATCATTCCTAATCCTAGCAGGGTCTGAATCTAGTTATTACTTTTTGGATCACGACAGCATCTGTCCATGACCAAGCTCTTAACTTATAGTTAAGCATTAGGCACTTTGGTCTGGCCCATCTTGATGCCAGGGTAGCGCATAACTCACCGCTTGCCTTGGGTCAGTCCCGTCCCTTGTCAGGACCCTGCTTTCAGGGGTGCTAGGAAGTAAGGGCAGCTGAGTCTTCGGTCAAGAGAACAGATGCCCAGGAGGAAAATAGCATGTACAGTCCAATGACTCCCAGGTTACAAAAGCATAGCATTTTCTATAGTCTTCCTGTGCCCATACAAAAGGACATGGCTCTGAATAAACTATGCAAAGGACTCAAGGAGAAGAGAAAAACAATATTTACAAGTCAACAGAACACAAAGAAAGAAGTTACAAATACATACAGAGGAATGGGAGCACTGTGATGGGAGTAACCCAATAAACCTAAACTACCTGAGGCTATGTTATCCTACAGCTACCTGTGGCATATTCGATATGCCAAAAACAGTAACAAGTCTCACAATGGAGATATTACTGGTGCCTGCTCAAGCAAATTGATGAACGACAGTGCTACAATGCTACAATGCTACATATTTTATTTAACCCAATATGCCCCAAATAGTAAAATAGTATTCATAAAATCTATGTAAAAACTGCTTATTTGACAATTTCTTACAAGAATTTCAAAACTTAGTGAATACTTTAGACTTACAGTACTTTCATTGTGCTACTCACATTGCAGATACTGAGCAATAGTGAAGGCATTCTGTATACAAACAATGAAAGGTTATGCTATCACCACTCTTTGCAAGCTTTTGACAAAATCTTGCCTCTCTAACTTTACATGCACTCCTACATGTAACCCTCCCTTCCCAGTTCTCTTTCCACAGAGGAAAGACACCACAAATCCTTCACACAATAATTTTCCATGTTAGGAAGCAGAGTACTCTATGGACATTATTATCCTCTTCTCTAGGTGCAAATGAGATGTGATTTAGAAGGGCCAGAGGCAAATTCCAGCTCATTCATAACTTCAATATGAACTTGTTGCTTTGGAGGACCTGTACTTAGCTCTTGGAGTTATAAAGAATGTGACTTTAATAACTGTCACTTTTTTTTTTTTTTTTTGCTTTTTGGGTCACACCCGGCGATGCACAGGGGTTACTCCTGGCTCTGCACTCAGGAATTACCCCTGGCGGTGCTCAGGGGACCATATGGGATGCTGGGATTTGAACCCGGGTCGGCCGCGTGCAAGGCAAACGCCTTACCCGCTGTGCTATTGCTCCAGCCCCAATAACTGTCACTTTTTTTGCTTCACATTTGAACCTCATGCACTTCCCTCCTTCTAGTTTATTTGACCGAAAGATCATGAAATAATCCAATAGATCTTTGAACTTCTAAAGTTCAATTAGAGAATGAGATAAAAGCTAATGCTTGACCACAAGCAACAGAAACTTATGAATATCAAGAAAGATTCTAACTGAATATTGAAAAATAGATGTTTGTCAATTCATAGTTTACAAGAGGTTATTCAGTCATTCAACTGCAATGACTGAGTGGCACTTAGAAGACTGTTTAGAGAATATCAAATTATGGCACTTTCTAGTACTTTCGTCCCTTTATTCATTGATTTGCTCAAGTGGGCACCAGTAATGTCTCCATTGTGAGACTTGTTGTTACTGTTTTTGGCGTATCGAATATGCCACGGGTAGCTTGCCAGGCTCTGCCATGTGGAAGGGATACTTTTGGTAGCTTGCCGGGCTCCCCGAGAGGGATGGAGGAATTGAATCTGGATCAACCACGTGCAAGACAAATGTCCTAACCCGCTGTGCTATCGCTCCAGTCCAGAGAATAGCAAATATGTAAAATAAATGTGTTGAGCACCATCACAGCATGTACCCACACTAAGAGAAAAAAAATAACATAGAAAAATGTTGGTTCAAGCAAGTATCTGGCCATGGACTTGGTTCATTCCTTTCTGAAGTCCATCTGTCCTTTTCCCCCAAGGTCCTTCCTTGTACCAATGATGTTCACCAACCACAATTAAGCAAACTGTTTTCCAACAGAAAGAAAGAAGAAAACAGGGATCATAGAAGAAGAAAAAGAAGGAAAAACTAGAACCAAGGCACATTCTAAATCCTCTTGCCTAAGGTACAGTACAGCAGATAGGGCAGCTGCATTGTTTACAGTCAACCAGAGTTCAGTCACAGCATTCCATTTGGTTCCCCAGAGCACTGTCAGGAGTGATCCCTGAGCACAGGCCAGGAGTGAGCCCTGAGCACTGTAAGATATGCCTCCGCCCCTCCAAAAAAAAAATGCTCCATAAAAAAATGAACAAAACAATTCAAAATCATCTTGTCCTTACATTGAACAATAAACATCCTGAAAATGAGATTAATTAATTTTTTGATGCCATGTCACTGACACTTTTCTTCAAGTCAGTATGATGAAATAAATAGGATTGATCAAAGCACAGGTACCCCCACACATTGTGACTATAAACTCATGGCATTTTATAGCATCCCTGGGATCAGAGGCTATGGCGGTAATCACTGGAATAATATAAAAACACTGGATGGTCTCAAATGTACCTATTAGAGGAATCGTTCCTCTATATGCTAGTACTGTGTCTGGCAATATATTTTTTTGCAGTATTTCCACCTTCATTTCCAACACATGTTCTTAAAGAAATACAGAAAGGGGAGAAAATGCTCCAATGCTTTCAAAAATCACTTTTGAGAATCCTAATATCCACTTCAAGGTGCATTCCTCTTTGGTAAACATGTAGTCTGTTTGCATTTAATTCTTCTACACAAGCCCTGCAAGAAAGTTAGCCAAATTGATAATCGATTCACATGATCTTTGCTCACTCACTTATTAAAACACACCAAACAGTTAATTCCCTTTTCTGTTGGGAGCTCTCACTGGCTCTGTGTGGCTTGAATGTTAAACAGCTGCACAAGGCTCAGAAATATAGCTCAGTCATTACATGGTAACTGTTTCACACCATTCAAAACCAGTCTCTGAAATGAAGGTCCTGACTGTCCCCTCAGTAAAATCTGTGGTGAATGTTATTGATCTGATGACAATATATAATAAAGAACATTTAAAGATTTCAGAAGGACCTGATCCAGTTTTCCAATACACGCCTTCACTGTCCCACTCTCTCTTTTCTCTCCAGCTGCATAGTAAATCATCAGACACATTGGCCAAGTACTAATTCCCAGCAAGAGCCTCTTTCAACCTCTCTAGCCTCCCCCACTCATTTTCTGTCTCTTTATCTTCGTGTTTCTGTCTTTCTGTCTCTCCATCGCTGTCTCTCTCTCAGCCTCTAAACAAATCTTCCCTTCCCAGTGGTTAATACCAGGAACCAAATAAATGACAATGCTAGAAGGAATTAAATAGATTATATAGGTAAATCCTTCTCTTTCCAAACAAGAAATTTTATGGGCTGCTGAGACAGTTCGAAGGACTGAAGCCCATGCTTTGCTCAAGACCCTGAATTCTATCCTCAGCACCACATGCTTTATATCCCAACCCTGCAGAGATAACCTTAGTGGCCTCTGGTACCTCAGAGCCCAGGCAACAACACATCTGACCTCAAACATTGGAAAGTCAGGCTAGGTTGGCCAAGTAATGCTAGGTTGGCCAAGTGTCACAGAAAGTGAGGCCTGAACCCCCTGAATATTTCTTAAATAGCTCCAAAATAAAGAAAGGAAAGGGGAAAAAGAAATCTTGGTCCTTGGTGGCTATTTAGTAACCATGCTGTTTGGCTTTGCTATACTAATAGGGTTATCATCTGGAGCTTTGCCGAAAATCTTGGCTTAGTTTTCCTACTTCCAACTATGACACATATGTCATTGTTGATATTTTTCCTTACTTTCATTTATTTATTAGACAATCACTTAAGGAAAGCGCATTGTACAGAAAATTATAATAAAATTTTAGGAATATTAAAAAGAATTTAAACCTTTCAATATAGTCCAGAATCTAAGTCATCCCATCACTCATTGATTTGCTCGAGTGGGCCCCAGTAATGTCTCCATTATGATACTTGTTGTTACTGTTTTTGGTGTATGAAATATGCCATGGGTAGCTTACCAGGATCTGCCGTGTGGGTGAGATACTCTAGGTAGCTTGCCGGGCTCTCCGAGAAAGGTGGAGGAATCGAACCCGGGTCAGCTGCATGCAAGACAAACGCCCTACCTGCTGCGCTATCGCTCCAGTCCCCAGAATCTAAGTAAGATGGTTAAATTAGAACTCAATCACTGATAATAAAGTATTTATAAACAATAATATACCTTGATGTGTCAACTAAGTAGTGAAGTACTAGAGCACATACTATGTTCTTCAGCAATACCAGTATTTCCTCTCTATCATGGCTAAAAATGTCAGTTTATTAACTAACTCATACTTTTCTGGGAAGCTTCATTAATATTTTAGGTGCAGTTCCATTTTTATTTTTATACTTAATCTATATTTTTACTAATTACCTACAATGTTATGGTACATGGTAATCTCTAGGACTCCATATTTATAGTAATAAAAGGGAGTATACAGGGCTGGAGCAGTCGTACAGTGGGTAAGGCATTTCCCTTGCACGTGGCTGGCCCAGGTTTGATTCCCAGCATCCCGTATGGTCCCCTGAGCACCGACAGGAGTAATTCCTGAGTGTAAAGGTGCAAAACCAGGAGTAACCCCTGTGCATTGCTGAGTGTGACTCAAAAAGCAAAAAACAAAAACAAAAACAAACAAACAACAGGAGGATATAATTTCTATGGCCCTTCACAGAAAATATGATGTTTAATTTATATTTTTAAAGATAAGTAGGGGCTTCAGATCATTGTTTCCAGGAGTATAAAGTGGACACAAATTACAATTGGTCCACACTTTTCACATGGTATAATTAAAATTAATTTATTAAAGTAATTATTTGCAAAAAGTTTAGAGACTCTTTCAAAATGTATAGTCCTTTCTGGTGGACCAGGAGCAATCCATCCTTGAGAGCATTCAAACCAGCAGATTGGCTAAAGTTCTTGATTTTTTTTAACATTCTCCATCATCTACTCTGTCTATTTTATTCATGTTAAGTCAGACACTGTTAATGAGTGAATCATATAATTAAGTAAATGAATGAAAAAATATGAATTATTTTTTCCTGTGAACCACTGCAGCAAAACTTTACATCTATACCTATCATTTCCCACTAGGAAACTGACACCAAGACTAGGTACTAGGCATTTTTGGGAAGTTAATTTACAGTTCGGTTTTAACATAAGATATAAGTATATTTAATGTTAATAAAATGTTGACTAAATTCCCATTGAATCTTGAATATGACATTATTAGTTTTGTCTCCATTTTTTAAATCAAATCTAGCTTATTTAGTATACTAATGACACTCCAAAGGAGATTTTTATGGAATGAAAGAGAAACTATCCATTATTTAATTTACATCAGTGCCATAATCATGCACTGGGTATGTCCTCTCTGCCAAAAATGTAGAGATCAGAGGCAAATAAACGAAGGTTGGTCAAAGAGTTTGCCACTAGCATCTGCTATTGTTGTCCTCTATCTGAACCTATATACTTAGCCAATCAAACATCTATTCTTTTAAACTAACAGAATAGGGCTACCATTTTTAACCTCTACAGAATTAGTGTGGACTCAGTAGATATATAAAATAATAAATAAATTCTGAATATTTTTCATTCAAGAGAATGATATAGTTTCTGTGCTGTCAGTTTTCTTAGTTGACTCAAATTTTACAATCCCAAAGCAAAAAAGAAGGTAGGTGAAGAAGTAAGTTAGTGTCTGCTTCTACATAAGTCTTGATCTAATTATGGGAAAATGAGGGAGTAGGGGCTAGAGCGATAGCACAGTGGGGAGGGGGAGGGGGGCATTTGCCTTGCATGCGGCTGACCTGGGTTCAATTCCCAGCATCCCATATTGTCCCCCGAGCACTACAGAAGTGATTCCTGAGTGCAGAGCCAGGAGGAACCCCTGTGCATCATCAGGTGTGACCCCAAAAAAAAGCCAAAAAGAAAAAAGAAGAAAACTGAGGGACAGATGAGACAGATAGCATTAAGATATTTGTACCCTATGCTACTGACACAGAATTGTATAAAAATACACTTGCCACTTGGGCTGGAGCGATAGCACAGTGGGTAGGTCATTTGCCTTGCATGTGACGGGTTTGATTCTCAGCATCCCATATGGTCCCCCAAGCACCACCAGGGGTAATTTCTGAATGCAGAACCAGAAGTAACCTCTGTGCACTGCCGAGTGTAAAGCCCCCCTAAAATATATATATACATATACATATATATACATATATGTGTGTATGCGAGTGTATATATATATGTGTGTATGTGTGTGTGTATATATATGTATATATATACATATATATATGTGTGTATATATATATATACCTGCCATTCATCCCCATTGTGAATCCTTTGTACCATCTCCAAGCCCAGGGCAGCTATGACATGTCTCCTATCTCCAATACAACCAACAGTCAATGATTTGGAATCCCTGGTATGTTTCTGCAAACACAAATCAGACAGACTTTTATTTAATCCTTTTTCAGGTGTATACCCTTCATCTAAGCCCCTCAATGCATCACCAAAATGAAACTATTTGTTTTTGCACAAAATAGAAGAGCTTAAGCATTATTTTAAAGAGTCACAATTTCTACTGAATTGAGTAAGATAAAAATAATTTCATGATTCAACAAAATTAAACCTTGTCCAATCTTTTATTCTTTTCTCTTTAACCTCTTTCAGGTTCAAATATATATTTTTTAGAACCACCAAATTGAGTCTAAAAGTGTAATTGGTAAGGCGTGAAAGTACCACTCGTATCCTAGAAATGGGCTGTGCCTTGCCTTGTTTCTTAATTTTCACCCTATTAGGGTAATTTCCTGCCACTGGAGGTTTTTTCCCTAAGGCAGTTCCTGCATGCTGACATCTTGGCTTGTTCACAGCTGTTTTGTCAAAGGTAGAAAGGAGATTATTAATATCTTTCTGGAAAGAGTGAGATGCAAGAATTGCTACTATCCTATTAACCAATAACTGGGTGAGGACAAGAGAAGGAACTACAATTGTATATTGGAGGGCTTGTCACCTCCATGAATTTGGCTGCTTCAGTGGCACAATTTATAAATCTACTCTCCTAAAAGAAAACAGAAAATTCACAAACTAAAAAAACAGCATGCAAAATCTGCTTCTCTCCCCAAGTGAAGAAACAACATATACACCTTATTTTACTCAGCATTTTTTAAACAATGAAATCAAACACTGATGAGGGACAAATAAAAGTGATATTTTTCTACAATTACAATAGCATTGTAAATTTGAACACTCTTTTTGAAGAGCAATTAAATGATATGTACTGATGATGATAAAAATCTTAAATGAAGTAAATTTAAATCTTAAATAAAGTAAACCAGAACAATTAACACAGGATTATATCATTTATATGTAGTATTTAGAATAACTTGATGAGGGGATAAAATTGTTCAAAGGCGGGATGCCCAGATCACCACTGGCCCCAGGAAGGAAAATGAGAGCAATAAAGGGGACTCGGGGGGGTATGAAGAGACAGAAGAGAAGCAATGGGCACAGGGTTATGGGGATTCAGGTATATCAGTGATGCTAAAGAGTGAGAGAGCTAAACACCAAACCTCAATGTCAGCAGCACTGAAATAATGAGATCCAAATTTTAACAACCTAACTCAAAAAGATGTCTAGAGAGCAGGCTTGGTGGGAACAGTCATGGGGGGAACCTGGGAATTGGAGGAAAAAAATTTGGCATTGGTGGTGGGAATAGTGTTGAAACATTGTATGTCCAAGACTCAACTATAAATACATTTGTAAATAACAGTGCTTAATTAATTTTGAAAGAAAACAAATAAAAATGGAAAAAAAATACACATGTCCGAGACCGACTCATTGAAATCCATCCCAAGAAAGATGTAGAAAAAATTATATATATGTATTCATTGCCTTTATTGTGCTTTTATTTGTAATAGTTAAAAATGTGTGGGAATGTAATATATACACCTCTGGATAAATGTATGAGTAAGTCATAGTTCACTAGCAGAATGAGTATTAAAACCAGCTTGGATCAGCACCTGGAACATAGTAGGCACTCAATATTGACTGTGTAGAAATGTACAAAAGCGGTTATTAAAAAAAAAAATGGTGCTAGGAAATGTACACTGGTGGAGGGATGGGTGTTGGAATACTGTGTGACTGAAATCCAATGATGAGTGGCCTTGTAATGGTCTATTCCAAAGTGATTCAAGAAAAAGTTTTTAAAAAATGGTTATGAAACAATTACATGGAAAAATGTCTACAGACAAGCATGCACACAAGTTTATTACAACTTTAACAATTTTGTATATAAGAAAATCTCTTAAGTTTTCAATATTATATGTTTTAATACTTGCATACCATAGTAAATTCTACTTTCTCATGCCTCAGTTTGCCTCCTGAATGTCCTAAGTTGAGCATCACACTAGACCTAGGTTGTGAGAATGTGTTGGCACACCTGCCTTCTCTCTTTTCAATATGCCCTCAAACGATTAAAGGGGACACTAACAAGAGCACCAAAAGATATGGAAAGTGTGCATAGGGTTCTGGGCATACATTTACTCTGGGCCTAGATATAAAACATTCAAGGGGAAGGCTTTGACCTTTGAGTGGGTATAGTAGAGAAACAGTAAATGGGTTTCTGGGCCCAAACTTTGTGCTTTGTTCTGGGGCCACATCTGGTGATCCTCAGGGTTTACTCCTGGCTCTGCACTCAGGAGTCACTCCTGGCAGGCTCTGGCAACCATATGGGATCCCAGGATCAAATTCAGATGGCTGCGTGCAAGGCAAGCACCCTACCAGTACTACTGGCACTATGTCTCTGGCCCCCGAAACTGTATTTCTTGATGGAATTTTATGCTGCTTCAGTATCAGATTGGCAGCTGAAATTCCAGTGCAGATACATAGGCTGTAGATGTGAGATCATGAAAGCGATAATACAGAGGGTAGGGTGTTTGCCTTGCACACGACCAACCCGAGTTCAATCTCCAGCATCCCATATGGTCCCTTGAGAGCCGCCAGGTGTAATTCCTGAGTGCAGAGCCAGGAGTAACCCCTGTGCATCACCAGGTGTGGCCAAAAACAAAACAAACAAAAAAAAGTGAATGTCAATTGTGTTTTCTTTCCAGTGCTTAGAAACTATGCTAGAAATGACACATCCCAACTTGACATCAAGTAAAAATAATATTCGACTGGAATTCTAGAAATTTTAGAATCTGTTCTACAAACCTTTAAGTCTAAAGTAATATCTGTTGGAACTTCAGTTTCTTTGCTGGTAAAATGAACATAACAATCCCTGTCCCAGCTACCTTATAAGGATGAAAAGAATGAATGTGTTGGTATATGAGTGACTTGTGGACCATAAAATGACATGTGGAAGTAAAGAATGCCACTAACTCATCAAAAAAAAAAAACTAGACTTCAGGTCTTGCCACTATGTGAATCATCCCACAATTAAAAGCTATAGGACTTGAAAAAGAGAAAAATCAAAGAAACCTCCTGGAACTAAAAATTCAGAGACTCGTTTGTTAAAATCACAAACTTCCTCAAGCATTCCTTTTTTTGTTATATAATTGTCATATGGAAAAATGTAGTCAATAGTCAGCATTTACAAATTGCATATAAATAGTGACATTTACTGACAATACGTTTAGAAGTAGAAGATCCATCTTGCTCCCTCCACAAGCCTAGAAAAATTATAGGTGTCACTACAATGCTACCAGTTGTGAGCATTTTTAAGCTCTTCCTGGGAATGTATTTTTTAAAACAAAGATCAAGGCTGTTCATATAACCTGTCCTACAACCAAATCCTAGAGCAGCCAAAAGACAAAGGACACTCATAGCAGCAGCATTCCAGTATAACAAGTCACATCTCTTGAAGAAGTTGTCCTAAAGAAAGGAATCCTCTACTTGTAAATGTTCATTGTCCACCTGACACTGGAGAATAGAACCAAGAAGTTGACAAAGCATCTTTCCTATAGAGCTTAGAGTCTGTATCTCCCAAATACGACATTGCTCAATCTGGAGAGCAGCCCATAGTTTAAAGTATCTCAGTTGAAAGTTTAAAGTATCTCAGTTGAAACATAGTTTAAAGTATCTCAGTTGAAAGTCATGAATGATCAGAGGAGACTGGAACTCCTCCACTGCTAGGAGTAAAGGTGCCGATATAAGAAAGTGTCCATTCTGAGATAGGATATAAAAAATAACATGGAGTCAAGAAATGAACCAATAGCTATAAGACACAATCCTATAGGTATCTATTACTCTCAAGTTAGAGCAAGTGAGAATTTCCTTCACTGACAAATGATTTATCTGGCTGGAGTGATAATATAGTGTGTAAGGCTCCTACTGCCTGTATTTGTCGTCTACTGCTGAAGTCTGTATATTTTAGGTGAAGCACTTACAATTTCTCATATCTTTGGTACATGTGACCTAATTCAAGCCAATACACAAGTTCTGATTTTCTGACCACAATGGGATTGTCACTTTACCCATACCAAGCCAATGAGGATCATTAAGACTCAATTTTTAGACGTTTATTTGAGAACATTAGAGGATAGTTCCTGGTATCTTTTCCTGTGGAAATGACCATCAGAAAGCCAAAAACTGGAGGCTTCTTATTTAAAGGTTTGAGAAAGTAAAGCCAAAACAGAGATAAGAGTACTAAGGACTGATGACATTATGTAAACACTGAATTTAGCCATGCCTTAAATTTATCCTTGTGTCAATAATATGAAGTAGATAATTTGAATTAGGTGTCTGCATTTGCAATAAAAAGTACTGTAATAATGACCTGGTCAGAACCATAACACAGGATCAAAACAGGACCCTGGAAGAAATATCTCATTATATCCTGGCCATTACCACTTCATTTACTAAAGAGGAACTAGACTTAATTACCAAACCACAATACACATTGTTAGTTATACTTTGGTTATTCTTGGACCATTTTTCTAAAATTTTTGGGTTAAACTGGGTTATACATATATTTTTCAAAAAGCAGAAAAGTAAATAAGAGTAATTTTTAAAAATCAATTAAAGAAATACTAAGGCTCCTCTCTGTATAAAAGAATAAATCTTAAAGGCTGAAGAAAGAGCCTTTCATATCCCAGAATTGGGACAGTAGAATTCTGAGTAGTACGGAAGGGGAACAGGAACTCAGGCCAATGACTACTCATCTTGCTACACAAATATCTCAGTATTTTTGATATCTTATACTGCTATTTCAATATATACTGCATGAGGTGGAGTTGGGAATATTCAGTCTAATATAAGTACCCATCTACTATAGCCACATAATTTTCTTTGACTACCTTTGGTATCCAGATAAATGCAACATCACAGATGTAGATGAAAGTCACCAGGTGGAATTAGGGATCCCTTATTTATTCTCTACTGAATAAGCATCAGTTTCATATGTGGTACGGGAAAGACTGTCAACAAGAAAAAAAAAGGAAAAAGGAAATTGGAAAGACTCAATTGCATTTTATCTTAAAACAAGTCAACCAGAACATACCTCCTCCAGCTCTTAGCAGGCTGCAATTCCATGTAAGAATAAACTTACTGGGATGGTGATAATGTCACTAGAGGAACTGCTTAAGCAGAAAAGGTTATGTTACACAAAGTTAAAAGCAAGATGTGTGGTGAGTAAATCTCAATGTGAAGAATTAGTTCTCCCCAAATTAGCAGCTCATTATATTCTACTTATAATATCTAAAAGATAAAATATTGCCAAAAAATTCAGGCATTGAAAAAGATTAAATAAATTCAAGTCCTCAGACTAAACTACCATCCTTCTTGAAATCTTGGAAAATTTAGAGTGGCTCTTATACAATTATTTTTAATCTTAACAATACTTTTCCAGGACAATTGAAAGCTTTAGGCAATAACATTCAAAGAGAAAAATAAAATCTTTCCTTATGATATTAAGTCCAATATGCAGTCTAAGAGGTTTTTCCAATTGCATTGATCATTTGAACTCTAACGCTTGTGATCCTGAGGGCACATATTTTGCTCCTCATTAACCATAAAAGAGTAAGGATGGTCTAGCACTTATTTTAAAAGCTTTTTTCTAAAAATTGACTATGAAAAACACGGTCATTTTCCTCAATTTGGATATGATTTCTTCTATTTGCATGTAATTTCATAAAATGATTATTTTTAGGCTGGTTCTGCTTTTAGTCATAACCTTGTGAGGGAGTAAAGCAATGTGGGAGAGAGTTTGAAAATAGTAAAGTTTTAAGTTAAACTGGTTTCCTGAAAGAAGCTTACATCTAGATGTTGGAAACACATCATAAATCTTTTGATGGCTAGAACAACCTATGCAGATTTCATTGGTCACAAGTTATAATGATGACCAGGATAAATTTGTATATCAAATAATCTTAATCTTTATTTCTCCCACTGAAAGATCACAATTTAGGTTTTTGCATTTAGTTTGATTTTGGTTTTGGTATCGCACCCCATGCTGCTCAGGGGCTACTCCTGGTTCTGTGCTTGAGGTTCACTCTAAAAGTATTGGCCATGTACTGCCAAGAATTGAACTCAGGCCTCTGACACACAAAGAATGTGTTCAAGCTCATTGAGTTATTCCCTTGTTTGTTTTGTTTTCTTAAATTTAGAGAAATGTATTATCCACAAGAGCCACCTCTTCCTTTTAGATCCTATTTCCTATTTCCAAGGAAGTGGCAAGGCAGGCATTTAATATTAATTAGTGAGTAACTCATATTCTCTGCCCAAATTCTTTATCATGTGGTCTTTAGTCTTCTTTATTTTATACCCTTGCCTCACAACATATTGAAGACACGTACCCCTTCCTCCTTACCCATGTCTTCTTTTCTTCCCAAAGCACAAAATATTCCATTTTTACCTACCCATACTGATTAGACAATTAAGCTTCCTTGGGCTGAGACATGTTGCTCTCCTGGAAGCTGGGAAATATAGAAAGAAACCATGAGTCTAGTAATATTATCTTAGAATGAAAATCCAGATAAGTCAGGGTGTTGGCTGTGACACGTGGTAGCATACAAGGCTGATTTGTAAATAGGAATAGAGAGAGAAGCAGTGACAGTACACCTGAAAGCTCAGAAAAAATAGGTTTAAGGAGTTCAGAACTACTTTTCCATATTGCACTATGCCCGTCAGGAGCAAACAATTTCTGCTGTCAACTCTGTGGGACAAATGTCTCTGATGGCTTTGGCACTTCCCAATGTATTTTTCCCTCACTAGTTTACATTGGGTTGACAATTTCTATTCCTTCAACCAAGTCCTCTTTCTCTTATACACTAGTTGGCTACTGGTAAAATTAAAATGCAGAATAACCCTAAAAAAAACCCTTAAAACATTATTAGACTAGGAGTATAATATAGAAACTGGATTTTATGATTTTTTTACTAAAAGTATAGTTATTAGGTAATGTAAATTTTCTAAGAATTTAAAACTCTCAATCCATTATTATTTTTATATTTTAAGAGCATGTGTAGACTGTACTGTGTTGAAAAATGTTTAACAACCTTGAGATTCTGACAAATAAAAATCATGTTTTGTGCGTAGTCTTTGCCAGTTTCTATGTTATAAGTATTTTGCTCATGGCATATTTCTAGCAGTTAACACAATGCCACTATATACTGCACAGGAAATAAGACAAAAACAACTTTCTCTCAATAACAAGTGAAGATGGCCCCAGTACACCACTATGGTTACAATAAGTTTCAGAACTACAGACCTAATTTCACACCTTATTGTTTTTATTTAATATCATTATTATTTATAAAATGGATTTCTGTGCAAACCCTTATCAATACAACTGAGGCTAAAAATAATAACTCATTACATAGTGTTGCTAGGAGAATCAAATAAGATGCAACTGCACATTAAATAATGACATATGATGTGGATATCAATTTATAGGAGTGATTATTGTTGCTGTTTTTGACATTTTTGTTATTGTTAGGACTGCTCTCAAATTAAGGTCTCAATCTGAAATTTAAAAATGCAGCTCCTGAGATTATTAGTAATTTCCTGAATTATTTTAAATTATCTCACATTTCTGTAAGTCACTAGTCTCATCTCTAAACTATGTTCTAAATTATCTCTATATTTTTGCCTTCACATTTTAAAATTCTATAAAGACAGAATAAAAACACATATGTGAAAGACAGACAGATCAAAGTAGAGGAGAAAGGGGAAGGAAATTGATAAATTCTGTAGTGTTCAACCAGCTGCCACAAGCAAGAAGCTACCTCAGAAGGTGAATCATTAAAGTAATGACCATGAAGTTTAGTTAGCCTCTCTGAGTCTTAAACCTTCCACAGTATAAACACTGCAGTATCACCCAAATGCTTGGCCCAAGCTTGAATGTGAAGCATTTCAATGACTTATTTAGAAACTCCCCTTCCCCCCAAAAATGGAAAACACAAACTGTCACTGTCACTATCATCTCATTGCTCATCGATTTGCTCGAGCGGGCACCAGTAGCATCTCCTTTTTGAGACTTGTTGTTACTATTTTTGGCGTATTGAATACACCACGGGTAGCCTGCCAGGCTCTGCCATGTGGGCGAGATACTGTCAGTAGCTTGCCAGGCTCTCCAAGGGGGGGGGAGGAATCGAACCCAGGTCAGTTGCATGCAAGGCAAATGCCCTACCACTGTGCTATCACTCCAGTTCAGAAAACAAAAAAAGCTATATAAAATATGTTGAGATAGTTTCCTCTTGCCATTTACCTACAAAGCAAATTGAATATGTTAAAATATGGCCAATAACCACCACCAAGCCACCACCAAGGACTGTGAATGGATTGGATGGAGCACAGAATAAGAAGGTACAGTCAAGCACATACAACTGACTCTCTCACTCATATATATGCACAACTTGGGCATGCATGCTTATGTTTCTTAGTAAACATGTTGGCACACACAATGTAAATAGGATGGCTGAACAGCAGCAGATTTTATCTTCTTGTTGAAGAGAGTACATAGGTTCTGAGTTTAAGTGAATTCCTAAAATTTGTTCAGTTCATGCCAAGTCTTGCTTCTTTTAAAAATCTTCTTTTTTTTTGCACTTTATGAGTCACACCTGGGAATGCACAGGGGTTATTCCTGGCTCTGCACTCAGAAATCACCCCTGGCGGTGCTCAGAGGACCATATGGGATGCTGGGAATCAAACCCAGGTTGGCCGCATGCAAGGCAAATGCCCTACCCACTTTACTATTGCTCCAGCCCCATTGAAAAATCATTTTATTTGTTATTTATAGCTGACTTTTAGATATATAATACTGCAGCATCAATTTCACCATCAGTGTCAGCTTCCCTCCACCAATGTTCCCAGTTTCCTCCCATATCCCACCCCACCAGCCTGCCCCCCTTGCCAGGCACCTTTCTGAATCTGGTTATTAAAGTCTGGATCTTTTTATTTACGTTGTTGACTCTGGGGTTTGGGTAATTGGCTCTATCATTCTGTTCCTTAACACCACCTTAGTATCTTAATCCTCTGACCTGGCCCCCCGTTGCTTCTTACCTCTCTCTCTTCCCTCCCTCCCCTTTACTCTTTCTTTCCTTCTCCTTATACTCTGGGGCCAAGGTTGATCTGGGCATCCTCCTTTAAACATTGAATTTCCACATCTAGTTATTCTAAGTAACACATATAAGTGATATCATCCTGTGTTTTTATTTTTAAGAGAAATTGGTAATCAGAGTACAATCAAGTGTACTCCACTTCATAGCCTGTTTTCAGGGTATACATAATCAGTAAGCATCAGGCATACTAATAAGAGAAATATAAAAGGGAGTTTACCAATAACATGTATACCTCGTAGGTGTGGAAAAAAACAACAAATCTGAGTCTCTTACCCACGTGGTTTCATATAACATCTCTAAATAGCTTAGCTGAGAGAGAGTATATTGGGAAGAATGGAAAGGTCAAGTTAGAGAGGTTATCAAGATAAAGAGTGGTAAAACATAGGCCTGGAGATTTAAGTATTGCTTTCCACTAGAAGAAATGGAAATTATATCATCCTCTGTACAGTGGGGGAGATGCCCTTTAACATGTAAAGAGAGTTTACATGTTAATACCTTTATGTAATACAAACTCCATCCTGCTTTGGAGGTTCCTCCGTGAAATTCAAGGTTGTCATATATATATTTTGGGAATAGCGCAAGCACACTGGGAAAGTAAGGGAATAAATTCATAGGATAAGTATAGAGAAAAACACTGTTTTCCAAGGAAAATACAGTAAGGAATAAAAGAGAAGGGCTTGGAAATTAGCGACCTGGAGCATATATTTTGCATGCAGGAGCCCTAAGTTCAATTACTGACACAAAAGTCCCCTGAGCACTGAGTAGTCTCCACAGACCAACAGGTGTGATACAAAAGAGGTAAAAGTAAAGAAAGATTGTAAGCTACGAATGGGAGAGATAGGAGGGCATCAAGAAAATGAAAAGGAGGAATTAGCCATGAATAAATTTTTTCATTGATGTTCTTCTCTGCCTCCGGGATTTCCTAAGTCCCTACAAAGCAGTAGTAACTTTAATGGTGAATGGGTAGTAAGTTTGATCATAGTACTTTCATTCTTTTGAAAGGACTCTGCAAAGAACTAAGGGCTGTTTTCAAGTGGTGAACACATTTTGACCCACAAGAAAGGTCGACTCACATTCCCCTCTCCATTTGGCCATTAGAGTTCCTGGGTAATTGTATAATCTCCTGGGCGGCTAGGGAGATCCCAGACGACTCTCCCTCTTTTTTTTTTCAAACCTGATGGATTTTATTTGTTGAGCATCATTTTGTTCATCACTAATGTTGTGATGTCCAGTACATCTTAGGTGTGAAGACATTGTACAGAATCAGTGTTATGAATAACAAATATGTATCAGGAAAGGAACAGGTCCCACAGAAACAACATCAAAGACATAAATTTTATCTGTAGGATTAGATGCAGTATTTCTTCTTTTTTTAATTTTTTAAATTTTTAAAAATTTATTTATTTTTTAATTAGTGAATCACTGTGAGGGTACAGTTACAGATTTACACATTTTTGTGCTCATGTTTCCCTCATACAATGTTTGAGAGCCCATCCCTCCACCAGTGCCCATTCTCCACCACCAATAAATCCAGTATCCCTTTTGCCACCCATGTTTGGGTGGTCTTGAGCCACTCCCCTACCCAGGGTGGCCCGTGCAATGGGGCAGATGGAGGAGGAAGCGAGGGCCAAGCCGGTTGGTGATCAGTTGCCATTTATTCCATTCTCCCCATGTGCCATTTCCAGACGCATTAAGCTCCCCATTCTAGTCTCATGCTGCCCCTCACTCCCGTCTCCTCCTGTCTCTCCTGCTCATCTCTCTGCACTCCATCTGGCAGCCTGGCTCTCTCTCTCCACGTGCCTGCTCCTGTATTCTTCTTCTATATTCTTCTCTCTCTATCCCTTGGTAGTCTCTCCAAACCTCATCTTGCTACCCTGCTGTCTCTCTCATCTCTCTCCAACTATCTCTTCTCTCCCCAACTCTCCAGCACTGGGGGTAGATGCTACACCAGGTCAGGTAGCAAAATCAACATAAGAAAGCCCTTCCTGACTGCCCATAAGGCTCAAGGGGGAAAACACCACCTAGGGGTGTTCCTCTTCTCCTTAGTCCAATAACTTAATTAACATCCTGATATACATCTTGCTTCTACGTCTTAATATTAGTTATTTTGTATGGCCATAATAAGAGATACATTGAGCTTGTAGGGTGGTTCTCCTGGGAGCATCTCTCTATGGACTCAGTGCTTAGGCCAGATTAGTCATTCCTAACCCTAGCAGGGTCTAAATCTAGTCATTGCTTTTTGGATCATGACAGCATTTTTCCATGACCAAGCTTTTAACGTATAGTTAAGCATTGTGGCACTTTGGCTAGACCCATTTCAATGCCAGGGTAGTACATAGCTCACAGCTTGCCCTGGGTCTATCAAGTCCCTTGTAGGGACTCTGCTTTAGGAGTCCTAGGAAGTAAAGACAACTGAGGCTTAAGTTGAGAGAACAGATGCCCAGGAGGTAAATATCATTCAGAGTCAATACTCCCAAGTTATGAAACCACAGCATTAACTGTCTTCTTATATCCATACAAAAAGGACATTGCTCTGAATTAACTATGCAAAGGACTTAAGAAGAAGAGAAAAGCAATATTTACAAGTCAACAGAGCACAAAGAAAGACATTACAAATAAACACAAAGGAATGAGAGCACTGTGATGGGAGTAACCCAATAAACCTAAGCTCCCTGTGGCAAAGTGGAAAAGGAGAAAATAATGTTATCCTATAGGCAATTTTTTTTCTCATGTCATGAACCTTATCAAAATGCAAGCACTCTTCCATTCCAGCCTCTTCACATCAAACTGCTTCCTTCAAATGTTTTGTTCTTTTTTGAGGGGAGGGGAATAGTTTGCAACCTGTGGCTTAATCACGATCATGCAACTTTGTGGGATCCTATAAGAGTACATGTGACATTTCATGTTGTAACATCAGCCTTCCTCTCTTGATAAACAGTCTGAATGAGCCACAGACAAAAAGGAGAGACAAGGCCCAGAAACAAGCTTTTGTTCAATAGTTTAAATTCAAATAAGCATAGAAGGCAGGATAAGGGCAAACTGCCTGCTGTATCCCATTTACAATTCTGAAACGTAAGAGCTGAGTACCCAGAATATTCTGGACAGATTCATCTTTGCCAAGGTCTATATAAAGATGACAAAATGCAAACTTAAAGTGATTCTGTCACTTAAAATAAAGAGTAATTACTTATGGGAAGAAGAAAACCAAATAAAGTAGTAAGGAAATTCTCTGATTTAGTAAAATTCATAGAAATGAAAAAGATTTTCTATAAGATCTGTTATATGAGCTGTAATTTCCCAGGACTGCAGACATGGTCTTTGATTGGGACCTTTGACCAACTCTTGTTAAGGTTGTTGCTCTCTCTCATCATTGCTAGCACGATAAAATTTCCATATCCTGACAAAGTCACATTACACCATAAAGAGGCATCATCAACTTGCTTGAAATTGGGCTCCAGATTTAGCACCAAAAGATTGGAGTCGTCCCTAAAATTATCTTTAGGGTCTGGAAAGTAATATTTGTTTACTGCTTAAAACACACCATTTGCGAATAAAATGTTCATCCCTGAATCACAACACTATAAAAATGTTCTCTCTGGGTAAAATTAAGTTCTTTTGCAGTGAACCTGGTACTATCCTTACAGTCAATTTAACTATTTTGATGAAGTGAGAAGGCACACTCTTAAATACAGCTAAAATTAAAGAGATGTTTTGCCTGAGTTACCTCCAAAGCTCTCTATAACTGAGTTGAGCTCTTATGTCTCACCTCCCTTTGACTGCCAGGGATCTGTATGGCCTTTAACCTAAACTTCCACCAGAACATGGGAAAGTTACAATCACTAACGAGAATAAGAATTAAAGAACAGAAGTCAGAAAGATAGAGGCAGGAGAAATGAAAAGGATAAGGCTATCTTTCATAGCACTGTCACTGTCCTCCCATTGTTCATCAATTTGTTCAAGCTGGCACCAGTAATGTCTCCATTGTGAAACTTGTTGTTACTATTTTTTGGCATATAGAATACGCCACGGGGTAGCTTGCCAGGTCTGCCTTGCGGGCAGGATACTCTCGGTAGCTTTCTGGGCTCTCCGAGAGGGACGGAGGAATCGAACCCAGGTCAGCCTTGTGAAGGCAAACGCCCTACCCGCTGTGCTCCAATAAATCCGTCTGCTCAAAACATCAAGTATGTGAGTTAGGCTTTAAGAAAATGAAGGAGATTTTTCTCCTTTACCCCATTTCTTTCAAATCAGATTACAATGTGCAGACAAAAGGATCTGCAAATAGAAATAAGAAAATTCCATTAATGTGATAATGATATCCTGAATGACCTGAGCAAACAAAGGAGATTGGAACTTTGGATGTATTTTGTTGATCGTTTCCTTTTCCAGGTTTTGTGAATGCCTGACTTAAAAGGTTTTAGAGAAGGCTGCTGCTAGGCCAGGCTGTCCCATCTGTCAGAGGATCCCTACAGGAAAATCTAATTCAATAAGGCATCATTTAAATTGTGATGTTTGATTGTTTCCTTTCCCATTAATTAAAAAATTACATTGAGTCAGTCTTAGTAAGGATGTCTTATGCATGTTAGAATAGGTGAGGATGTGAAGGGTGTTAGGAAATATGCCTCAAATTTACCTTCCTGGAATCTTATTTTCTGTCTGAAGTAAATAAATGGATAATGGCACTATTCAAATGCTCATATTCTTGGGAAGGATGTTAATAACTTTGATTTAACAAGACTATGAGTTTCTGTTTCATTCTCCTCCCAGTGAGCAACTGCAATGAAACCGTCATTAGGTCCGGTATGGTTATTTCTTTTCAGTGGCTGAGAAAGAGAAGGTCCCACAGAGAAACACAAACAAAGACTTAAGCAAAGAACAAGGAGCAAGTGAAGGGAGCTGATTTTATTTTCAAGTATAGGTGGTCATCATCAATTTGTAAAGAGTGAGCAACACCCAGAAAGAGAAGCTGACATGTTAAATGATGCTGTGGAGAGGGAAAATAGGATGAGTTTCCCAAGAAAAGTAGGAATAATGCTCCATGGCAAAATAAAATCAATTAATTCTATAATATTCTAAGTGTAGTCCAGATGTTCAGAAACCCTATGGATCAACAGGACCATAGAGGGGAGGTCTGTGTGTGGACACAGGCCCCATGGGAGAGGGACTGGGTGAGATGCTTAGGTCGCCTGGAAAAAGAGCCATCTCCCCTCTCTCAGTCTAAGGGAAAAATAGCCCTTAGGATTTCTAAGGGCTTAGAACGTGTGACTTCAAGAAAGACCCCCTGAGTTTAAATCCTGACTCTGCCACTTTCTAGTGCCATGACCTGAGGTATCACTTGCATCACTTGTCATCCTGTTGATCTTTGATTTGCTCGAGCAGGCGCCAGTAATGTCTCCATTCATCCCTGTCGCATGCTAGTGTAGCCCAATGGTATCTGCTCGCTCCAGGAACACAAAGTGCATCAAACTGTTCTTTCAGGGTTTTGGAGAAGTCTGACTATATTGTAGGTGGGCGGTCATGTGGTCTTTTGATGACCCATGGAATACAGTAACAGCTCTAATCCAGCAGTCCATGTCTGAACCACATTACGTGTCAAGCCCATCTTATTTTTGATGCCATGGCAAAGGAGACAGCGTCCCTGATTCTTGACCGTCAATGGAGGTCAGAACTCTGGATTCCTTCTCTCACTTGAGTGAAATGTGAAACTCCAAGCATAGTTCTTTTGATCCCTCTTTGGGATACCCAAATATTGTTCTCATCCTGTTTTCGTATAAGAACAGTTAGTATAAGAATGGTGGAGTCGAAAAGATGTGCCCTCCGAGCCGCGGGGGGGGCACTGGAGTGGGGCGGCGCCAGCCCAAAACTCCTAGTGGTCCCGGCCGCCGGAAGTCACGCCCTCGACCCACCCTCGGCGCCATCGTGCCACAATCCACAGAGAAGCGGCAGGCATTCTGGTGAGCAACGCGGCCCAGACAATTCTCCGGACCCGAATCGGGGCCAGCAACACCGGGGGGCCAGAAGGAGGAGGTGCCGCCAGCACACCTTCTCCAGATGGAGCCCTGGCGACACTGAGCAGCAACTAACATGGCTCCAGGATTCGGGACTGGGACACATCTGAGCCTGCGTGGCCGCTAATGCGGCCGCGTGACCTATTCTAAAACCTGAAAACATACAATCTTTTAATGGAAAACTAATTATCAAATGCTTCCTGATTAGGGTTATCTTATTTGGGGGTATAACTCCCACAACAATTGTGAGTTTTGTGTTGAAATATGGAACGTAATCAAGGTGAAGAGAAAATGAAGTGAAATTCATCAGTTATACAGTTGGGGTGGGGAGCGGGGGGTATACCGGGGATTTTGGTGGTGGAATATGGGCACTGGTGAAGGGATGGTGTTTGAATACGGTATAACTGAGACATAAACCTGAGAACTCTAACTTTCCACATGGTGATAAAATTTAAAAAAATAAAAATAAATATAAAAAAAAAGAATTATGGCTTGAGATTCTATTCTCTTCTACCCTGTATTTGTGCTTTTCTCCCAGTGTTTAATGCCAGACTTACAGGCTCTTGATTTTAGATTTTCCCCTTGCTATGTTTGGTGTTCTTATGGATTTTGGGAGTATTTCTTATGCCTGGACTTGAGGCAGTTTGATATTGTGAGAAATTCATCAGATTAGCAGCTCAGCATCTTGGTATCTAATCCTGGCTCTCTAATCAATATATTAGACATAAGTTTGATTAAGTCAACCAAGATTTTCAAGATTTTATTTTTCCAACTATATAATAAAACTGTTAAATTTGGATTTATTACAAAAAAAAAAAAAGAAAAGATGTGCCCAGAGCCAGAGGTTCTTCATCATCTTAACCACTTCTTCGATGCTCTTAAAGGCATTTCATGCTGCTCTCTTCCTCCTGCGCAGTTCTGGCGCCAAGTCATTCCTCATGTTGAGTTCTTGACCCAGGTACACATAGCTGCTGCATTCAGAGATGTTCATTCCATTGAGAGCAAATGGAGCATCAGGGATTACTTTGTTTTTCATGAACATTGTTTTGGTGAGATTCAGCTGCAGTCTGACCTTTCCCCACTCACAGTCAAAGTTGGCCAGCATTTGTGCCATCTGGCTAATATTTGATGTTATGAGAACGATGTCATCAGCGAAGTGGAGGTGGTGTAGTTGTCGACCATCTATCTTCACTCCCATTCCTTCCCATTCTAGTCGCATGTTCTCAAGGGTGGCACTGAAAAGTTTCGGTGAAATGGTATCACCCTGCTGAACCCTTCTCTTTATGTTGATGATCACTTCCTTGTAGAATGGTGAGATCCTGGTGGTGAATCTGTAATACGGCTCTTGGAGGATCTTGATGTGCTGAGTTTGAATGCCCTGTTTGGCTAGGGCTTCAATGACTGCTTCAGTCTCAACATAATCAAAGACCTTCTTTAAATTGAATAATGTTAGACAGATAAGCATCTCGAACTCTCACAAAACTTCAATGAGGTTGGTCACTGTGTGGATATGGTTGATTGTGCTGAATCCTTTTCGGAACCCAGCTTGCTTGCATGGTTGTGCTTCATCTAGTGTTCTGTCTATTCTGTACAGGATGACTCGAATGAACAACTTGTAGATGATGGACAACAGGACAATTGGGTGATAGTTGCTGATGTCATGGATGTCTCCCTTTTTGTTCAACAGAACGGTCCTGATGGTTTTCTATTAGGATGGAACCTTACATTCAGACAGGTAGCATGTGAAGGGCTGAGCCAGTGCATTGATGAGTACTGGTGGCAGATTCTTCAGGTGTTCGGGTCTGACCTTGTCTGGAAGGGTGCTGTACGCATCTTTACCCATGAAATGGTGTGTCGGATTTCAGAAGGGAGGACGCTGGGAACAACATATCCATCCTGCAGAATTTGGTATGTGTGCAGGTGGACGTGGCTGTCAAAGAGATCCAAGTAGAAGTCATGAATAATCCTGAATAATCCTCTCCATTGCCCTTCTGGATGATGTGATAGATCCATCAGGACATCGGAGGGCAGTCATCTTGGTCTTGTAGTTGGCGAAGAACAGGCGAGCATTATGAATACTTTTCCCTGCTTCTGCTATACGTATTAGACAACACTGCTGTTCTCTCTTTGAGGTCTTCTTTTATCATTTCTCCGCACAGCTCACAAAGCTGTGACCTGAGGTAACTAACTCAAATCTCCTCTCAGCTATAGAAGCTATGTCAAAAATTTATTGAATATGTTAATTATTCTAACCTATGAATTAGTAAACGTAAATGCGCTTACGGCACACAGAGTTACTTTGGGGTAAACTGAGAGAGGGGAGATGGTAACCATAGAGTACTCATTACAAATGCCCACCAACACTGACCCCAGTTTCCTCCCCCTACGCCCATACCCCCTTTACCCAGTCTCTTCTCTCTCTCTCTCACTCTCTCTCTGTCTCTCCCCTTTCTGTCTGTCTCTATCTCTATCTCTGTCTCTCTGTCTCTCTCTCCCCTCTGTCCCATCCGTCCTCCCTCCCTCTTTTCTTTTGGGCATTATGGTTTGCAATACAGACACTAGCAGGTCATCATCTTTGCTCCTTTACCTACTTATTTTATATTTTATTTTTGTTTCATCTTTTTTTCAAATTCACCTGAAATTCATTGCCAACATGTTCTCTATCTGCCTGTCTGCTTCCACAGTAAACCCTCAGAAGAATGGTAACTATTAAAATTACTTATTAGTATATTTGATACTATATTATGAGGAAGAGCGGGCATAACCCTAGTCACAGGGCATATGGTTTTTATATTTTAATGCCTAATAAGCCAACTTGCTATCTATCTGGTGTCAGATACCTTTACTTCTCTGTTTTTTCCTTTGTACTTCAATAAATTAGAATTTCCTAAATCAAAGTTATTCCCAAATGTTATATTATAATCTGAAGGATTTTTTAGAAATCATTCATCAGATAGTATAGCCACTGATATGTAAACATGTACATACATTTTAAGACACATACTGCATTATCTTTTTGCATTGCAATAGTATTAGCACATGCATGTTACTGCACATGTATTAAATTCATGCATATGGCACATGAATTTTATTCATAGAAACCTGAAAATTATTATTGCAGAGAATTCCTTTCCAGCACTGCCTGCTTTCATTCAGAAGGAATGGACAGTTGGACAGTAGGGAACAAAGGAAGGAGCAGCCCTATCCTTGACCATATATCTTCTTGTTAAATTGTTCTTTATACCAGGCTGTGACTCGTCTTCCTGCCAAATTATATTTTAAGCAGTTCTTAAAATGATCTTGATGCACACTCAAGTTTGAGAAAATTTAGCCTAGAGAAGCTTGAGCAGAACTGACATGCAATCTCTGCTACTACTATAACCTTGTAGGTCACACAATGGGTACAAACCATGTGCACTGGCTCCATTTTTATCGGTAAACCATGCTGTTTCAGCCTTCTTTGCAGTCACTACCTTCAGGGTTAAAAAAAAATAAGCTTTGGAAATTAAACTAAGGAAAAAGTATCAAATTCCATTTTAAACACATTTACAGAAAAAATGGCAATTTCTGCAGTTTTCCACAAAATAGCATATTTTGACTCCCATATAAACTAATCAAATATTTCTTCAGAAAAATTTCCAAGCATAAAAACTACCAGATACAATCTTCCTTCTAAGAAAATTCAATACATAAAAATCTGCTTACAAAACATAAATCAGAGGGTTTTTTCCCACCCACGCCCAACCCCCAAATCAGAGTTTTAACTATATAAAAATTTCCACCAATTTTACCTTTATAAAACTTCTCTCCTAGGGGCTGAAGCAATAGCACAGCAGGTAGGGCATTTGCCTTGCAGGAGGCCGACCCAGGTTCAATTCCCAGCATCCCATATGTTCCCCTGAGCACCGGCAGGGGTAAATCCTGAGTGCAGAGCCAGGAGTAACCCCTGTGCAATGCCGGGTGTGACCCAAAAAGAAAAAAAACAGATTGTCTCCTAATACATTTACACAATAGTCTATTTTACAAAGTTTTTTTTTTTTTCACTTTGAGTCTCACCCGGCATTGCACAGGGGTTACTCCTGGCTCTGCACTCAGGAATTATCCCTGGCGGTGCTCAAGGGACCATATGGGATGCTGGGAATTGAACCCGGGTCGTCCGTGTGCAAGGCAAACGCCCTACCCACTGTGCTATCACTCCAGCCCAATTTTACAAATTTTTTAATATACATGAAAAATATGGAATACATATCAAATGAGATTGTGTTCACTCTCTTATAGAATTGGGTCATTTATTATCTTTGTCATTAATCCACTGTTGTGTTTATCATTTTTAAATTAAAAATTTTACTTTGAATTTTTAAGGGATACTAGGAGCTATTGTAATTCCTTAGGACAGAAAATTTGCAAGCCTGAAATACAACACAAAAAACCATTGTTGGGGCTGGAGTGATAGCACAGCATGTAAGACTTTTGCCTTGCACGCAGCCCACCTGGATTTGATTCCCAGCATCCCCTATGGTCCCCAGGCGCTGCTAGGAGTAATTCCTGAATGTAGAGCCAAGAGTAACCCCTGTGCATCCCTGGGTGTGACCCGAAAAACAAAAGCAAAAGCAAAAACAAAAAAACATTGTTAAATACAGATTGCTAGGCGCTGGCAATGGATTTCTAAACCTGCATGCTAAAGTGGAGTTCAAGACTTAACATTTTTATCAAGTTCTAGGATCTACACTTAGGGAATATCCAGCATAGAGAATAAAAATTCTCCTATAATATTCTTATCCAAACTGTGCTGAGATAGTCTACTGACACCTACTGATTATGATGTTTAAAGAAATAGCACTTTTCCCAAACACATTTTTTTTTGAAGTCAATAGATTTTATGCAGAGGTTTCTGAGGGAGGGAGGAAGGGATAAGTGGGAGAGAGAAATAGTTAACGCATTCAAGGGAGAATGCGAGCTTCTCCAAGGGTGGAGGAAGCTCTACACACATCCTAGCACTGAATACGAAAGTATGAGAGTACACATCACAAGGGGGGAGATGCGGGCGACACATGTGCTCAGGCACCACATGTGCTTGGCCACGAGGGCACAAGCAGCACATGGGCTCAGGCAGCATATGCGCCCAAATACACATTTTTTAAACCTTGTCACCACACACCAAGAGCTAACTCATTCCTAAATTCAGAAATAAAACAGCAAAGTCTTACTATTCGATTCATTCCTAATAAATACCCAGGTTAAAACAGTTACAAGAGATACTCTCAATAACAGGAAATAAATTAATTACCTGATGTTCAGGGAAGTTTTAAAGAGGTCACCTTGAGCCACCTGATCCATAATCAGGATTATGCATGGTTATGGTTAAAGCATTAAAAGTCTACACTTTAATTATAAGCACCTTGATATCATGTTGAGTGAAGTTAGTTCAAAGTAAAAGAATAAAGAATTATCTCTGTCATATGTGGGATTTAGAGGTACACAGCAAAATAGCAACAAAGTCCAAAGTCAACACCATGGGAAAATGGATCCACAAAATTGATTTGGGTGTTAGTTTGAGAGGGAGGGTACTGGGGTCTTTGGGAGAGGGAGGTGGATACACTAGTGATGGTGTGGTGTTAAATTATGGACATGAGAAACCATAAGTGATAGCATTATAAACCACAAAATTTCAATCAATAAATTACAAAAATAACTATCAATTATAAGGAGCTTCTCCAAAAGTCACACTATTCAAAAAAGAGATGTGAAAATCTGTCATCAAACCAAATAACACTCATAAGGGTGCTTTTATTGAGAGGTTACTATATGTTACATATTATTATCTTGTTTCACCTGATGTCCTTGCTCAGTAAAGCTGGATATTGGACAAGTAGGACATCTTTAGAATCCTGCCCATTGTGAAAGGCTAGCACTGCATTGCACTGAACTCCTGCAGGTCACTTATTCCCAAACTGTATGTGTTACACAACCCTCCATATAGGGTGTTTAGGGACAGTTTTTCTACCTCCAGAAAAACATGATCTCTTTTGTTAAGCAATCTCTGGATGATAAATTTATCTCGATGCCTAGTATTCACTAGCTCATGTAAACCCATCCAATTCTTAACTTGAGAATCACCCAGTAAGACAAATATCCAGTCATTGAAAAAATATTACTCACAGATAAAAAACTTTAGTTTTTATTTTACAAGTTTTTCATGTCAAAATATACTCATTCCCCCACTTAACTAAGATTATTTATGAAAAGAACTGTATATTTTATAGAAACATCCAGAACATAAAAAAGATAGCAGTAAATTTATTTCTTTCAATAACATCACGATGTCAATGGCCTTAATTCATCAGTCAAAAGGCATAGTTAGTGAAAGGATAGAAAACTAACGCAACCTTCCCATACTTATGAGACTTTTACTTGAACTGTCAAGATAAAGGTTCAAAGTAAAAGATTGAAAAGTAATCATATTAGCAAATAGTTGCACCCCCAAATGGAAGCAGGCTTGCTTATTTCAGATAAAATAGATTTAAATCTTAAAAAGCTAGTAATAGATGGATGTTATGTAATGATCAAAGGCTATGTTCCCACTATTATTATTATTATCAAAACTTTCAATCCAACTAGTAGTTGTTTTACATATTTTGATAACAATAATGGAGAATTTTAATACCACACTCTGACAGTTGAATAGACCAGCCAGACAGAATCAGTAGGGATGGAATCACTGTATTACTGTATCACTGTCATCCTGTTGATTATCGATTTGCTCGAGCTGGCCCAGTAACGTCTCCATTCATCCTAGCCCTGAGATTTTAGCAGCCTCTCTTTACTCGTCCTTCCCAACAGTGCCACATTGGAGGCTCTTTCAGGGTCAGGGGAATGAGACCCATCATTGTTACTGTATTTGGCATATGAATACGTCATGGGGAACTTGTCTGGCTCCGCCCCATGCGGGCAGTAAACTCTTGGTAGCTTTCCAGGTTCTCCAAGAGGGAGAGCTAGGTTATCAGATGTTGGGCAGCTGCATCGCAGCCATGTGCTTCCCAGAGCTTGGTTTTAGAGTCTCTGGATGTTGAGATTACACGGCGCTGGGAGCAGTTTCTGGGTGTGACTGCCTAGCTACTGGAAAATGGGGAATCTGGGTGGAATATGCCCAGTCCCTTTCCAAGCAGCCTTGGAGATCTCAGCCTCAGGTCCCACACACCTGGGTTCCTCTGCCAGTTCCTTCATGTGTGAGGCTCATTCCGAACGTGTAGAGAGTGGCCTTGAGCATGGCTGTGGCTGGTTCCCAAGGTCTTCAACTGTCGGAGCTCTGCTCGGGGCGGGAAGGGAAACTAAATCCACCCACACTGCAGTGGACAGTGGGGAAGGGTCAGAGGCATGGTGGAGGTGGTGGGAAAACAGACAGAATCAGTAAGGAAGGAATAGGCTAATACACATTTAGAAAACTCTTGATTCCCAAATAAACTAAGTACATGTTCAGTGCTCCTGGGTCCCTTGTTTGGATAGACATGCTGGTATACAAAACAATTTTCCATAAATCAAGAAAATATAAATATATTAACCACCCTCAAATAAATTATAGTCATAAATCTGAGAAAATCTCAAACAATTTGAAGTTGAGCAACACACTACTAGATAATCATTGAGTCAAGAGGAAGTTATAAAAATATTTGTCTTGCAAGGATGCCCACTCTCACCACACCACTCCTCTTCAATATAGTACTGGAAGTACTTGCGATAGCTATTAGACAAGAAAAAGAGATTAAGGGCATCCAGATAGGAAGGGAAGAAATCAAACTCTCACTATTTGCAGACGACATGATACTATATCTAGAGAAGCCTAAAACCTCTACTAAGAAACTCTTAGAAACAATAGACTTATACAGTAAAGTTGCAGGCTACAAAATCAATACCCAAAATTCCATGGCCTTCATATATGCAAACAATGAGGCAGAGGAAAGGGACATGAAAAAAGCAATCCCATTCACAATCGTGCCCCAGAAAATCAAGTACCTCGGAATCAGCTTAACCATGGAAGTAAAAGACCTTTACAAAGAAAACTACAAAACGCTACTCCACGAAATCAAAGAGGACATGAGGAAATGGAAACATATACCCTGCTCGTGGATAGGGAGAATCAATGTTGTCAAAATGGCAATACTCCCTAAAGCATTATACAGATTCAATGCAATCCCTATAAGTATACCCATGACATTCTTCAAAGAAATGGATCAAGCAATCCTAAAATTCATATGGAATAACAAACGTCCAAGGATAGCTAAAACAATTCTTGGGAAAAAGATGATGGGAGGCATCACCCTCCGCAACCTCAAACTTTACTACAAAGCAGTAACAATTAAAACAGCATGGTACTGGAACAAAGGCAGAGCCGTAGACCAATGGAACAGGGTGGAATATCCCTACACACAACCCCAAATGTATGATCATCTAATCTTTGATAAGGGAGCAAGAGATGTGAAGTGGAGCAAAGAAAGCCTCTTTAACAAATGGTGCTGGCACAACTGGACAACCACATGCAAAAAAATGGGTTTAGACCTTGACCTGACACCATGCACAAAAGTCAGATCAAAATGGATTAAAGACCTCAACATTAGACCACAAACCATAAGGTACATTGAAGACAAGGTCGGCAAAACCCTCCACGATATTGAAGATAAACGTATCTTCAAAGGTGACACGGAACTAAGCAATCTAGTAAAAACAGAGATCAACAAATGGGACTACATTAAACTAAAAAGCTTCTGCACCGCAAGAGATACAGTGACCAGAATACAAAGACTATCCACAGAATGGGAAAGGATATTTACACAATACCCATCAGATAAGGGGTTGATATCAATGGTATATAAAGCACTGGTTGAACTCTACAAGAAGAAAACATCCAACCCCATCAAAAAATGGGGCGAAGAAATGAACAGAAACTTTACCAAGGAAGAAATACGAATGGCCAAAAGGCACATGAAAAAGTGCTCTGCATCACTAATCATCAGAGAGATGCAGATCAAAACAACCATGAGATACCACCTCACACCACAGAGATTAGCACACATCCAAAAGAACAAAAGCAACCGCTGTTGGAGAGGATGTGGGGAGAAAGGGACCCTTCTTCACTGCTGGTGGGAATGCCGACTGGTTCAGCCCTTCTGGAAAACAATTTGGACGACTCTCAAAAAATTAGATATTGAATTCCCATTTGACCCAGCAATACCACTGCTGGGAATATATCCCAGAGAGGCAAAAAAGTACAATCGAAACAACCTCTGCACATGTATGTTCATCGCAGCACTGTTTACAATAGCCAGAATCTGGAAAAAACCCGAATGCCCCAGAACGGATGACTGGTTGAGGAAACTTTGGTACATCTATACAATGGAATACTATGCAGCTGTTAGAAAAAAGGAGGTCAAGAATTTTGTAGTTAAGTGGATGGGCATGAAAAGTTTCATGCTGAGTGAAATGAGTCAGAAAGAGAGAGACAGACATAGAAAGATTGCACTCATCTATGGTATATAGTATAACAGAGTGGGAGACTAACACCCAAGAACTGTAGAAATAAGTACCAGGAGGTTGACTCCATGGCTTCGAGGCTGGCCTCACGTTCCGGGGAAAGGGCAACTCAGAGAAGCGATCACCAACTACATTGTAGTCGAAGGCCATGTGGGGGAAGGGAGTTGCGGGCTGAATGAGGGCTAGAGACTGAGCACAGTGGCCACTCAACACCTTTATTGCAAACCACAACAGCTAATTAGAGAGAGAGAACAGAAGGGAATGCCCTGCCACAGTGGCAGGGTGGGGTGGGGGGGAGATGGGATTGGGGAGGGTGGGAGGGACGCTGGGTTTACGGGTGGTGGAGAATGAGCACTGGTGAAGGGATGGGTTCCCGAACTTTGTATGAGGGAAATATAAGCACAAAAGTGTATAAATCTGTAACTGTACCCTCACGGTGATTCTCTAATTAAAAATAAATAAATTTAAAAATTAAAAAAAAATTTGTCTTGGATACAAAGAATAATAAAGACACTACAAAAACTTAGGGGACACTGAAAACAAGAATAGAAATGATAAAAATCTGAACAAAAATCAATGCCATAGAAAATGTTTTAAATAGAAAAGAACAGGAGTTGCTGGATAATAGAGCAGCTACAGTGATTGCCTCACTCGTGGCTGACTGGAATCTGATCTCTGGCACTCCTATGGTACCTTGAACCCCACCAGAAGTGAGCCTAAGTACAGAGCCAAGAGTAAGCCTTGAGGACCTCTAGGCATAAACTAAAAGACAAAAATATTTTATCCTATAAGATGCAAAGCAGAACTATCAAATGATACTCTACAAGCCAGAAGGATATGGGAGGGTATAGTATAAAAACTCAATAAAAGTAACATCTCACCAAGAATAACAGTTTCCAAGGAAAAGAATTTGGTAGTTTTCTTGTCAAGTAACATTTCAAAATGGAAATCAGAGAATTTTTCCATTAAGTCTATTAAATAATTTGGAATATAACATCTACAAAGAACCTACTGATGGTTAATAAGTACTGATCTGGAGAGAGATGGTACGAAGGTTGAGGCACAGGCTAGCATGTGGCCACAGGCGTGACACGGGTTCAAATCCTAGAGAGGTGATATATCTTGAGGAGGATAAAGTTTTTGTAAGCAGAGAACTTAAGTTTGAAGAATTCACAAATATTTTACTGACTCTCAAAAATTCCTAATTTGTGTTTTTGTAATACTGTAACACTGTCATCCCGAGCAGGCACCAGTAACGTCTCCATTGTGAGACTTGTTGTTACTGTTTTTGGCATCTCAAATAAGCCACGGGTAGCTTGCCAGGCTCTGCCATGCAGGCAGGATACTCTCAGTAGCTTGCCATGCTCTCCAAAAGGGTTGGAGGAATAGAACCCAGGTCGGCTGCATGCAAGGCAAATGCGCTACTCACTGTGCTATCGTTCCAAATATTTGTGTTCATGACAAATCATATACTAAAATCTTAATCCCTTAAAAGTGAAAGTTCAGAGCAGAGCATCTTAAACTTTTTTTCAGTGGCAACCCCTTTTGCCTTTGAAATACATGGGCTAGAGAGTCATAAACACCTTGGATTCATTACATGTTTGATTTTTAATTAGTTCCTGGTTGCTGCAAATTCAAAAACCTTTTGCTGTTGCTAAATTTTTCACCACCTCCATGTCAGCTGCATGGCTTCATATAAGGGTCTTAAACTTAAGAATAAAAGGGTAACCCACACTTTAAGAAGCTAGGGTTGGGGGAGGTAGAGGATGATGGTGTTTGGGGGATGATTAGGATTGAAAGTCAGAGTCATCATAGATAGCAGTATTAACCATCTGAAAGAGATGCTACAGAGATCTCCTTCTATTGTATAAAACACAATAGGAAGACTGAAACTTAAAAATGGGATTCTTTCCCAACTATGTTGGTAGTAGGATCCTAGACTTCCAATTTCTATAATTATTAAGAACCAGATTTGTGTTGCTTATACACTGCCCATTCTATGATATTTTTGTTATAATGGTAGGAACATAAAACAGAAAATGCATGCAGGTATGTTAGTTGTTCTACAAAAAAAAAGATGAAAGAGCATGGTACTGTGGTCTATCATGCCAAGTAAACCCACTTATAAGACCCAATTCTACTGATAATCAACTGCTACACCTTGGGATTTCATGCCTGAGGACATTAACTTCCTCATCTACAGAATGGAAATTTTTTAATTTTACACTGGAGATAATGTAAACAAGTTATGGGATAACAATAATGCTCTGCATGATTGCTACAATTACAATCATTGTATATATTCCTTTCATCAAGCATTAAGGTATCCCTTAAAGGGGTCAGACAGAGAGCACAGGGGTCAAGGCACCTACCTTGCACAAGGCTAACCCCACCCCCAGTACTGCATATGGTCCCTAGAGTATTGCCCGGAGTGATCCCTGAGTACAGAGCTGGGCGTAAGTCCTGGTCACTGGTGGATTTAAACAAAACAAAACAAAAAATAAATAAATAACACTTACTAAATATGAAATCTTTCTATCCACTCTAGATTTAGGCATCATTTTCGTCTCTTAAAAACCAGACCAAAGAAAAACTGATTTAGACAAGGTTGTCAACTGCCTAATTCTTCCCTCAAAGAATAAAGATAAGATTTCCAGTTCATCCTGCTCAAGGCCTAACCCTTATTTTGTTAAGTTTAAAAAAAAATAAAACTCTGTCTTAGTGCTCCCTTTCTTGTTCTTTCTTATTCTACTTTTTCTCTATAAAAAACTTCTTATGAGCATTCAGACAAAATTTTGATTGTGAGGACATGAGTCTAACATTATCCAGCCTGCGGGCTTGTCACCAATAAAGCTCCTCAAACCATCATCAATCATATCTCTTGATTGCTACCCTCAAGCAGCAATGGAACTGGTGCTTTATGGTTACTTACTGACAAAATTTCCCAAACTTCAGATTCATAGAAAAGATATGAAACAAATATTTAAGAGGTAGTGACTGTGTATATGAGATAGCTGTTCAATAACATGTTCTGTCTGCTATGTTTTGTCTTTTACTCTATTGGAATAGAAAGAGCTAGAAGACATTTGTCTCTGGGTCTTTGTGTCTTATTTTGGTATTCAACAAGTGTGAAAGAATAATAATGGTCATCAGGACTACTGCATACATATTCTACATAAAAGAAAAATCCAATTGGTGTTACAGAACTCCTGATCTGAGAATCTTCTTTCTGCTTCAGCTGATATAGTGTAAATCTAAAACTTATTTAAAAACCTGTCTGGGTAAGACAGCTTTTAATTAATCTTCTCTAAGTTTTTATACTATATGGTACCTGGAAGATGCAAGATCAATCACTGCCGTATTGTAATGTGGAATTGTAAGACAGAAAGATAAATGAGCTATCAAACTTAGCATTTTGATAGCTAAGTTAATTTAACTGGCTCCAGAACATACTCTAGATTGGTAGATAAAATTGTGAGCTGGAGCATTGAATGTTATAACTGTAATGTGGTATGTTATTAAGAAAACAGGAAATTGGAGGCAGGAGTGTAGAGAAAAAGAAAAGAAATTAGGAATGTGTTAGTTACTATCTGTCCTTTAAGGAAATTTAAGCCCCAGATCAGAGAAGTATAATTGGGTGAGGAGGTCATATTACTAGTTCTGTCAGACCAATTAAGATAGCTTTATTAATTCAGAATTTTAATTGAGAACTGTGACAAGGTCTGCACTGGCCTGAAGTTTTTCTCTGCAGTATGCATGAAGAAAAGCTTGGCGTAGCAAATTAAACTCAATTTATACTTAAGGATAGACCTTGAGTAGAATTTGTTTCCTTATAGGACCCTACTGGGATTTTTGTAATCAGAAACTGTATTTCAAATTGTGTTTTCTCAATTATAGGAAGTTTCAACTGATTCCTGTCCCTGGGGAGAAAATACCCCATCCCTGAGATATCCATTTACACATGATGTTTCAATCAGCAAGAAGAATAAGGATATAACTTCCAGCCTGGCTCCTTAATACTCCCAGCATAAAGTACAATAAAACTTCAAACAAAAGAAAAATGCTGCAGAAGCCAATGAAGAAGTATTTAAATATGCTAATGACAACTACTAAGGAATGTCACACCTACTCTAGCAACAATAATAAATGGAGCCTTTTTGAAAGTTACTCCCTTCCAAAAAAGGTAATGAAATAAAACCTCTATAAAGGATAAACCCAATCTGTAACCAGCATCCAGATTTACACATCTATAATCCAATCTATACTAAACTACTTCTTTCATCATGTGTGCACTTACTCTAACAAATACACATTAAGTGCCTAGTATGTTTATTACCTAAGCTATGCTATGCTAGTTATTATCAAATCACAATTTATGTCCCCAGGAACTCAAAGAAAAATAAGCTATTCATTACGCAATGATATGTGTGATGCTTAACAAATATGTTAGAATGACTAATCTTGGGTACCCAGATATTTGATTAGATATTCTGGGTGTATTAATGAGTTATTTCTAGATAGGATTAATATTTAAATTGATAAAATGAATAAAGCAAATTTGGCTCCCCAAGGTGGGTGAGAATCATCCTATTGAAGATCAAAATATCAAGAAAGAGAAGAGTATTGGAAGATTTCATCTTTGCTTTTGACTTCTTGAACAGGAACAGGAATATTTCTCTTCTGACTGGATTCAGACTCAGACTGGAACTTACAGCATTGATTATTCTAGGTCTGTGTTTGCTGGGTGGAAAGCTCAACCTCCAGAGTTTTATGAGCCAATTCTTTATTACAGAAAATTTTATAAATAGATAAAATATAGAAATTAATAACTGTACATAAGCATAAATATGCATAACCTAAGAACTATATATTTGCGTGTATACCTCATGTAAATAATTTAATGAAATGCACTGATAATTATTATCTGTGATTCTCTGGAGAAACAAGACTAATGTTGTATGAAAAGGATAACTAGAACAACTCGGCTTATTATATAATTAAAACTAGAAAACAAGGGGTTAGAGATATAGTACAGCAGATAGAGCACTTGTTTTGTATGTGGCTGACCTGCGTTCCATCCCTGGCACCCCATGTGATCCCCCAAGCCTCACCAGGAGTGATCCCTACATGTGGAGCCAGGAGTAATACCTGAGCAAAACCAGGTATGATTCAATAAATAATTTTTTTAAATTATGGAACATCTTTTAATTCACATTCTTCTCTGAAATCTTACCTTACTGAAGCCCCCAGTCCTATCCTTCAAAAAGCAAATAATTCAAAGATTCAGCCACCTCTGAGATTTTAAAACAAAAAACTTCTGAATCTAAATCATAAACAATAAAACCATAACTTCCCTCTTGTGCTGCTGATGTCTGTGAGGTCTTCTCCTTCATAGCAGTAAGTCAATAAACTTTATCTTGCTTAAATGTTAATAGGTTTCTTTATTTAAAGTAAGTAATTTTTCCTACACTTCACAGTGGAGATAATTACTTTTACAAATACCTGATTGCACAGAGCTCAAAATCACCTCCGAATTTTTTCTACCCCAGAGCCAAAGAGATATACAGTGGTACAGGTGCTTGCCTTGCACCTAGCCAATGAGGTTCGGTCCCTGGTACCACATACGGTTCTCTATGCACAGAGTCAGAAATAAGCTCTGAGACACATCTTCTCCCCACAATATAGAATTTTTCTAATCCAACTCAAAATTTTCTATTCTAGCCGAGATTCGACCTGGGTGGCCATGCCTTTGCACAGCTGCTTTGCTGCTGAATGACCAGGACCTAGAGCCAGCTATATTACTTCGGGTCCCAGCAAGTGCTTGCAGCCACGTCTCCAGACTGTGAACTAAGCGTTAGCCCCACGCTGGCTAAGGGGGGAAATATCCTTCTTCCTTGTTTTTTCTTCCTCCCTGGAGGAAACAGCATGACATTCGCCATATTATGGAACTTTTCAACAGGTATGAACTTGGTGGCTCGGGAAAAAAAAATGGGTTTTGAACTTGAAACAGCGGGATGCTTGGGCAGTCTCGGCTCGAGCTCCGCCGAGATTCGACCCAGGTGGCCATGCCTTTGCACAGCCCTTTGCTGCTGAACGACCAGGATTCAGAGCCAGCTATGTTACTTTGGGTCCCAGCAAGTGCTTGCAGCCATGTCTCCAAACTGTGAACTAAGCTTTTGCTCCATGCTGCCCCAGGAAGGGAAATGATGTAATTTCCAACTTAAATCTCCCTGGACTTAAGTACTAAAATACAGTAATCCTAAACCGCGAGGCCGCTACCGTGGCCACGAGACTTTATATCTCTTCATTCTCATCAGTGAAAAACTAATTATCAAATGTTTCCTTGTCAATAGGGCTGTATTTTTAGGGGATAAACTCCAACAAGAATAGTGAGTTCTGTGTTGAAACTCCAACAACAATAGTGAGTTTTGTGTTGAAATAGGAATATAATCAAGGTAAAGAGAAAATGAAGTGAAATTTATCAGTTATGCAGGTGGGGGTGGGAGGTTGGGGGGTGGAGAGGTGGGAGGCATACTGGGTGTTTTTTTTTCTTTTTGGTGGTGGAATATGGGCACTAGTGAAAGGTCAGGTGTCTGAGCATTGTATAACTGAGACACAAGCCTGAGAACTTTGTAACTTTCCACATGGTGATTCAATAAAATTTAAAAAATTCTATTCTATATAAGATAATTGATTATTTTTGAGAACCCAAATCTTAACTTTCCAACAAAAATAGGCTCCCTTGTTTCATACCACACATTCTTTAAATAAATCTTCCTACTTTCATTTTAGCAAATAAAATGTGCTCTTTTCTGAATTCATCACTGTTTCAATGTCACTGTCATCCCGTGGCTCGTTGATTTGCTTGAGCAGGTGCCAGTAAAGTCTCCATTCATTCCTGTCACGTTCAGGGTGAGGGAAATGAGACTCATTATTGTTATTGTTTTTGACAAATCGAATATGCCATGGGTAGCTTGCCAGGCTCTGCCCTGTGAGATTCTGCATTGCTCTCTTCGTTTTATAATCTCTGGATCTTGGCCATTGATGAGATTACATGGCACCAGAGGCAGTTTGTGGGTGTGGCTGCCAAGCTATTGGAAAACTGGGGTTCTGGGTGGAGGAGGCCCAGTCCCGATTCGAGCAGGCTTGGAAATCTCAGCCCCGGGTTGCACATACCTGGATTCCTCTGCCAGTTCCTCCATGCGTGAGGCTAGTCAGAGCATGTGGAGAGTGGCCTTGAGCATGGCTGTGGCTGGGTTCTGGAGGTTTTAGGCTGCCGGGGCTCTGTTTGGGGCGGGGAGAGAAACCCAACCCGCCCCCCCCTCTGCAGTGTCCTCGTGAAGACAGCCTGGCGCAGGGGCTGAGATTCTGCCTTATAAATTCATCAGGTAATTTAATTTTTTCTCATTCTTTTATTCTTTCTCCTTCTTCCAACTGCAGTTCCCCCCTCTCTCACACTCTCTCACACGCACATACACACACACATACACACATATACACACACTGCATTTTAGCAGCAAGCACCAACTAAAAGGAGGATAATCTCTATATCTGACACATATACTTATGAGTATGTATATGTGTGTTCCAATATGATCATAAACTTTCACTGAGTTTTACAGAGAATATATTCATAAAATTCAAATATTTATCAGTTTTGTTTTCACTAATATTTAGGGACTAAAAGCTTCAACTTCTAATTCTGAAATCTAAGGAACCTAAAATTATTTTCTTTTTATACCCCAAAATATACCCCAAAACCATGGGCTTCAAGAGCTTACAGGCACGTTCAAACCCCATCTCAATCACCTGAAATAGAATTCTTCAAGGGCCCAGGAACTGACTCAAATGTAAAGTGCACATTACACACTCGAAAGGCCCTGAGTTCTGTCTTCACCAAAAGCCTACATGCACGAACCTGTATATAGGCCTAGTGACCCTCTGAACACCACCAGTCTGAACTCTGACAGAAACTTGGGCCCAGTTCTCAAGGAGTGTTGCTCCAGGATGCTCAGTGCTGATGTGTGGCCCTATTTTTATAAAAATGTGTCTGACCCCAATCTGCAAATAATTTCAGGTACCCGATGCCCAGGCTGAGAACTCTGGTGTTTTTCTCCGAGTAGGGTTACCTCCTCCCAGCCCCACACACCTAGGGACGCCCCAGAAACCATACCCACCTCCCATGCTGGCTGCCGTGTAGACTCCCTGCCCAGACCATAGTTCCTGAAGTCTCTGGACACCTCCGAAAGTAGCACACAGCTTAATACCTTCTTAGACAAGGACTTAGAAACCCTGTCATCAGCTATAACAATGTGCACAAAATTTTATTTTCTATATCTGTTGACTTTAGTATCAACAGATACTAGACCTAGCACTACACTGTCACTGTCATCACGTTATTCATTGATTTGCTCAAGCGGGCACCAGTAACATCCCCATTGTGAGACTTGTTTTTACTGTTTTTGTCATATCGAATACTCCACAGTAGCTTGCCAGGCTCTGCCATACGGACAGGATACTCTCAGTATCTTGCCGGGCTCTGAGAGGGATGAAGGAATTGAACCCAGGTCCGCCACGTGCAAGGCAAACTCCCTACCTGCTGTGCTATCTCTCTAGTCCATCTAACTTATTAGTGCTAGGATCTAATACCTAACCAATGCTAATTCTAAAATTGTATCAACAATTATGGCTTTGTAATCATAAGCCTCTTGAGGTAGAATGATTCAAGTAAAGCAAATGGCCTTTTTTAGAAGGAGGTAGTTGAGGCCACACCCACCTGTGTTCAGGCATCACTCCTGTAATGATTAGGGACCATACATGGTACTGGGGATTAAATCTAGGTTGTTCACATGCAAAGTGTCTGTCTGGTTCCAAAACCTTTTGTGTTTGGGAAATTTGCCAAGATCACTTCTCCAGGTCTGAGTCCAGGAAGTAAAATCACAGTGATCATATTAAATCTATTATTTAAATCTATTGCACAAGGGGGTAGGGTGATTCCTCCATCCCTCTCAGAGAATCTGGCAAGCTACTGAGAGTATCCCACCCACACAGAAGAGCTTGGCAAGCTACCTGTGGCATATTCGATATGCCAAAAACAGTAACAATAAGTCTCACAATGGAGATGTTACTGGTGCCCTCTTGAGCAAATCGATGAACAGCTAGACAACAGTTCTACAGTGCTACATATTAAACTAAGCCTAACTTAATTTAAATTATCAATTTAACAATTTATAACTGTACTTCATCTAGACTTGCCTAAAAGAATAGTTTGTTTCTGAAATCTAGTAAAACCATAAGAATCAAAACTCTATCTCCAGCAATAAAAGATAAAACAGTAAAGTAAATAATAATGGTCCATATCCTTTTTATTAATATTCTGACAGAAAATAACTACACTAATGTCTAGCTCCTGCTTCTCTTGAACCATCTGGCAATAGATGAATAAGTCAGGTCCCACTTTGATAGGATGAACAAGAGCTGGGAGGTAGGATTTGGAAATGCACATGTGTTGGCTAGTTGTGAGTGAGTGGTCAGAACCTGATCACAGGCCCAGGCCTAAAGAATTGCCATTACAGGCCCGGAGAGATAGTAAAGGGGTTAAGGTCCACGTGACCTATCTTAATGCCATCTCTGCACCACTGGGTCTCACTGCGCATGGAGGTCTGATGGTACCTGCATGGCCTGATAATTCTTGCCCGAGCAGCAGAGCATCACCAGGCATTGAACCGCCCTGAAATAGTGTATTAGGAAAAAAATGCCCTTATACATTTATTTTATTTAGTTCAACCAACAAAGACCAAATAGTAAGCTTCCAAAAGTTGCACTTCTGTCTTAAACTACCTCTGTCCTTAAGGAAAACATTTTTCCAGTATTTTGAGTACTTTCGTCCTCAGGATGCAAGAACAAATAGTCGGTGGCACTTCTAGAACTTCTCACAATATTCTGAGAAAAAGCTGGTGTTCTTTTGTCTTTTTTGTTTTTAATGGTAAGGCAGAGTAGTTATAAAACCCATTTCACATTCTTAACAGACTTTGCATTTCTCATAGCATCTAAATCTCAGTTTCCTAATCCCTGAATTTAGGGAATAAAATTAAATTAGATAATGAATAAAACATGGTTAACTTAGGGTCCAGCACATAAGTATTGAATAAATTGTCATTATTACTTATTTCCCCCAAAGACTTTTGATTTCTGAAAAAACATTAATCTATTACAAATTTAAACATAAATATTAAAAGATAAGATGAAGGAATCAGTATTTTCCCTTCTCTTACCCTATTACTGAGTACAAACTTAAAAAATCCATTGCATTTTAATTATTTGTATGCAACTGGATATCGTTAATTTAATTAAGAGTGACTCTTATTTATTCATTATGGTATTTTGTTATTCTGCCTGACTTTGTTAGTGAGTGACTAATTAATTGCACTACATTGGAGAAAAACAAAAGCTCACCTTATAAGTATGCAAACATCAGCCCAAGTTCAAACCCACCTTCTATACATCTGATTCTCCAGGGCAGGACTTCCTGCTCCTTTACACAGAGGGGAGCAGAGACAGAGCAAATCCACAAATACTGATTGAGGGGAGCAGAGACAGAGCAAATCCACAAATACTGATTCTTTAGCCTCTGATATTTGATTCCCAAATCTTCATGCCCTGAGCCCAATCATTCAACTTCAGCAAATGGAAAGGAACTCTCGGTATGCTGTAGGGCCCAGGTGTGACCTCAGCTCCATGCCTCGCTGGCTACACAGCCTACACTCCCGTAGATGATCACAGCGCAGGCTAGCCTGGCCCACTTTTTCCATAGAATGGATCCTGCAGACTTTCTCTCTCCATTTATTCAGAGCCGAACCCTCCCACCCTTGGTGATTGGACTCATTAGCAACACTGTGAGGTTAGGCCTCCCTCTGATATAGGTACCCCCAGGGAGAAAATGTTCAAAATCACTTTGCCCAGACTGTTGAGGAAAATGCCATTCAAATGCTTAATCAAAAACACAATAAGTACCAGGACACATTATAACTTTCACACTGTTGTAGAAAAAAAAAGTTAGATTAGTTTGACAAGATTAGTTCTTTAAAAGTCATTTTGATTTTCCTCCACTATTCTGTAATCCCTCTCAGACTTTGAAAATTAATCCTCCTATTTTTTTTGCATTTCTCGATATGAATGGTATGCTGTATAATTTATGATATCTGGTATTATGAGGCCCCTCAGCAAGTCTCTCCAAGTTTTCACAAGGTTTTGTTTCAGTTAATTCCTTAAGCACCCCAGGATTCAGTCAGTGTATATTTTAATCTATTTTATTAATCCTAAATATATCTGAAAAGAAATTGATAGAAAATAATTTTTTAAAATTAGCATTTTATTTTTTCTTTTTGGGACACACCCAGCAGTGCTCAGGGCTGACTCCTGGTAGAGTGCTGAGGGACCATATGGGATGCTGGTGAGGGAACCTAAGTTAGCCACTTGTAAGGAAGAGGTCCTACCCACTGTACTATTGCTCCAGCTCCAAATTAGCATTTTTGATTACAAATAATACCTGATGCCTTCAAAGGCATTCTCATTTCTTCAAAGTGATACTGCCTTGTATAGTAACATAGGAGCAAAAAAAAGAACAGAATGGCCTAAATTCCCTCTTAATGGTGTCTGATGGAGTCATGTTAACCAGATATTACAGAGGTTTAGGCCAGAGATATGGTCCAAATAATAGAAATTGCATTGGCCATTAAACAAAAGCCATCTCTCAGCCATACAAAAAGCCTGTCTCTGTATTCCAAATAACCCTTAACAACTTTAATGCCCCCGCTGTAGTCCAAACCACCATCACCTGAATAATTACAGTAGTTTCCCAGTTCATTTCTATTTCAACTCTTAGCAGTGCCTATAAACCATAGCATCACATAAATAACTCCCCTGTTAAATGTTTTAGGCACTTACAGTTATAGCCAGGAAAAAGGTAAAGTTCCTTATACAGTGTGTAAAGCTATATGCTCTGGCCCCTGTCTACACTAACTACCCTTCACCAATAAGTTCCGCCATGATTCAACATCTGCATTCCTGAAATTGCTACATTGTGCAGAATCATGCAACAAAAACAACAGAGCTTATAAGGAAAGATGGGACTGGAGAGCAATTCCAACAAACTTCATCAGTGGCACACTAAGAAAAGGTAGGTACCTAATAAAAGCTGGCAGTTTTATACATTTTTGATATTTTTGGTTATTCTTAAAATAGTTAAATACAAATAAATTATAATAAGAGCACTATCTTACTCTGAGAAGACTTGATGTTTGCCTGTGGAAGTGGGTGCCAGAATTGCTGCAGTTTCTCAATCATCCTAAATGGTAGAATGAGGGTTATCTGGAATTGCAATAAAAGGTTGTAACACCAGATGCTGGATAGGTGTGATTCATGTGTCCAGGGTGAACAAAGGGAGCTAGCTGATGTCTGAAGCACACGCAAGTGTATGTTAAGTAAAGCCCGACACCTGTCAGATAAGCAGAGCTATTTTCTGCACTCACCTACTGTTCCTCTCAGACAAAATACACATAAGCAAATGCAAAAATCCATACTATGTTCAAATTGTTACCTATCAATAGCGTTGGAACAAATTTGCACTCTAAAAGAAAATATTCTAATAGCACCTACTAACTCTCTTGACAAACTAGCCAGCCTGACCCACACATGGGGGGCTGGAGTGATAGCACAGCGTGTAGGGCGTTTGCCTTGCATGCGGCTGACCCGGGTTCGATTCCCAGCATCCCATATGGCATATGGTCCCCTGAGCATCGCCAGGAGTAATTTCTGAATGAATGAGCCAGGAATAACCCCTGTGCATTGCCGGGTGTGACCCAAAAAGCAAAAAAAAAAAAAAGAATTACTGACCCACACATGGCTTCATGGGGCTGAGTGCTTTTCCTTTCCATCTGCTATTCCCTTTATTTAGATTGCTCTGCCCTAAATTCTGCACATGATCAGCTTCAGTTCCTCCTTAAAGCCTCAGTTTCAATGTCCTGAGGTTCTTCTCTGTAGGGTAGACCTTTACACTTATTTCAGACACCATTTTGATTTCTTTGGCGCTTTCAACAAAAGTGACAATTGATATCATTTTAATTGTTGTGATTTCTCTTCAACTAAAAGTAAGCTCTATGACATAAAAATCTATGCCTCTTGACATTTCTAAACTTTCTGATACTGGCAGATACTGTCGGTGGAAACCCCAAATGATACATACACTTGATATGTACCTATATGTCTTGAGTGAATAAAAAATGAAGGAATGATAACATCTAAGAAAATACAAAATATATTGAGTAGGCTCCCATAAAATAGCATTGTTAGTTCCATATAATAATACACATTCTGTTAAATTTCTTATGATTTAGCTCTTGTTTGAATTTAATACTCTCATTAAGAAGACTTTGAAGGGCAAAGAAAAAAATTATGATACTCTTCATGTCCACTTATAAGCAAAATGTATGACTTTGCTTTTCCTGGTGTCTGTGTAGTATTCCACTGTGTAGATGTACCATAGTTTCTTTAACTAGTAGTATGTTGCAGGCACTCAGGTCGTTTGCGGATTCTGGCTACTGTGAATAGTGCTGCAATGAACACACACAAGTGCAGATTGGCAGCCCCAGGGTATATTCCCAGAAGCAGTATTGCTGGGTCTTATGAAAGTTCAATTTCTACATTTTTGAGGAATGTCCATATTGTTTTCCAAAAAGACTGAACCAGTCAGCAGGCCTACAAACAATGAAGGGGAGTCCCTTTCTCTTCACATCCGTGCCTTCACTAGTTGATCTTGTTCTTTTTGATATGTGCCAGTCTCTGCAGTGTGTGATGATATCACATTGTTGCTTTGACTTGCATCTCCCTGATGATTATCAATGTAGAGCATTTTGTGAATTTGGCCATTTGTATTTTTTGAGAAAGTTTCTGTTCATTTATTCTCCCCATTTTTAATGGGGTTGTATCAGAAAGAGACTGACATAATGATTTCACTCATTTGTGGGATATTAAAAAATAAAAACATAGTATAAGACTAATACCCAAGGAGAGTAGAAACAAAGGCCAAGAGGATTGGTCCATGGTTGGAAGCCTGCCTCAATTGCTTGTGGAGAAAGCAGTTGGGATAGAGAATGGACCACTATGACAATGATTTGGAAATGATCACTCTGGCTAAGAACTGTATGCTGAATGTAGGTAAAGGAACAAACATGATAACCTCTCAGTGCTGTATTGTAAACCATAAAGCCCAAAAAAAGGGAAGGGAGAGAGAGAGATAGAGAGAGAAGGAGAGGGTGGGGGAGAAAGAAAGAAACAGAGAGAGAGGATGAGGGAGAGGGTGAGGGAAAGAGAGAGAGAGACAAAGAGAGAGAGAGAGACAGAAGTGTCTGCCATAGAGGCAGACTGGATGGGTGGTGGTGGGAGGGAAAATGGAGTCATTGGTGGTAGGAAATGAACACTGGTGAAGGAATGGGTGTTGGAACATCATATAACTGAAACCCAACAATGAACAAACAGCTTTGCAACTGTGTATCTCACAATGATTCAATAGATAAATAAATAAATAAATAAAATTGGGGTAAAAAGAATAAAATTTTAACAAAGAATATGAGAAAAACTTCAAAAAAATATATGATCAGAGTCACACAAAACACACCAAAAAAAAAAAGACATAAAATATGCCATCAAAAACACATGATTCATTCAGGGCTTCAATAACCTGAACTCTAATTTTAAGAAAGCTAATAGAAAAGTCTTATATTTGGCAAGTGATTAAGAATTTGATAAAGCCCTCATTAACACTCTGTACCTAGTTTTGCTATCAACCTTTTAGTAAGAACATGAAGAAACTGTGAAGCTTCTTTTAAAAATCATTCTAATACCATTAGCTATTACCATGACAAGTTAAAAAGTTACACCAAACCTTCAACTTCTATTCACAGACAGAAATCTGAATGTCGACTTTTTTCCTTATGTAGCAATAGAACCTCCAGTTTTAGTTGAGGATGTAAGTAGGATGAAGGCTCAATTCCCCAGACTTTCTTATAGTAATTGGTAATTTATGACAATATGGCTTAACTTTGGTTTAAAGAACATAACTAGCTAATTCCAACTAATGTCATGGTAACCTCTATAATAAACTTCCTTATGGGAAAGTTATATCTTACCAGTGATCTCTTTTACAATCTACCCTTCATCTTGGAATGCAAATATTGTAACAGTAACTCAGGTGCCAAGCTGGATCATGGAATGACCTTGAGAATATAGATTACGGTCAGTGAAACAATAAAACTGAAATACCTAGATCTCCGTATACTTTGAGAAACCCAGTTACCATAGTACATTGGACTATCTCCCTGCAACAATTTAAGATGAGGAGAAAATATTTGATTTAACTACATTTTATTTTGGAGTTAGATTTAAATTAAAATATTAAATTTAGTTTATGAAATTGATAGTTAAGGGAAGTATTTACCCTTCTGAATGAGCTCCTTTAATAAAGTCAATCTAAGTGATAAAATTTTGAGAGAGAAAAAGAGAGAGAAAGAGATTGAGAGAGAGAGAAATTGAATTGCTCGATCTATACCTGTTAGCCACATGCATGTTTTTTTGAGTGGGGCTCCAAAATAAGGCTCAGAAGCCCTAGCTAGGGGCCTGTCCTGAAGATTTTCCACTAATTGGACTGATGATTGAATGCAAGAGCCTGGAATGTGCTTCTGCATCATCCTGCAGTAGCATAGATTACCAAGACCACCCAGTAGTGATCAGGGGTCTTCAGGATGCCTCAGGGGCCTCAGGGCAAAGGAGAAACAAAAAAGATAAATAAAATAACAAGATCCCATGAAATATTTCCTATAGGTATTTTTACATTTATTTTACAGCTATCCTCTCCCACTGCCAATACTCGGCCTTTGCTTTTCCCAAATCACTTGTAAAAAGTCGTTTATGCCTTGCAATTAAGAGTTTGGGTAGATGAAAGAAGAGGACGAATGAGGCCGGACTGAGGAGGGTAACAGCTTCCTGAACTAAAAGAGGGATGTTACTGCCGGCAAACTCTCAATGCCTCCATCAGTGTCAATGAACTTAGGAGAGGCATAATGCCCAATGCATCACACACACACACACACACACATACACACACATTTGAGTCAAAGGCTTTATGGATATCTGCAGAAAATGGGTTAAAGGGCTGAATATTGTAAGAAAGGGAACGCTAGGATGTGGGAGGTTTACACCTGTGTTATGTAATAATACCAACGTCCTCTTCCTGGTCGCTTGGCAATTCTTATTCTTTCTACCAAAGTGCTCACCATCATTTGCTATTTTGAGAGATAGTTTCTAATCTTTATTAAAAAAATTATCCAGCCTAGTCCTGGCCAGAGAATCTATATAACCGGACACCAGAAGAAAAACATCTCAGCATCCTCTCCCATTTTTATAGCTGTATTTTAGAACTAAGCCCATTTAAAATGAAAAAAAAAACTAAAAGAAACACTTATATTGGGGACACAATTAGCCTTAGACCTCTAAATATTACACTCGTCCTCCAGACATGGGTTCATCATATGTGTACTATGTTTAGAAAGGAACATTGCTTCTTTGTGAATAGTACTATAGCACTGTCATCCAATTGTTCATCGATTTGCTTGAGCAGGCACCAGTAATGTCTCCATTGTGAGACTTGTTACTGTTTTTGGCATATAAATACGCCCCGGGTAGCTTGCCAGGCTCTGCCATGCAAGCCGGATACTCTTGGTAGCTTGCTGGGATCTCTGAGAGGGATGGAGGAATCGAACCTGCATTGGCCACATACAAGGCAAACGCCCTATCTGCTGTGCTATCGCTCCAGTCCTCTTTATGAATAAATCTATATAAATATAGATCAATGTTCAACTTACTAAGAAGGCTTTCCAGTTCTGGGGCTTCTCATGTGTGGTTTTCATGGAAAGTGCTTGGTCTTTGCTCACTGTGTCTTGCCCTTATTGACCCCTTGGCAGATCTCTGCTTGTCATAACTGACAGGACCTGGCCCTAGAACCTTGTCAGGTTTGTTTCCTCTAGGCTTGAACTCATCACACCACAGATGGTGAGTAATGTGGATCCATGACACAGCTGTCTGAGACATGTTATTTTGGGCCTTCAGGCATCCATCTTCCCAAGACTTCCCAAGACTTCTCCCAAGACAGCACAGAGACCCTATGTGATGCCCCAGTTAGGTTTTCATCTTTGGGGGTAAGGGGGAGGAATAAAAGAGGAAGCCTCAGTTTCCCCTTGCCAGTTGCTGTGAGCAATCACATTTTTGACTGTTTCCATACCACATTTTTTCTTCTGTTAATTCCTGGGCTCCTTCTGATAAATAGTAAGTTAACAATTGTCCTACATAAAATTCTGCCCCACAACTTAGGCTCACAGGGAAGCTATGACAGTGGGTAATACCTAAGATATAGGCCAGACAAGGATCTGTTTGATCCTTGCATTCCCTGAAATATTCTTGACAAATGATAGAAATGCAAAGTACAATTTTCATTTAAAAGGGTCTACATAGGAGCTGGAGCTATAGTACAGTGGGCAGGGCATTTGCTTTGCATGAGGCCTACACGGGTTCGATTTTCAGCATCCTATATGGTCCTCTGAGCACTGCCAAGATGCTAAGAGTAACCCCTGTGCACCTCTGGGTGTGACCCAAAAAGCAAAATAAAAAAGGGGGATATCTATACAAAAACCCTTAACTTTAACTTCCTGCATTCTCTGTAACATACAAACCACACAAAATGAGCCATAGTTAATGTAGTCCTAAACTAAGTCCTCATCACATGCGGGGGGTTCCTTTTTCTTTCTTTTCTACGTTCCAATAAACTTTTTACTTTCCATAAAAATTTTACAAGTCAGCTATTTTCTCCCACTAACAGGCTAGTACCACTCTTCTGCTGCACTTTTCCTATGGTGAGCTGAGACCTTGATATATTCTTTTATCATTAGTGCTACCCCATAGTTAATAACAAAAAAGTTTTAGAAAACTGAATTGATTCAAAAGTTTTCTAATAAAATGAATGACATGGTAGAAACCTCAACAGTAAGTTTCATAACCTTAATCTGGAAATAAAGGAACTAATAACTGAAGAATATAACTGAATTTCCTAAAGTCACACTGCGAGGAAAAAGCCCAGTAAGTATTAGAACTTTGGTTTCTACATGACAAATCATCTACTGAGGCCATCACATTTTTACTGACAACTAGGACAAAACAACCTCAGGAATACCTATGAAAATATAAAGCCATTTGAGCTTTCTCCCAAATCATGTGCTACTTTGCAGTATATCAAATGAATCTGCTTCTATTTGCTTCAACTTTGGGGGAAAGGAAAGCAAGAGATTTGTGGCTCTTGTTTTCAAGGTTCCTTGTAAGCAAGTGCCGAATATAAATAACAAAGTAATAGATTTAACAATGTTCATATAAAGTGAATAGATTCCTCAGTCTTCCTGATGCACAAAAGTTGTAGAAAAAATGCATTTTTCAAACTAATTTTTGTGACATGACACTGGTCAAAAAAAGAAATTAAGAAAAAAATAAGTGGAAGAATGTGAATAGAAAATCAGGCAAGGTGGCACATATTATTTTCAGTCCCATGCATAGATGCATACTAGAGCTCTTTTTCTGAGCTCTTCATATTCACTACAGCATCTTATTTTATCTCTCTTATTTTTTCTCCTTTCCTGAATCCACTCAATCATTTATTGGCTTGTCAGGACTCTAGCATGCTTCTTCTGTGCTTTATATCTCTTTCTTTTCAAAGATAAACACCACACACCTGGAAACAGATACCTCTAATTAGTATTAAAATCTGAAGTTTATGCCTGTCTTTGATGTTTTCTAGTAGGCATTTTGGTGAATAATAATTTTCTCAATTCAGTACCATTCAGCACTTAATCAAAAGTCAGTTTAGCAAAGATGTTCTTGCACTCACTCATCATGCCCTAGTCTGAAGCATGGTTGTAAGCGAAGTGAAAGAACTGGATTCTGAAATTAGAAAGTCTCTAACAAATAACACTTCTCTGAGCGGATGTTTTGGATAAATCAGTAGCCCAATTTTTATAGAATTTGAGTAAAATGTTGAACATTGAAAAAAAATAAAAATGAAGTTAGGAAGTGTCATTAGGAAGGTGGTAGATTACGAGTTTTCCATAGTTATTCCCTTGCAAAAACAAAGATTTTGGAGCAATAGCACAGCGGAAAGGGCATTTGCCTTGCACGAGGTGACCCAGGTGCGATTCCTTCATCCCTCTCAGAAAGCCCAGCAAGCTACCGAGAGTATCCCACCCACATGGCAGAGCCTGGCAAGCTACCCGTGGTGTATTCAATATGCCAAAAACAGTAACAAGTGTCACAATGGAGACGTCACTGGTGCCTGCTCCAGCAAAGCGATGAACAACAGGACAACAGTGCTACAGTGCAGTGCTACTTCTCCAAGAAGAGTACATTTATGAAATTCAAGTACACCATCAATGAAATTTCAGCACACTTTGAAGCAAAATTTTGAGAATATATTCACTAAGACTATTAAGACAGAATCACTTTTTATCACGTCATTTCTACCGCTATGTACCACAGCCAATGCCCAGAGATTCATCTTACCTGTGATTTCTCTCATAGGAAAAGATTAAAGTATAAAGAATAAGTACCTCATTTCTTTAGTAAGGCAGGATTTACTTCTTTCTCTACTCACTGAAAATAAAGAGATGATGAGCAGAGGTTAAGGGTTAGAAAGGCTTGGAGTATTGACTCTTTCCAGAGATGCAGGTCTCTTTAACTACTTCACACACTCAATCAGAAAAGTTCTCCATGGGAAATTAAGATTCCTAGTCCATATATAGCTCTCTCCAAATGGCTCAGTCCATAGTGTGTAAACCCATTGATGCTGGCCCCCCATTTATTCTTCGATGGACTGTGAATAGAAGGCGTTACAGACAACTGACAAACACACACAAAAAGCTCACATGACTGTGTAGAACTGGAAGAAAGTAGAGGAATAAAAGCAAATCTGGGCATGTAATAGGGAAAATAAATTCAAAATCTCAACCATCTATCCTTGCTTTCCAGGATCAAGAGAAAGAATACAGACTTAAGAACTCCAAAATGTTAGAAGAGCTGTGGAGTGGTGGCATCATAGACAAGATCTGAAAGAACATCAGAATTTTCAACCAGTCATGCTGTTGAAGGTATTTCTCTTCTGAAGTCAATCAGTCAAAAGTGAAGAACTGACTGCTTCTTCAAATGCAGAGATGGCAATACAAGTCTTAAAGGAACATAAAATATCAAAAACGGGCCTGAGAGATGATACAACAGGTAAGGCACTTTCACAGGTCCAAGTTGATTTTTAACCCTGGCACTACATATAGTCCTCCAAGCCCTGCCAGGGTGATCCCTGAGCACAGAGCCAGGAGTCATCCCTGAGCACCGCCAGGTGTAATACAAAAACAAAAAATAATAAATAAGAATAAATTAAATGTGACAAGAGAAAGAAACTAAATAATTTTCTACCAACCATCTCCAAATATATGGAGCTTGTAGACAACCTGAAAAGGACTTAAAAAAATTTTAAGAAAACTCTGAGAGCTCTAACAGATGTAGACAGTTCAATGAAATCAAGAAAAATAATACATTTTTTAAAAACAAATCAATTCAACAAAGATGTGATAAACATTAGAAAAAAGGAAAAGGTCTGGATCTGAGTAAAACAAGAGTAAAAAGAAAAATTCAAGGCTATCAATATCAGACTTGGTCAAGCAGGAGGATAAATCTCTGCTTAAATAAAAGTTATTTGAAGTTATCAGAGGACAAAAAATATATGAAAAAGAGTGAAGAAAGTCTGTGGGATTTATAGGACATCGTTAAAACACTTACCTTAGGTTTTATAGAGATCCTGAGAAAAAAGAGATAAAGGGTAAGAACGCTCTTTAGAATAGTGAAAAACTTCCCCAAACTAGGGCAAGCTATGGACATTCAAGAATATAAGGTTCAAATTTCCCAAATAGATTCAACCCATAGAATACTTCAGTGAGATCTAATATAATCAAAATGTCTTAAATAAGAGACAAATTTAAAAATTACAATCAGCAAGAGGAAAAAAATCATACACAGGGAATCCCAATAAAGCTAAAGGCAGATTTTTATAGCAGAAACTTCAACACGAGAGAGTAGAATGAAAGTTTGAAGATACTGACAAAAATATTACTGTCAACTAGGATAATCTGCCCTACAAAACTATCTTTGGAAATTAAGGAGAGTCACTTTTTCTCAAACAAAAGTAAAGAGAAGTCATCACTACTACATCTGCTTATCATTACTATTATTACATCATCCATCCTTATTCTTAGTTTGGGGCCCAAACTCAGTAGTGCTCAGGCTTTACACTGGCTCTTTGCTCAGGGAACTACATGTGCTACCAGGGACCAAACAAGGGTTGGCCACATGCAAGACAATTAATTGCCTTAACTACTCTACTATCTCTCAGCCCCATTTTCTTTCTTTTTCTATTTTCAGATTGGAACAGTGATTTTTTTTTTCAATTTTTCATGAATCACTGTGAGGTACAGTTACAGATTTACAAACTTTCGTGATTACATTTCAGTCATACAATGATCGAGTACCCATTCCTCCACCAGTGCCCATTCTCTACCACCAATGTTCTCAGTATCCCTCCCACCACCCCACCCATCCCCTACCCCACCCCGTCTCTGTGGCAGGCATATTCCCTTTTACTCTCTCTCCTTTGGGGTGTTATGGTTCACAATATGAGTACTAAGTGGCCATCATGCTCGGTTCCTAGTCTACTTTCAGCACACATTTCCCATCCTGAGTGAGCCTTCCAAACATCATTTACTTGGTGTTCCCTTCTCTATCTCAGTTGCCCTTTCCCTCAACATGTGAGGCCAGCATCCAAGCCATGGAGCAATCCTCTTTGCCCTTATCTCTACTATCTTTGGGTGCTTGTCTCCCATTATGTTACTTTATAATCCATAAATGAGTGCAGTCATTGTATGTCAGTCCCTCTCTCTAAATCATTTCACTTAGATCACTCTCCATGTTGATCCACTTATATGCAAATTTTATGATTTCATTTTTTTCTAACAGCAGCATAGTATTCCACTGTGTAGATATACCAGTAAGAAAACACGCAACCCGGAGATTCTTCTGGCAGCAATTTATTCAGAGACCTTCTCATGCAAAACGGGAAAGAAGAGGAACAAGGGACGAACGAGGAGGAACCCCCCCCCTAGCTAGGCAGCTTCCCTCCTTATATACCCCTCTCTGCTTGCTTACACCCAAGTGTCTGCAGCTGATAGACTAGTTACAGCTCGTGGCGTGACAAGACATCCTGATTCCTTATCAGGTGTTGTCTACAAAGCACGGTGCAGTTAACTAGAAGCAGGTGTCCACGAAGCATGGTCCGCTGGCAGCTCTCCACGGGACCAGTTTCTTTAACCAGTCATCTGTTCTC